>NC_080784.1:125595164-125921275 GCF_028018385.1 Neofelis nebulosa
TCTGGATTTTTATGGTTTCAGTTCTCACATTTAGGTCTTTAATCCACTTTGTGTACGGTATAAGAAAGTGGTCCAGTTTCATTCTTTTGCATGTTGCTGTTCAGTTTTCCCAACACCATTTGTTGAAGATACTGTTTTTCCCATTGGATATTCTTTCCTGCTATATTGAAGATTGATCATGTAGTTGTGGTTTCCTTTCCGGGTTTCCGGGTTTCCTATTCAGTTCTATTGATCAGAATGGAATGTCTTTCCATTTCTTTGTGTCCTCTTCAATTTCTTTCATTAGTGTTTTATAGTTTTCAGAGTGTAAGTTTTTCACCTCTTTGATTCAGTTTATTCCTAGTTATCTTATTGTTCATGGTGAAATTGCAAATGGGATTGATTCCTTAATTATTCTTTCTGCTGTTTCATTATTGCTATATAGAAATGCAACAGATTTCTATATGTTGATTTTGTATCCTAAGACTTTGTTGAATTTGTGTATTATTCTAGCATTTTTTTTTTTGGTGGAGTATTTTGGGTTTTCTACATAAAGTATCATGTCACCTACAAATCATGAAAGTTTGACTTCTTCCTTGTTGATTTGGATGCCTTTTATTTCTTTGTGTTTTTGATTGCTGTGGCTAGGACTTCTAGTACTATGTTAAAAACAGTGGTGAGAGTGGATATCCCTGTGTTGTTCCTGATCATAGAAGAAAATCTGTCAGTTTTATCCCATTGAGGATATTAGCTATGGGTTTTTCATATATGGCCTTTATTATGTTCAGGTATGTTCCCTCTAAACCTACTTTGTTGAGGTTTTTTACCCTACTTTGTTGAGGGTTTTTATGGATAGATATTGTATTTTGTCAAACGCTTTTTCTGCATCTATTGAAATAATCATATGGTTCTTATCATTTCTTTTATTAATGTGGCATATCACATTGATTGATTTGCAAATATCGAACCAGTTTTGTAACCGAGGAATAAATCCCACTTGATATTGGTGAATGGTTCTTTTAATATACTGTTGGATTCAGTTTGGTAGTATTTTATTGAGAATTTTTGCATCCATGTTCATCAGAGATACTGCCTATAGTTCTCTTTTTTAGTGGAATCTTTATCTGGTTTTGGTAATGCTGGCTTCATAGAATGAATTTGCAATATTTCCTTCCTTTTCTACTTTTGAAATAGTTTCAGAAGAATAGGTATTAAACATTTTTTAGGTGTTTGGTAGAATTCATCTATGAAGACTGGACTTTTTGTTTTTAGGGAGTTTTTTGATTGGTCATTCAATTTCTTTGCTGGTTATTGGTCTGATCAAATTTTCTATTTCTTCTTTTTCAGTTTTGATAGTTTATATGTTTCTAGAAATTTGTCCATTTCTTCTTAGTTGTTCAATTTGTTGGCATATAGCTTTTCATAATATTCTTTTATAATTATTTGTGTTTATGTGAAATTGGTTGTTATTTCTCCTCTCTCATTTGTGATTTTATTTATTTGAGTCCTTTCTCTTTTATTTTTGGTAAGTCTGGCTAGAGGTTTATCAATTTTATTATTTTTTTCAAAGAACTACCTCCTGATTTCATTAATCTGTTCTAGTGTGGGTTTTTTGTTGTTGTTGTTGTTGTTGTTGTTGGTTTGTTTTTTAGTTTTTATTTCATTTATTTCTGTTCTAATCTTTATTATTTCCTTTGTTCTGCTGGCTCTAGGTCTTGTTTGTTGTTCTTTTCCTAGCTCCTTTAGGTCTAAGGGTAGGTTGTTTATTTGAGATTTTTCTTGCTTCTTGATGTAAGCCTGTATTGCTGTATACTTCCCTCTTGGGACTGCTTTTACTGCATCTCAAAGGTTTTGGATTGTTGCGTTTTCATTTTCACTTTTTTCCATGTATTTTTTAAATTTCTTCTTAGATTTCTTGGTTGACCTATTCAGTATTAAGTTGCATATTGTTTAGCTTCCATGTGTTTGTTGTCTTTCCAAAGTTTTTCTTGTAGTTGACTTAGTTTCATAACATTGTGTTCAGAAAAGGTGCATGGTGTGACTTTGATCTTTTTGTACTTGTTGAGACCTGATTTTTTACATAATATGTGCTCTATTCTGGAGAATGTCCCATGTACACTTAAAAAGAATGTGTATGCTGCTGTTGTGGGATGGAATATTCTGAATATATCTGTGAAGTCCATCTGTTCCCAGTGTATCATTCAAAGCTCTTGTTTCCTTGTTGATGTTCTGTTTAGATGATCTGTCCATTGATGTAAGTAGGATGTTAAAGTCCCTTACTATTACTGTGTTTTTATTATTTAGTTTCTTTATGTTTATTATTAACCATTTTATGCATTTGGGTGTTTCTTTTGGATGCATAAATATTTACAATTGTTATATCTTCTTGTTGGATTGTTGGATTCTTTATGATTATATACTGTCCTTCTTTGTCTCTTTTTACAGACTTTGTCTTGAAGTCTAGTTTGTCCAATAGAAGTATTGCTACTCCAGATTTCTTTTGACATCCATTTGTGTGATAAATGTTTCTCCATTCCCTCACTTTCAATCTGCATGTGTCTTTAGGTCTAAAATGAGTCTCTTATAGGCAGCCTACAGATGGGTCTTGTTTTTTAATCCATTCTGACATAGTACGGCTCTGATTGGAACATTTAGTCCATTTACATTCAGAGTAATTATTATTTAAAGAAAAATTTTTTTAATGTTTACTTAATTTTGAGAGAGACAGAGCATGAGCAGGGGAAGGGCAGAGAGAGAGAGACACACACAGAATCTGAAGCAGGCTCCAGGCTCTGAGCTGTCAGCACAGAGTGCGACATGGGGCTCAAACTCATGAACTGTGAGATCATGACCTGTGCTGAAGTTGGACGCTTAGCTGACTGAGCCACTGAGGCACCCCCAGAGTACTTATTGATAGATATGTATTAATTGCCATTTTATTATTTGTTTTGTCATTGTTTCTGGAGATTTTCTCTGATCGTTTCTTGTCTTTGCCACTTCTGGTCTCTCCTATGTGCTCAAAGAGTCTCCTTTAATATTTCTTTGCTGGTTTAGTGGTCACAAATTCCTTTAGTTTTTGTTTGTCTAGGAAACTGTTTATCTCTTTTTCTATTTTGAATGATAGCCTTGCTGGATAATATATTATTGGCTGCATATTTTTCCTATTCAACATTTTGAATATATCATGCCACTCCCTTCTGACTTGCCAAGTTTCTGTTGAGAAGTCTCCAGCTAGCTTTATGGGTCTTTCCTTATAAGAATAAAAACTTGTCTTTTGCTTTTAATTTTTTTCTTTATCATTATATTTTGCAAATTTAATTTCAACAAGTAATTAAAGTATGTGTTGGCCTGCTTTTGTTGATTTTAATGGGAGCTCTCTGTGCCCCCTGGCACCTTCCTTCCCCAGATTAAGGAAGTTTTCTGCTATTATTTCTTAAAATAGATTTTCTGCTCTTTTTTCGCTTTCTTCTTTTTCTGGGACTCCTATAATAATAATGTTATTATGTTTGATGGAGCACTGAGTTCCCTAATTCTATTCTTGTGTTGCATAATTTTTCTTTTTCTCCTTTGTTCAGCTTCATTATTTTCCATTTTTTTGTCATTTAGGTCACTAATTCATTCCTCTTTTTCTTCCAGCCTTCTATTCTTTGTTTCAAGCCTGTTTCCGAACTCATTCATGACATTCGTCATCTCTGATTGTTTCTTTTTTAACTCTTTTATCTTTCTTTTGTCTTCCTGAAGTCTTATTCTTTTCTCAAGTCCAGTTAATATCCTTATGATTGTTGCTTTAAATTCTCCATCAGGCATGTTACTTGTATCTGTTTTGCTTAGATCTCTGGCCATGGACTTATCTCGTTCTTTCATATGGGATAAATTTCTCCTTCTTGGCATTTTGTCTAAGTCTCTGCCTTCTAGCATGTTAGAAAAACCAATATGTCTCCTGCTCCTGCAAGTAATGGCCTTATGAAGAAGAGCCCATGTAGGGTGCAGGGACTGGCACTTCAGGGAATGTCTCTGGTGTTTGCTGTGTGAACTCTGCTGTTGTGTTTTGACTGCTCTATTTTGCTGGCTAGTCATCTTCAAAAGCTCTCCTTGCCAGCTCTGGGCAGTGTTTGGTCCCTGAACTGAATGTATTGAGTTTTAACTAAGTGTGCTATGGTCTGCTTGTGAAGTGAGACCTGACACCAACTCCACCAGAACTGAGGCCCTGCAGAATTCTCTGGTCAAGAGAGATGGTGTCTGCAGGGTTTATGCTGATCTCCTAGGGGGGGGGGGATGGGCTGTCATGCTGGGACTGAGCAAGTTTGGCTGAGAAGGGCAGTCCTGCCAGAGCACAGTGGGTGTGGGCTTGGTGTAAGCAAGTTAGGCATCCAGTGTCCACGCCTAGCTGCTTTCTTACAAGGAAAGGGTTTATGCTGAGGGCTGGGGAGGGAAATGGAACCTGCCAGTTCCTTTGTTCCCAGAGAGGCTTCTCCTTGAACTGCTGCCTCTCAGGAACTCCTCCTGAGAAGAGTGAATAATCTCTCCACTTTGTGCCTGAAGTTTTCTTCAAATTGCTATTTCCACGCTGTCTGGCCCTGGGTTATTTACCTGCCTACTCTCCAGGAGCAGGGAAGTGCCTTCAGGGCTCTATCCCAGCCAAGCCTCTGACCTTTAAAACTCTAGGCTTTAAGACCAGCTGATTGCAAGAACTCACAAAATGCAGCTCCTCTTGTTTTCCAAGCCAATCACTTTGGGGAAATGTTCTCCATGTGTCTTCCCGTGTGTGTTCCTCTCTCTCTTTCCCTACTCTAAAACCACAGCTGCCTCCCCTCCAGAGCACCCACCATCCATTTTTCTCCTAGACCATGTCTCTGCATTTCTCACCTTTTTCAATGTGGCCTCTTCTACCTTTAGGTGTGGAGTTTTGTTTGTTTGTTTGTTTTGTTTTGTTTGTCTAGTAATCAAGACTGCATTACATTAGCAGAAGAATGGACACATTGAGCAATGAAAAAGAACAATAAATCTAGGAGTAGCCCCACACACATATGCCCAACTGAATTTTGGCAATGATGCAAATACCATTCATTGAAGAAAAGATGAGCTTTCAATACATGGTGCTGGAGCAATTGGACATTCATAGGTTAAATAAATATGTAAATAAATAAGGGAATCTTGACTAACATGTCACATATTATGCCAAAAATTCACCCAAAGTGGGCCATGGGCCTAACTTTAAAACATAAAACAATAAAACATAAATGAATTGGAGAACATCTTTATAATCTAGGGCTAGACTAGACAAAAAAAAAATTTAACTGGGTATCAAAAGCACAATCCATAATGTGAAAAAATGATAAATTGGATGTCAAAATTAAAAAACTTGCTCCTGAAAAGATCTTGCTGAGACAATGAAAGGGCAAGCTACAGACTGGGAGAAAACATTTGCAAATTACACATTTAACAAAGGACTATCACCCAGAATATATAAGGAATTCTCAAATCTCATTAGTAAAAAACGAACAAAAACAAACAATTCAATTAGGAAATGGGCAAAAGACATGATGAGATATTTTGTCAATGAGTATACACAAAGGGCAAATAAGCACATGAAAAGATGTTCAACATCATTAGCCATTAGGGAAGGAAAATGGAAATTAAAACCACAATGAGATATCACTAACACCTACCAAAATGGCTATAATTAAAAATAAATATCAATGACACCAAATTCTGGCAAGGTTTGGAGGAACTGGATGACTTATACATTGCTAGTGGAAATGTAAAATGGTACACCCTTTCTGGAAAGTAGTTTGACAGTTTCTTAATACCCTAAAACATACATCTACCACATGACCCAACAATTGTTGGGTCTGGTTACTTATCCCAGAGAAATAAATATGTTCACACAAAAAATTATACATGAATATTTAGAGCAGTTTTATTCTTAAAAACCAGACCTGGGAACAGTCCAGATGTCTTTCAATAGATGAATGGTTAAAGGTACCATATATAGAATTCTACTCAGCAATATAAAGGAAAAACTACTGAAACATACAACAGCCTGCATGGATCTCCAGAGAAGTATGCTGACTGAAAAAAAGCATATCCCGAAAGTTACATACAAACCCAAAATTATTCCTTCATTTGTCTAACATTCTTGACATAATTATGGAAATTGAAAACAGATTACCAGTTAGGGGATAAGCAGGTAGTGGAGGTGGGAGGGTAGTGGGTATGGTTACAGAAGAGCAACAAGAAGAACCCTGGTGACAACACTGTTCTGTACCTTGAATATATCCATCTTGAAATCCTGGTTGGTATGTTGTACTATAGTTTTGCAAGTGGTGCCATTGAAGGACACTGGATAAAGGGTACATAGGATACCTCTGTATTATTTGCTTACAATTGTATGTGAATATATCTCAAAATAAAAGTATCTCAAAATAAGAAGTAAAATTGAAAAAAACAAACTAGCCTTAACTGGCTATTCCACCAGTAGAACTTCCTGGATGAGGCTTACCTTTTAAAGCTACATAGTGATGAAGTTCTCTCACAATTTTCAAATCCAAATTGGCAATTCAACTTAAATATTTGTTGAGTGTTAAATTTTTTTTTAATGTTTATTTATTTTTGAAGGAGAGGAAGACAGGGCATGAGCAAGGGAGGGGCAGAGACAGAGAGGAAAGCACAGACTCTGAAGCAGGATCCAGGCTCTCAACTGTCAGCACAAAGCCTGATGTGGGGCTCGAAACCACAAATTGTGTGATCATGACCTGAGCCAAAGTCAGATGCTTAACTGACTGAGCCATCCAGGTGTCCCTGTTGAGTGTTTATCACAACCAAAACAGTGCTAATTAAAATGGTTTGGGTGTGATAATGGACGCGAGGTGGTATGCCAGAGGCTTACAATGTATGGAGGGAGACGTAGGCATGCACAAGTAACTGATTCTAAGGAAACTAGTAGCAAAGCAAATGTGATGATTGAAATCTGAGGAAAATACAATAAAATGAGAGGGATAGATTATCTATATCTGTCGGTTAGAAATGTCATAGGAATTGATGTAGAAGAAATTGGATTGTATGATATGAACAGGGCTTAACAAGATCAGAAATATTTCCTTAATTAATTATATAAATGTTTTCATTTTAGTATGCTGTTTGGCTGGTAGATGTTTCTGAGAAAATCCGGATTGTGCTAGTTCTTGTATGATGTTTTATGTTTCTTAACTGCCATTCATAGAAACAAGTTACATGTGCCATGAGGCAATGTTATAATTCCCCTTGTAATTCTTGCAAAAGTGATGCTGGCAGTCTTTTTTCATGCCCAACTTTCAAAGTAGGCATGGTGTCTGAAAACCATTTAGTGGTTGCCATGCAATAAGGTGTCAGTGTGTCAATTAGGACAATGAGCCAAAGTGAAAGTAACAACCAAGCCTTTGTTCAGTTACTGTGACAGTGCAAAGGCAAGAAAACAGGCACCACTCCCAGCTCCTGGGTGTTTCATTTCTTCTGCAGAACATCATAGGGAGAGGCTCAGGTGGATGCAATGAAAATGGGAGGAATTTTTTCCCTGATGAGGAGTCCCAGACAAAAACTTCTGTCTTTTAGGGACCTGTAGGCCAGGGGAGAAATGGGAGAAAAGATAGAAGTGAAGAAGTGCTGAGTCAAAGTGGATAAAAGTGCCTCAGCTGAGACCCTCCACATCCAAATGGAGGAGCCTGGGTTAGGACTGCCATTATGCATATGAGAGTAGAAGCCTGATTGGGCCATGGAAATGGTGGGGCTGAGTCATATTCCTATATCCCCACCCATGAGAGGCCTGTCAGCAAAATCTTGAAATCAGTTGTCTGTGGTTGGGCCTGAAAGCTCAAGAGCACACATAGGACTTCGCCTGGAGCTAGACTTCTCAGTGTCCACATAGCCTTTTGACTTTGGAGAGATCTTTTTGAGGCCTACAGCCACATCTGTAATTTTTAGTGAACCATTCAGGAAGTAAAATGTTTTTTCCTACTTATTTTTTTCTATTTATTCTTGCTATAATGTCAAGAAATGTCTTAGGTATGAGCATGATTAAGAATTTAGCAATATTTGGGCACCTGGTGGCTCAGTTGGTTAACCATCCAATTCTTGATTTTGCCTCAGGTCATGATCCCAGGGTCATAGGATCAAGCCCTCCACACTCAACGTGGAGACTGCTTGGGCTTTTCTCTCTTCTCTCTCTGCCCCTCCTGCTCATACACACACACACACACACACACACACTCTCTCTCTCTCAAAATAAATAAATAAACATTAAAAATAAAAAAAAATTTAGCAAGCATGAATAGCTCATTGATTTTATTTTTCCAGAAATTTATTAAGTCATTTAGAATTTAATTTAGATAAATAAGTAAGCATTGAGTCATACCAGAAATTCTAATTTACCAAGCCATCGTGGTTGAGAAAGAATGGTCATTAGAAAGTGCCACATCCAGGAACACTCAGGTGACTCCTGCCCTTTCTCTGACATGTTTCATTCTGGTACTTTAAAAGGAGGCATTTCTAATGTGGGCAATGTAACAGTTGCAGGTGATGTGCATTATTTCTTTGTTTTTGCCTTCGAGAAAGTAAATTTATAGCAGGGAGCTTATATTAAACTGGTTATAAAAGTATATACATCTGTACCACCCACCGCCTAATAATTATGGCTAGTACTAGATGTTTATTGGCAACAAAGAACTTAATTTTAGAAATAAGAATTAGATAATACTCAAATGTGAGAATATTAATATTTTCAAATCCTTGATATTTAGAGTGAAATACATGCTTATTCTTGCTACTGACTCCTACCAGTTTGGGCTTAGGTCTCTTGATCCTTAATTTCTCTTCCAGGACAATACATAATCAGTCTAACCACTTTCCCATAAGTAGTCCTTCATATAGTTCTTTTTACATGTTTATTTGTTTTGAGAGAGAGAGAGTGAGAGAGAGAATGAGAGCACGAGCTGGGGAGGGGAAGAGAGAGTCACAAACAGGCTCCATGCTGTAAGCATGGAGCCCAACATGGGGCTCCAGATCAGGAACTGTGAGATCATGACCTGAGCCGAAATCAAGAGTTGGACACTTAATTGACCGAGCCACCCAAGTGTCCCAGTTCAAGAGTTTTAATTTCCTATGGAAGACCATCCTAATTTCTTAATATATAAGCTCTGTGGGAATAGTATTGAATTTACTAAGCATGAAAACTAAAATGTCTGATATATGAGATGCTGAACAATTTAAAGGATGAATTTTAGGTACTCATTATATTTCCAGTATATTACATACTGTATTTTCACTATTTCAAATCTTATATTTTTAAAATTCCATACAAGTACATTTTTTTTCTGAATGTTCATGCTCCTCTTAAAGTGTAGTATTTTATGTATGTTATGTAATATTTTACATATATGTTATATAACAATGCTTTAAAAATATATATGTGTATATGTATGTATATCTATCTATCTCTATATCAATATCAATATCTATCACACTACTTTTCTCAAAAAAAAAGTTTAAAAGAACTTGAAAATTGAAAAAAATCTCCTTTGGCACATTTATGCTGGCAAATATTCTGCTTTGTAAACTGTTGGTCTTTATGTCCAGTCCTTGGGCAAGTGTGGTGTCAACCTTTAAACTGGCTTCAGATCATGCAGGATTTTTCTGTGTATAGATTGAAGAAAACTGGGAAATAAACCGTGAACACACATGAAGGGACACGGTGAAAGTTTAATCAATCACTCTTATTTATATAGTCCTACTTCCCAAGTACATTACAAACATTAACAGTAAAATAATGACAATGAAAGAAACCTAATAATAAGAGGTATCTTTTCAATTTTTTTAAATTTATTTTTAATTTTGTTTATTTTTATTTTTTTTTTGCCACTTTAGAATACATAGCTAGATAATTACCAGAGGGGTTTATGAAGATCATAGGAAAAGATGATAAACAAAATATATTGTTCTCAATTAAAAGAGTTGCCTTAAGACAATAGATTGTAATGAGTGAAAGCAATTTTCTGATTTCTGAGCTTAATAAATAAAAGAGTGAAATTAATATTCAAAATTAAAAAAAAATTTTTAAGTTTATTTTCAGAGGGAGAGAGAAAGAGAAAGAGTGAATGCACAAGTGGGGGAGGGGAAGAGAGAGAGGGAGAGAGAGAGAGAATCCCAAGCAGGCTCCACTCCACACTGTCAGCACAGAATCTGATGTGAGGCTGGAACTCATAAATCATGAAATCATGATGTGTGTTGAATCCAAGAATTGGATGCTTAACCACCAACCATCTGGGTACCCCAATATTCAAAATTTCTAATATTGCTCCACAAACTGCTGCAATTATCTCAGATTTATAATCAGAGTGACATCATCTCTGCTTGAAATCAGAACATTTGAAGAGTGAATAGGTGAGGTATGGGTAATTATTCCTGGGCAATAGACATACACAGACTGCTCCAGGCAAACAGACACATATGGTCATGCCCTGACAGTGTTTTGCAACTGAGATAATTATTGCATTCAATCAAGTTTCAAGTTTTTGTTTGTTTGCTTTGTTTGATTTTTTTCCTCTCTTTTTCCTGTCTTTCATACTGTTTGAGATGTTACTCCCTCAGATCTTCACACAGCTGACTCCTTCTAATCATTAAAATTTTCGCTGTAATATCTTATTTTTAGAGAGTTCTTTCCTTGAGTACCTTCTCTGATTCCACCCACCCCACTGTCCACCCACCCTAATACATCATTTTTTGTTTTCTTCTCTTCATAGTGAAAATCATGACCTGAATTTAGCTTGCTTTTTTATTTACTTGCTAATTGTCTGCCTCTCCCATTAAATGTAAGCTCTCTGAGAAAGGGAACTTCTAACTATGTTGTACACTTCCAAATCTTTAGAACTTGGAAGAATTTCTGGCCCAATCAAAATGTGTAGATTTTATGAACAACTAACAAAGCAGTATTACCAGCAGTATTATATTAATGTTTATATTTGGAACTATAAGGAATGGGGAATATTTTTAATTTAATGTGTAGATTATTGACATTTCTATGTTTTTATAATTTCATGGTTTTGGAAAATGTATAGATTGGTTCTATGCTAACCAGATTTAAGAAGTTTGGGGTAGAAGGAAGATGGCAGCATAGGCGAGCGCTGGGCTCACGTCGTCCTGTTGATCACTTAGATTCCACCGAAACCTTCCTAAATAACCCAGAAAACTGCCAGAAGACTAGCAGAATGGACGCTCCAGAGCCAAGTGTAGACAAGAGGCCCATGGAAGAGGATCCACTCCAGCTAATACTCCAGATCCCATCAAAGCAGCACCACAAGCCTGCAGTGTGCAAGTAACCCAGACAGGGGCCACACCACTCCACAGTGAGTCCTGACCCTGGGAGAGGGGAAGATAAGGTACACACCACTCTGACTGTGGCCCCAGTGGTGGGCTGGGGACAGACATCAGGTATGACTGTGGACACGCCCACCACCATAAGTTACTCCAGACAGCACAGGGGAAGTGTCCTGCAGTTTTGAGCCACCCCAGGGACTATTCAAAATGACGAAATGGAAGAATTCTCCTCAAAAAAAAAAACTCCAGGAAGTAGCAACAGCTAACAAATTGATCAAAAACAGTTTAAACAATATAATGGAACAAGAATTTAGAATAATAGTCATAAAAGTAATCGCTGGGCCTGAAAAAAGTATAGAGGACAATAATCTATTGCTACAGATTTCAAGGGACTAAGAAACAGGAGGGGCTAAAAATTCTATAAATGAGGTGCAAAATAAAATGGAGGCAACCACAGCTCAGATTGAAGAGGCAGAAGAGAGAATAGATGAATAGGAAGATAAAATTATGGAAAAAGAAGAAGCTGAGAAAAAGAGAGATAAAAAAAATCCAGGAGTATGAGGGGAGAATTAGAGAACTAAGTGATGCAATCAAACGTAATAATATACATATAATAGGGATTCCAGAGGAGGAAAAGAGGGAGAAAGATGCTGAAGGTGTATTTGAAGAATTCATAGCTGAGAACTTCCCTGATCTGGGGAAGGAAAAGGCATTGAAATCCAAGAGGCACAGAGAACTCACTTCAGATGTAACTTGAATAGATCTTCTGCACAACATATCATAGTGAAACTGGCAAAATACAAGGATAAAGAGAAAATTCTGAAAGCATCTAGGGATAAACAAGCTCTAACATATAAAGGGAGATTGATAAGACTAGTGATGGATCTATCTACTGAAACTTGGCAGGCCAGAAAGGAATGGCAGGAAATCTTCAATGTGATGAACAGGAAAAATATGCAGCCGAGAATCCTTTATCCAGCAAGTCTGTCATTTAGAATAGAAGGAGAAAGGTTTTCCCAAACAAAGAAAAACTGAAGGAATTCGTCACCACTAAACCAGCCCTACAAGATTCTAAGGGGGATCCTGTGAAACAAAGTACCAGAGACATCGCTACAAGCATGAAACCTACAGACATCGTAATGACTCTAAACCCATATCTTTCTATAATAACATTGAATGTAAATGGACTAAATGCTCCAAAAAAAGACATAGGGTATCAGAATAGATTAAAAAAAAACAAGAACCATCTATTTGCTGTCTACAAGAGACTCATTTTAGACCTGAGGACACCTTCAGATTGAAAGTGAGGGGATGGAGAAATCTCTATCATGCTACTGGATGTCAAAAGAAATCTGGAGTAGCCACACTTATATCAGACAAACTAGACTTTATTTTTTTTCAAAATATGAAATTTATTGTCAAATTGGTTTCCATACAACATCCATGCTCATCCCAAAAGGTGCCCTCCTCAATACCCATCACCCACCCTCTCCTCCCTCCCACCCCCATCAACCCTCAGTTTGTTCTCAGTTTTTAAGAGTCTCTTATGCTTTGGATCTTTCCCACTCTAACCTCTTTTTTTTCCCTTCCTCTCCCCCATGGGTTTCTGTTAAGTTTCTCAGGATCCACATAAGAGTGAAAACATGGTATCTGTCTCTGTATGGCTTATTTCACTTAGCATAACACTCTCCAGTTCCATCCACTTTGCTACAAAGGGCCGTATTTCATTCTTTCTCATTGCTACGTAGTACTCCATTGTGTATATAAACCACAATTTCTTTATCCATTCATCAGTTGATGGACATTTAGGCTCTTTCCATAATTTGGCTATTGTTCAAAGTACTGCTATAAACATTGGGGTACAAATGCCCCTATGCATCAGCACTCCTGTATCCCTTGGGTAAATTCCTAGCAGTGTTATTACTGGGTCATAGGGTAGGTCTATTTTTAATTTTCTGAGGAAACTCCACACTGGTTTCTAGAGTGGCTGCACCAATTTGTATTCCCACCAACAATGCAAGAGGGTTCCCATTTCTCCACATCCTCGCCAGCATCTATAGTCTCCTAATTTATTCATTTTGGCCACTCTGACTGGCATGAGGTGTATCTGAGTGTGGTTTTGATTTGTATTTCCCTGATGAGGAGTGATGCTGACCATCTTTTCATGTGCCTGTTGGCCATCTGGATGTCTTCTTTAGAGAAGTGTGTATTCATGTTTTCTGCCCATTTCTTCACTGAGTTATTTGTTTTTCGGGTGTGGAGTTGGGTGAGCTCTTTATAGATTTTGGATAATAACCCTTAGACAAACTAGACTTTAAAGGCTGTAACAAGAGATGAAGAAGGGCATTATATCATAATCACAGGGTCTATCCATCAGGAAGAGCTAACAATTATAAATGTATATGCACCGAATACTGAAGCCCCTAATATACAAAACAATTACTCACAAACATAAGCAACCTTATTGATAAGACTGTGGTAATTGCAGGGGACTTTAATACTCTACTTACAGGAATGGATAGATCATCTAGACACACGGTCAATAAAGAAACAAGGGCCCTGAATGATACATTGGATCAGATGGACTTGACAAATATATTTAGAACTCTGCATCCCAAAGCAACAGAATATACTTTCTTCTCGAGTGCACAGGGAACATTCTCCAAGATAGATCACATACTGGGTCACAAAACAGCCCTTCATAAGTATAAAAGAATTGAGATCATACCATGCACACTTTCAGACCACAATGCTATGAAACTTGAAATCAACCACAGGAAAAAGTCTGGAAAACCTCCAAAAGCAGGGAGGTTAAAGAACACCCTACTAAAGAATGAATGGGTCAACCAGGCAATTAGAGAAGGAATTAAAAAATATATGGAAACAAATGAAAATGAAAATACAACAATCCAAACGCTTTGGGATGCAGCGAAGGCAGTCCTGAGAGGAAAATACATTGCAATCCAGGCCTATCTCAAGAAACAAGAAAAATTCCAAATACAAAATCTAACAGCACACCTAAAGGAAATAGAAGCAGAACAGCAAAGACACCCCAAACCCAACAGAAGAAGAGAAATAATAAAGATCAGAGCAGAAATAAACAATATAGAATCTAAAAAAAACTGTAGAGCAGATCAACGAAACCAAGAGTTGGTTTTTTGAAAAAAATAAACAAAATTGATAAACCTCTAGCCAGGCTTCTCAAAAAGAAGAGGGAGATGACCCAAATAGATAAAATCATGAATGAAAATGGAATGATTACAACCAATCCCTCAGAGATACAAACAATTATCAGGGAATACTATGAAAAATTATATGCCAACAAACTGGGCAACCTGGAAGAAATGGACAAATTCTGAAGCACCCACACACTCCCAACACTCAAACAGGAAGAAATAGAAACCTTGAACAGACCCATAACCAGCGAAGAAATTGAATCAGTTATCAAAAATCTCCCAACAAATAAGAGTCCAGGACCAGATGGCTTCCCAGGGGAGTTCTACCAGACGTTTAAAGCAGAGATAATACCTATCCTTCTCAAGCTGTTCCAAAAAATAGGGGAGGAAATCTTCCAGAATCATTCTATGAAGCAGCATTACTTTGATTCCTAAACCAGACAGAGAACCAGCAAAAAAAGAGAACTACAGAAAAAATAGAACTACAGGCCAATGTCCCTGATGAATATGGATGCAAAAATTCTCAACAAGATACTAGCAAATTGAATTCAACAGCAAAAATAATAAATAAATAAATAAAATAAATATATAAAAAAATAATAAGAATTATTCACCATGATCAAGTGGGATTCATTGCTGGGCTGCAGGGCTTGTTCAACATTCACAAATCAATCAATGTGATACATCACATTAACAAAGGAAAAGATAAGAACCATATGATCCTGTCAATTGATGCAGAAAAGGCATTTGACATAATTCAGCATCCTTTCTTAATAAAAACCCTCGAGAAAGTCGGGATAGAAGGAACACACTTAAACATCATAAGGGCCATTTATGAAAAGCCCGCAGCTAATATCATCCTCAATGGGGAAAAACTGAGAGCTTTCCCCCTGAGATCAGGAACACGACAGGGATGAACACTCACCGCTGTTGTTTAACATAGTGTTGGAAGTGCTAGCATCAGCAATCAGACAACAAAAGGAAATCAAAGGCATCAAAATTGGCAAATATGAAGTTAAGCTTTCACTTTTTGCAGATGACATGATATAATACATGGAAAACCTGACAGACTCCACCAAAAGTCTGTGAGAACTGATACATGAATTCAGCAAAGTCACAGGGTAAAAAATCAATGTACAGAAATCAGTTGCATTCTTATACACTAATAATGAAGCAACAGAAAGACAAATAAAGAAACTGATCCCATTCACAATTGCACCAAGAGTCATAAAATGCCTAGGAATAAACCTAACCAAAGATGTAAAAGATCTGTATGCTGAAAACTATAGAAAGCTTATGAAGGAAAATGAAGAAGATACAAAGAAATGGGAAAACATTCCATGCTCATGGATTGGAAGAATAAATATTGTCAAAATGTCAATACTACCCAAAGCTATCTACACATTCAATGTAATCCGAATCAAAATTGCACCAGCATTCTTCTTGAAACTAGAACAAGCAATCCTAAAATTCATATGGAACCACAAAAGGCCCCAAAGCCAAAGTAATTTTGAAAAATACCAAAGCACGAGGCATCACAATCCCAGAATTTAGCCTCTACTACAAAGCTGTCATCATCAAGACAGCATGGTATTGGCACAAAAATAGACACATAGACCAATGGAATAGAATAGGAACCCCAGAACTAGACCCACAAAAGTATGGCCAACTAATCTTTGACAAAGCAGGAAAGAATATCCTTGGAAAAAAGACAGTCTCTTTAACAAATGGTGCTGGGAGAACTGGACAGCAACATGCAGAAGGATGAAACTGGACCACTTTCTTACACTATTCACAAAAATAAACTCAAAATGGATAAAGGACCTGAATATGAGACAGGAAACCATCAAAACCCTAAAGGAGAAAGCAGGAAAAGACCTCTCTGACCTCAGCCTCAGCAATTTCTTACTTGACACATCCCCAAAGGCAAGGGAATTAAAAGCAAAAATGAACTATTGGGACATCATGAAGATAAAAAGATTCTGAACTGCAAAGGAAACAATCAACAAAACTAAAAGGCAACCAACGGAATGGGAAAAGATATTTGCAAATGACATATGGGACAAAGGGCTAGTATCCAAAATCTATAAAGAGCTCACCAAACTCCACACCTGAGAAACAAATAACCCAGTGAAGAAATGGGCAGAAAACATGAATAGACACTTCTTTAAAGAAGACATCCAGATGGCCAACAGGCACATGAAAAGATGCTCAATGTCGCTCCTCATCAGGGGAATACAAATCAAAACCACACTCAGATATCACCTCACGCCAGTCAGAGTGGCTAAAATTAACAAGTCAGGAGACTATAGATGCTGGCGAGGATGTGGAGAAACGGGAACCCTCTTGCATTGTTGGTGGGAATGCAAATTGGTGCAGCCGCTCTGGAAAACAGTGGGGAGGTTCCTCAAAAAATTAAAAATATATCTACCTTATGACCCAGCAATAGCACTGCTAGGAATTTACCCAAGGGATACAGGAGTACTGATGCATAGGGGCACTTGTACCCCAATGTTTATAGCAGCACTCTCAACAATAGGCAGATTATGGAAAGAGCCTAAATGTCCATCAACTGATGAATGGATAAAAAAAATTGTGGTTTATATACACAATGGAGTACTACGTGGCAATGAGAAAGAATGAAATACGGCCCTTTGTAGCAACGTGGATAGAACTGGAGAGTGTTATGCCAAGTGAAATAAGCCATACAGAGAAAGACAGATACCATGTTTTCACTCTTATGTGGATCATGAGAAACTTAACAGAAGACCATGGGGGAGGGGAAGGAAAAAAAAAAGAGGTTAGAGAGGGAGGGAGCCAAAACATAGGAGAGACTCTTAAAAACTGAGAACAAACTGAGGGTTGATGGGGGGTAGGAGGGAGGAAGGGTGGGTGAGGGGCATTGAGGAGGGCACCTCTTGGCATGAGCACTGGGTGTTGTATGGAAACCAATTTGACAATAAATTTCATATTAAAAAAAAAGTTTGGGTCATTTGAGTGAATGACATAGATTGTGGTTTAAGGTGGATTAACCCAATGGTTTCCATTTTTAATCTGTTCAGATTATATTTTAGTTCAGATTCTTAGTTCATTATGGCCGATGAAAATAAACACAGAAATAATATGTGAGGGATTTAAAGATGAATACCTTCCACGTGCAGGTTTTTCCAATGAACAGCAATCAGTCTGCCTTGTTAGAGAGGTACAGAAAGAGCCAAATATGCTTTGTACCAAGGGGGAGATTTAACTCTGGTCGGCAGACCTTGGGATATATCTAAGTCAGTTTTATCGATGTGCAATGACAACTCTGAAACTCATCTGTCATCTACTGTAGTGGGAGACATCCTGAAATTCCAACTGGCAGATCCTTCTCCTTTCTTGTTGAATATTGTCCGTAAATAATGCTACAGCACTATCACTGTTATTTCAATATTAGTGTCATCAAAATTCTTTGATAAGTACGTTATATGCCGTTAAAAGAAGTCAGGGAGATAACCTCTCTGAGATGACTGCTTTTTCTGGAGACTTTGCATCATTGTCAAATTAAAAAACATATTAGAAAAAATAAACTTTTAAGGTATACTACTTATAACTACAATGAGGAGATGGCTATTCTGCAACTGAAACATTTTCTTTTACAGACTATAGATTTCTTAACACAGCTACCAAAGAAAAATTATTAGAAATAAGCTTCATTATTTTTTTTTACATTTCATAATTGTCTAGCTTGGTCTGAATGCAGTATCAAAATTACAATTCTACATAAACAAAGTAGGCAAAATTTATCATTTTAAGGACATTAAAAGGGCAACCTATCTAAAATTCTTTCATGCCCTGTTGTCCTTACTTCCTCAATTTTTCTTTGTGCCCCAAATATTAACTTTATTTAAAATTTTATTCATAATATGTCTTTTATAAAATATTTTTCTATCTTTCTATGCTTTGCTCTCAAACCCTTTCTTTCCATGCCTTCTCTTTTTCCTGCATTATTAACAAAAGCATTTTAAGTTACAAGTGTTCAGTGAATCCCTGGTGACATCTTTATAAACAGTATTTTAAAGGTTATTTCTAGATCTTAGTTAAATGTTATTCAGCCTTTAGGGGAAGTGGCAAGGATACTACATGATACCCTTTTAGAATCTTTTAAGTATAAGGAAATTTCCAGTTACAAATAATTAACAGGAAAAAAAAAATGTTTCTGATTCCAGACAAGATGATCTTGCGTGGCTGCTGGCTTACCCCTTAAACCTAAAACCAAAAATGGAAAAGAGAATGACACTAGTGGGTTCAATAACCTAGACAAATGGTAAAAAAAAAAAAAACAAAAGAAAAACTCTTGGGGAAAGAGGTCATTTGGGGTCACATCTGCAATGGGGACACTGAGAGTTCAGATCAGAGCAAAAGTGGATTCTGCAAAGTGGGTGAGAGCTTCATAGTTGTGCCTTTCTCTCTTCACTACTTAATCATGGTGTCAGTGGGGGGATAATTGCCTGTCCCTGCACTATTGTGGGACAGAAAAAGAGTGGTACTACAGCAGAATCAGCCAAAGGTGACAGAGTAACATCAGGACGATGTTGGGGGACAACTGAGGTGAAAAGCAGATAGTATATTTAACAGATAAGTGGGCCAGCTCTTAATTATTTCTTCTCCCACTCTTTGTCTGAGGGATTAAGTTTGAGAAGGAGATCAGAGAAAAGAATGACACCAGGGACCAAAAACTATACTGGAAAATATCAATTCAAAGAAGGGCTGTGATATTGATTTTAAATGTAACCAAAATAGAATCTAAAAGAATGTCATGTTGGTCAAGATATGGGGATTTTTGCTTGAGACAGGGTAAACTTGTGAGGCTGGCATGTGGGGAGGGAGTGGATTGGAGGTGGTTGAGCAGATTGTAATAGTCGACACCTTCTTCCTTGAGATGGACCCTATGTATCCACATCCTGAATCACCAAAGGGGCAAAATCTCTGTGCCATGTTTGGATCCTCCCCTAAGTGATTAATAACCAGTCAATGTAGCTGATACATCCAGAAGAATATAAGCCCACAAGAAAGTAGTAGCTTACAATTGAAGAATGTATTAATTGAAATGAAGAAATAATTAGATGACTCATACAACTCAATAACAAAGAAATAAATAATCCTATTAAAAATGGGCATAGGAACTGAACTGACATTTTTCTAAGAAGACATAAACATGGCCAAGAGGTCCATGAAAAGATGCTCAATGTCACTAATCATCAGGGAAGGCAAATGAAGACCATAATGTGACAGCAGCTCACACCTGTTAGAATGGATATCATCAAGAAGACAAGAGATAGCAAGTTTTTATGAGGTTGTGGAGAAAAAGGAACACTTGTGCAATTTTGGTGGAATGTACATTGGTTCAGCCACTATGGGACAGAGTTTGGAGTACCTCAAAAAAAAAAAAATAAAACCACTATATGATCCAGGAGTCCCCCTGCTGAGTGATCTTGCATGGCTACTGGAAATGAAAACAGGATATTGAAAAGATGTCTGTACTGCTATGTTTACTGCAGCATTATTCACAATAACCAAGATATGGAAACAACCCAAGTGTTGGTCAGAAAATAAGGTATATATATGTACACACACACACACACACACACACAGAAGAATATTATTAAGCCACAAGAAAGAAGGAAATCCTGCCATTTGCACCATGAATGGACCTTATGGGCATTATATTACATGAGATAAGTCACACAGAAAAAGACAAGAACTGTATGACATCACTTACACGTGGACTCTAAACAAACTGAAGTCATAAAAACAGAGAGTAGAACGATGGTACCAAGGGCTGGGGAGAGGTGAGGGTGAGGAGATATTATTTAAGGGTACAAACTTGCAACTTACAGATAAATAAGTTCTAATGGACAGCACAGTGATAAATTTCAGCAATACTATAAACGTCAAAGTGGCTAAGAGACTAGATCTTAATTATTCTTATCACAAGAAACAAATGATTATATGACATGGGAAATGTGTTAGCTAATGCTATAGTGGTAATCATATTGTAATATACAAATGTATCAAATCAACATGTACACTTTAAATTTATACAATGTTATATGCCAATTATATCTCAGTTGAAAAAACTCACTGAACTATTAAAAAATACTAGTTTGCTTAATACAGTGGAAAATAACGTCTAATTCTGGAATCATAACTCCTATATCTTTATTCTAGCTCCCTCAATTATAAAATTTAAACAAGTTTTATTTAAACTCTCTGAATCTCATTTTTCTTATCTATATATTGGTGACATTCAAATTAAAATCATACAGAATTTGCTCAGGAATTTAGTAAGATAGTGTTTTTCAATGTTTGGCATATAATTTAACTATGTAAGTTTCCTTCTACATTAAGTGTAGAATTGTGTCTTACATGGATAAGGACTCAAATAATGGTTTGTGAACAAAATGAAAGGGAAAAAATTTGAAACATAGACTGATCATTTGGCTCTTAATGTCCAGAATTAAGCACAAAATTAAACTATCTTTTAGAGAACACAAATACATTTTTGGTTTAATATTAAAAAAAATAAATAATTAGATGGATTTAAGAGTTAATGAACCTAGCCAATAAATATGTATTCATTTTTATCATGTTAAAGTACAGCACCAAAAAAGTGAAAAGACAATCCACAGGATGGGGCAAAATTTCTACAATAACTATACCTAATTATTAAATCATACATGTGACAGAATATATTAAAAAAAAACTCTTAAAACTCAATAACCAAGGAAAAATAACACAATTTAAAAATGGGCAAAGGATCTAAACAGACATTTTTTTCAAAGAAGATACACAAATGGCTAACAAGTACTTGAGTAATGCTCAACATCATTAGACATCAGGAAACTGCAAGTGAAATCACAAGATAGCACCTCATAGACACTAGGGTGGTTATAATCAAAAAGGCAGAAAATGGTTAAGTGTTCATAAGGATGTGGAGAAATGGACTCATCCTAAATAGTTGGTGGGGGTGTAAAAGGTTTAGTCACTTCAGAAACTAGTGGCAGACTATTTAAACAGAGAGTGGGTATATAACTCAGAAATTCTACTCCTAGGTATATATCCAAAAAAAATAAAGACATATGTCCACACAAAACTTCGTACATTAATACTCATAGCAGCACTATTCATACTAGCCCCCAAGTGGAAGCAACACAACGGTCATCAGCTGATGAATGGAGAAATATAATGTGGTACACCCACATGATGGCATACTATTCAGCACTATAAAGATATGGAATACTGAGGTATATTACAACATGGGTAAGCCTTGCAAACATTATACTAATTAAAGGATGCCAGTTATAATAGACCACATGTTGTAAGATTCATTTTCTGTGAAATGCCAGAAAAGGAAAATCTATAGAGGCAAAAGAAGGGAAATGGGAGTGACTGGTAATGGAAACAAAAATTAATCATTGAGAAAATATCAGAGATCTGGAAATGGAAAGAAATGCTAATAACTTTGGGGTTAAAGAAAATGGTAAATTAAAACTATGGAAATTGAGTAATATTGAAAGCACCATATGTCAAGTGTTATGAGACAAAAATAAAACAGGATGTAGCTTTAGCTAGATTGTAGCTTTAGTATTCATAGCCTTTAGCTTTAGAAAGGCAGAAAACAAAAAGAGCCAAATGTTTAACCGCAGGAATAAGAAAATGGCAACCAAAGAAACAAAAAAAAAATTAAAATGGAGAAAAATGTGGAACAGATAGAAAATCGGCAATCTGTTTTTTGAAGAGTCATAGGCTAGGCAACCCCATGGCAAGACAAAGAAAAATGAAGGATGCAAGTAAACAAAATACAGAATGTTAAAAGAACTAACATAGTAGGGTTAAAACAAACATGATAAAAATATTGAGAACAGCAACAAATTTGAAAACTAGATAAAATGGAAGCATTCTTTCCAAAATACATGTCAAAATTAGTATAAGGAGAAAGAAAATGTTGAATATATCAAAACCACTAATGAAGCTGAAATAATAAGAATATAATTTAAGGAGCTAATCTCATGAGAGATATCCTGTGCAAAAAGACATCAGATTCAGACAGCTTTATATATAATCTTTAATGTGCAGTATCAGTCAACCAAACTTTCCAGCAAACCGCTGTCCCTGTCTTCTACGAGTTGTTCCACAAAAGAGAAGTGAGTGTGCTCTAAACTTAGTTGATAATGCTAGTAAAACTCTGATTCCCAAAGTCATTAAGCACAGTGGATCAGACAAGTGGTTTCAGCTTCAAATAACAGAAAAACCCAATACTAACTGAGGAAATGAGACTCAGGCCACTTTTCTGTCTCCACTCTTGCCTTTACAGCAGGCTGGTGTTCATCCTCACACTTGTGATTTCATGGCTGGAAGTGGGCTGTTGCCAGCTCCACATATCATAACCCCTTTCAGGTCAATAACAAGAGAGAAATGGACAGCCAGGTACGCTCCTCTCCTCTATCACTCAAGAGTTCTTCTGGAAACCTCCTCAGGTGAGTTCTGCTTCAGTACAAATGGCTAGAATCCAATCATGGGGTATACGGCAAGCTAGAAAGAGATGAGGAACCTGAGGAATATGACTATTTTTATTTTCTCTGATCAGCAGTCCTCAAAGTGTGATCTGGGAACCTGAAAGGTCAATGTAATTTTCATAACAACACTGAGATGTTATTTGCCTCCTTTGTTCTCATTTTTCCACACGTGTACAGTGGAGTTTCCCAGAGACTACATGATATGATAATTATAATGTTAGTGATCTAGGGGCTATGGGATGTATTTTGCCACACTTTTTTGTTTTAAATGTCTCAGTTTTAATTTCTACTATAGTCAATATCAATCAGTTTAACCAACATGAATGAAAGTTCTTCGGCTTCCTTAAAACTTTGAAACATGTAATAGGGCTTGAGAAAAAACGTTTCAAAACTGCTGGCTTAGAAACTAATCAGGACCTTAAACTGCTGGAAAGATCACTGTAATGAACAAACTGGAGTTTTATTAGCAAAGAAGACATAGGGTTTGGAATTGAGTAGGAAGCTACTGATCAGCCTATATAAGAAAACATAATAATAGGATGACTCAACTTACAAGTAGTTAATTTCTAAATGAATTATTAGATCAATGACCACCATATCACCTTAAAAATTGATATATCACGAGCAAGTAGGATTTAATTCTGTAATGCATAGATAGTTCATCATCGTAAAATGTATTAATGTAATTTGGCACATAAATGGCCAAAATTATTAAAAGTGTATGGTTACCTCAGTCTATGATAAAGCTCAAAGTCAATTCTGCAATAGTAATTATCAGAAAACTATGAGATAAAGGGACATTTCACCTGATAAAGAGTAACTACGAGGGACTCCTGGATGGCCGAGTGGGTTAAGTGTCTGACTTTGGCCCAGATCATGATCTCATGGTTTGTGAGTTCAAGCCCCACGTTGGGCTCTGTGCTGACAGTTCAGAACCTGGAGCCTGCTTCAGATTCTGTCTCCTTCTCTCTCCACCCCTCCCCCACTTACACTCTGTCTCTCTTTCTCCCTCTCAAAAATGAATAAACATTTAAAAAATTTTTTAAAGAGTATTTACTAAAGCATTTGGAGAAAATACCAGACTAGAAACATTTTTCATGATCAGAAGCAATACAATATCATTTATTGTGGCACCTGTATTGTATGATACCAGTTTAGAGATTCATATTTGTATTTATTTGTATGATCCATATTTATTTGTATGAACTTAAAAGTATTTCTTATTTTCAGATGATTATGGTTATATAATAGAAAGCCCAACAGAATCAACAAATTAGGAAAGGTAAAAAGAGAGCTTGCTAAATACAAAAATACTTTACAAAATACCATTGCGATTTTTCTGATCTAACAGTAAGTTAGCCAGAAGCTAAAATTAAGTAAATTAGTTAAGTAACCAGAAACTAAAATTGGGAACACAAAAACTGGCCCCTGTAAACGTAGAAACTTACACATTTGATCTTTTGTTCTTGTGACTATTAAGAGAACTGATATATCACTCCATAAACATTTATTGATAAATACTGCAAAGCAGCATCCTTGGTGATTGGCATACAACACTGTCAAAAAGACAAAATATCAGCGTTGCTTCAAGGCTCGTAAAAATGAGGATGATATGTACTAAAGAGGGTATGTCTGTATGATTATATCTAACACATTAATAAAGCACGTTTTTCTTACCATTATTGCTTTGGAAACTAAGTGTTGGATTCAAATAAAGGGAATAAAACTATTATATTTGTTTTCCTCTTGAGAATATTAGTAACTGTTTTTCAAAAATATGTCACTAGTTATCTGACATCACTCAAGTATTCAATGTAATCTGAAAGCTAGTAGCGTACTCAGGTCTTTTAGACAGAAATAGAAACAGGAAATACAGTTTTTGACTCTGAGGTCCTTAGAAACTAGGTGAGGAAAGAAAACATAGGCACATGCAACAGTGTGATAACAATTACAAAACTACTAAAAACCCATGCAGTAAAACCTCTGTAATGAGAAATAACAAAAAGCCAGTCTAAATGAGTTAAATGTATCCTTTTTTTTCAATATATGAAGTTTATTGTCAAATTGGTTTCCATACAACACCCAGTGCTCATCCCAAAAGGTGCCCTCCTCAATACCCATCACCCACCCTCCCCTCCCTCCCACCCCCCATCAACCCTGTTTGTTCTCAGTTTTTAAGAGTCTCTTATGCTTTGGCTCTCTCCCACTCTAACCTCTTTTTTTTTCCTTCCCCTCCCCCACAGTCTTCTGTTAAGTTTCTCAGGATCCACATAAGAGTGAAAACATATGGTATCTGTCTTTCTCTGTATGGCTTATTTCACTTAGCATCACACTCTCCAGTTCCATCCATGTTGCTACAAAGGGCCATATTTCATTCTTTCTCATTGCCACGTAATACTCCATTGTGTATATAAACCACAATTTCTTTATCCATTCATCAGTTGATGGACATTTAGGCTCTTTCCAAATTTGGCTATTGTTGAGAGTGCTGCTATAAACATTGGGGTACAAGTGCTCCTATGCATCAGTACTCCTGTATCCCTTGGGTAAATTCCTAGCAGTGCTATTGCTGGGTCATAGGATAGGTCTATTTTTAGTTTTTTGAGGAACCTCCACACTGTTTTCCTGAGTGGCTGCACCAATTTGCATTCCCACCAACGTTGCAAGAGGGTTCCCGTTTTTCCACATCCTCGCTAGCATCTATAGTCTCCTGATTTGTTCATTTTAGCCACTCTGACTGGCGTGAGGTGATATCTGAGTGTGGTTTTGATTTGTATTCCCCTGATGAGGAGCGACATTGAGCATCTTTTCATGTGCCTGTTGGCCATCTGGATGTCTTCTTTAAAGAAGTGTCTATTCATGTTTTCTGCCCATTTCTTCACTGGGTTATTGTTTTTCGGGTGTGGAGTTTGGTGAGCTCTTTATACATTTTGGATACTAGCCCTTTGTCCCATATGTCATTTGCAAATATCTTTTCCCATTCCGTTGGTTGCCTTTTAGTTTTGTTGATTGTTTCCTTTGCAGTTCAGAATCTTTTTTTCTTCATGATGTCCCAATAGTTCATTTTTGCTTTTAATTCCCTTGCCTTTGGGGATGTGTCAAGTAAGAAATTGCTGAGGCTGAGGTCAGAGAGGTCTTTTCCTGCTTTCTCCTTTAGGGTTTTGATGGTTTCCTGTCTCACATTCAGGTCCTTTATCCAGTTTGAGTTTATTTTTGTGAATGGTGTGAGAAAGTGTTCTAGTTCCAATCTTCTGTATGTTGCTGTCCAGTTCTCCCAGCACCATTTGTTAAAGAGACTGTCTTTTTTCCATTGGATGTCCTTTCCTGCTTTGTCAAAGATTAGTTGGCCATACGTTTGTGGGTCTAGTTCTGGGGTTTCTATTCTATTCCATTGGTCTATGTGTCTGTTTTTGTGCCAATACCATGCTGTCTTGATGATGACAGCTTTGTAGTAGAGGCTAAATTCTGGGATTGTGATGCCTCCTGCTTTGGTCTTCTTCAAAATTACTTTGGCTATTCGGGGCCTTTTGTGGTTCCATATGAATTTTAGGATTGCTTGTTCTAGTTTCGAGAAGAATGCTGGTGCAATTTTGATTGGGATGGCATTGAATGTGTAGATAGCTTTGGGTAGTATTGACATTTTGACAATATTTATTCTTCCAATCCATGAGCAGGGAATGTCTTTCCATTTCCTTATATCTTCTTCAATTTCGTTCATAAGCTTTCTATAGTTTTCAGCATACAGATATTTTACATCTTTGGTTAGATTTATTCCTAGGTATTTTATGCTTCGTGCAATTGTGAATGGGATCAGTTTCTTTATTTGTCTTTCTGTTGCTTCATTATTAGTGTATAAGAATGCAACTGATTTCTGTAAATTGATTTTGTATCCTGCAACTTTGCTAAATTCATGTATCAGTTCTCACAGACTTCTGGTGGAATCTATCAGATTTTCCATGTATAATATCATGTCATCTGCAAAAAGTGAAAGCATAACTTCATCTTTTCCAATTTTGATGCCTTTGATTTCCTTTTGTTGTCTGATTGCTGATGCTAGCACTTCCAACACTATGTTAAACAACAGAGGTGAGAGTGGACATCCCTGTCGTGTTCCTGATCTCAGGGGGAAAGCTCTCAGTTTTTCCCCGTTGAGGATGATGTTAGCTGTGGGCTTCTCATAAATGGCTTTTATGGGGGCGCCTGGGTGGCGTAGTCGGTTAAGCGTCCGACTTCAGCCAGGTCACGATCTCGCGGTCCGTGAGTTCGAGCCCCGCATCAGGCTCTGGGCTGATGGCTCGGAGCCTGGAGCCTGTTTCCGATTCTGTGTCTCCCTCTCTCTCTGCCCCTCCCCTGTTCATGCTCTGTCTCTCTCTGTCCCAAAAATAAATAAAAAACGTTGAAAAAAAAAATTTAAAAAAAAAATAAAAAAAAATAAAAAAAAAAATGGCTTTTATGATGTTTAAGTATGTTCCTTCTATCCCGACTTTCTCGAGGGTTTTTATTAAGAAAGGGTGCTGAATTTTGTCAAAGGCCTTTTCTGCATCGATTGACAGGATCATATGGTTCTTATCTTTTCTTTTCTTAATGTGATGTATCACATTGATTGATTTGTGAATGTTGAATAAGCCCTGCAGCCCAGGAATGAATCCCACTTGATCATGGAGAATAATTCTTTTTATATGCTGTTGAATTAGATTTGCTAGTATCTTATTGAGAATTTCTGCATCCATATTCATCAGGGATATTGGCCTATAGTTCTCTTTTTTTACTGGGTCTCTGTCTGGTTTAGGAATCAAAGTAATACTGGCTTCATAAAATGAGTCTGGAAGATTTCCTTCCCTTTCTATTTTTTGGAATAGCTTGAGAAGGATAGGTATTATCTCTGCTTTAAACGTCTGGTAGAACTCCCCTGGGAAGCCATCTGGTCCTGGACTCTTATTTATTGGGAGATTTTTGATGACTGATTCAATTTTTTCGCTGGTTATGGGTCTGTTCAAGCTTTCTGTTTCCTCCTGATTGAGTTTTGGAAGCGTGTGGGTGTTTAGGTATTTGTCATTTCTTCCAGGTTGTCCAGTTTGTTGGCATATAATTTTTCATAGTATTCCCTGATAATTGCTTGTATCTCTGAGGGATTGGTTGTAATCATTCCATTTTCACTCATGATTTGATCTATCTGGGTCCTCTCCCTTTTCCTTTTGAGAAGCCTGGCTAAAGGTTTGTCAATTTTGTTAATTTTTTCAAAAAACCAACTCTTGGTTTCGTTGATCTGGTCTACAGTTTTTTTTAGATTCCATATTGTTTATTTCTGCTCTGATCTTTATTATTTCTCTTCTTCTGCTGGGTTTAGGCTGCCTTTGCTGTTCTGCTTCTATTTCCTTTAGGTGTGCTGTTAGATTTTGTATTTGGGATTTTTCTTGTTTCTTGAGATAGGCCTGTATTGCAATATATTTTCCTCTCAGGACTGCCTTCGCTGCATACCAAAGCGTTTGGATTGTTGTATTTTCATTTTCATTTGATTCCATATATTTTTTAATTCCTTCTCTAATTGCCTGGTTGACCCACTCATTCTTTAGTAGGGTATTCTTTAACCTCCATGCTTTTGGAGGTTTTCCAGACATTTTCCTGTGGTTGATTTCAAGCTTCATAGCATTGTGGTCTGAAAGTATGCATGGTATGATTTCAATTCTTTTATACTTATGAAGGGCTGTTTTGTGACCCAGTATGTGATCTATCTTGGAGAATGTTCCCTGTGCACTCGAGAAGAAAGTATATTCTGTTGCTTTGGGATGCAGAGTTCTAAATATATCTGTCAAGTCCATCTGATCCAATGTATCATTCAGGGCCCTTGTTTCTTTATTGACCGTGTGTCTAGATGATCTATCCATTTCTCTAAGTGGAGTGTTAAAGTCCCCTGCAATTGCCACTTTCTTATCAATAAGGTTGCTTATGTTTGTGAGTAATTGTTTTATATATTTGGGGGCTCCTGTATTCGGCGCATAGACATTTATAATTGTTAGCTCTTCCTGATGGATAGACCCTGTGATTATGATATAATGCCCTTCTTCATCTCTTGTTACAGCCTTTAATTTAAAGTCTAGTTTGTCTGATATAAGTATGGCTATTCCAGCTTTCTTTTGACTTCCAGTGGCATGATAAATAGTTCTCCATCCCCTCACTCTCAATCTGAAGGTGTCCTCAGGTCCAAAGTGAGTCTCTTGTAGACAGCAAATAGATGGGTCTTGTGTTTATCCATTCTGATACCCTATATCTTTTGGTTGGTGCATTTAGTCAATTTACATTCAGTGTTATTATAGAAAGATATGGGTTTAGAGTCATTGTGATGTCCATAGGTTTCATGCTTGTAGCGATGTCTCTGGTACTTTGTCTCACAGGATCCCCCTTAGGATCTCTTGTAGGGCTGGTTTAGTGGTGATGAATTCCTTCAGTTTTTGTTTGTTTGGGAAGACCCTTATCTCTCCTTCTATTCTAAATGACAGACTTGCTGGATAAAGGATTCTTGGCTGCATATTTTTTCTGTTCATCACATTAAAGATCTCCTGCCATTCCTTTCTGGCCTGCCAAGTTTCAGTAGAGAGATCGGTCAGGAGTCTTATAGGTCTCCCTTTATATGTTAGAGCGCGTTTATCCCTAGATGCTTTCAGAATTTTCTCTTTATCCTTGTATTTTGCCAGTTTCACTATGATATGTCGTGCAGAAGATCGATTCAAGTTACGTCTGAAGGGAGTTCTTTGTGCCTCTTGGATTTCAATGCCTTTTTCCTTCCCCAGATCCGGGAAGTCGTCAGCTATTATTTCTTCAAGTACACCTTCAGCACCTTTCCCTCTCTCTTCCTCCTCTGGAATACCAATTATGCGTAGATTATTTCTCTTTAGTGCATCACTTAGTTCTCTAATTTTCCCCTCCTGGATTTTTTTATCTCTCTCTTTCTCAGCTTCTTCTTTTTCCATAATTTTATCATCTGGTTCACCTATTCTCTCCTCTGCCTCTTCAATCTGAGCTGTAGTTGTCTCCATTTTATTTTGCAGGTCATTGATAGCATTTTTTAGCTCCTCCTGGCTGTTCCTTAGTCCTTTGATCTCTGTAGCAAGAGATTCTCTGCTGTCCTCTATACTGTTTTCAAGCCCAACAATTAATTTTATGACTATTATTCTAAATTCACTTTCTGTTATATTATTTAAATCCTTTTTGATCAGTTCATTAGCTGTTGTTATTTCCTGGAGATTCTTTTGAGGGGAATTCTTCCGTTTGGTCATTTTGGATAGTCCCTGGAGTGGTGCGGTGGACCTGCAGGGCACTTCCCCTGTGCTGTGGTGTATAATTGGAGTTGGTGGGCTGGGCCGCAGTCAGACCTGATGTCTGCCCCCAGCCCACCACTGGGGCCACAGTCAGACTGGTGTGTGCCTTCTCTTCCCCTCTTCTAGGGGTGGGATTCACTGTGGGGTGGCGTGGCCCGTCTGGGCTACTTGCACACTTCCAGGCTTGTGGTGCTGGGGATCTGGCGTATTAGCTGGGGTGGATCGGCAAGGTGCACAACGGCCGGAGGGGCAGACTCAGTTCGCTTTTCCTTCAGAGATTTGCTTCAGGAGGGGCCCTGAGGCCCCAGGAGGGAGTCAGACATGTTGGAGGGTAGGATGGGCAGAAGCACAGCGTTGGGTGTTTGTATGGTGCAAGCAAGTTCCCTGGCAGGAACTTGTTCCCTTTGGGATTTTGGCTGGAGGATGGCAAGGGAGATGGTGCTGGCAGGCGCCTTTGTTCCCCGCCAAGCTGTGCTCTGTTGTCCGGGGCTCAGCAACTCTCCCCCCCCATTGTCCTCCAGCCCTCCTATTCTCTGAGCAGAGCTGTTAGCTTATAACCTTCCAGATGTCAAGTCCTGCTTGCTGTCAGAAAACACTGCATCCGGCCCCTCCGCTTTTGTGAGCCAGACTCGGGGGCTCTGCTTGGCCGGCTGGCCACCCCTCCACCCCGGCCCCGTCCCGCCAGTCCGTGTAGTGCGCACCGCCTCTCCACCCTTCCTACCCTCTTCCGTGAGCCTCTCGTCTGCGCTTGGCTCAGGAGACTCCTTTCTGCTAGCCTTCTGGCGGTTTTCTGGGTTCTTTAGGCAGGTGTAGGTGGAATCTAAGTGATCAGCAGGACGCACGCACGGTGAGCCCAGCGTCCTCCTACGCCGCCATCTTCAAGAAAAAGCCTAAATGTATCCTTTCTTTTTCAACTATGCAAAAGAAACCACACTAGGCTAAATAATGCTTCACAAATTAGTGTGTGCTGGATAATTACTGATAAATAATATCCATGTTTTTAGACACCTCCATTGTAGACGGTTTCAGACTACCAATGATGTATCAGAATTCCGTAATAATTCCACAATGACCTTAATACTCGCCAATCAGTATGAGTTGGCTCCAGCATACAGCCCACATTTTAAAGGCATCCTCTCTTTCATTTTCTTTAAAAGTTACTCCTTCCTTTCCCACTCTGATCACCGGAGAGAGATGTAAAGGTGTTTTTTCCTTCCAGACAATTCAAGTCTCACCATGTCTTACTTCTCATGTTTTGTTAGAAAGAAAATCTACAAATGTCACACGAAGTATGTGAATCCTTACAGTCTGTGATACCATATCGTTAACCACTGTGTGTATTTAAAACAAATTTTGTGACAAGATATATGTATAGGTTTTTTATTTGTTAATGATCTGTTTTGTGCATTTCACTGAGACTATTTTTCTTTCTTCAGAAAGTAGCTTCATCTGAGAGAAAACATTTTCTTCTTATCCATATCCTCCAGTCAAATTCATTTTTCTCAAAGTCTTTTCATGCTAGCTTTAAAAAACTCCTTTTCTATTTCCTAAAAACTTAGCAGTTACGTGTGAAACATCTTGGACTTGGTTTATCCAAGATACTGTCATGTGTATTATTTGTGATAGAAATGTTAGAGAGTCGAGCCGGATACTATTCTTCAAGACAGACTCTGTTGATGTTTTTGCATCAGACTCAGGAAAAGCTGAAGTTTCCTGGGGCCTTTTGATGTAGTTATGTTAGTACCACAAGAGGTAGTAGTGTCACTGGCTTTGAGCTTAGGGTGTCTTGAGAGCAGGGGGAGGGGGATGCAGTTTGTCTGAAATTCCAGCTGTCTGCCTCCTTTGTACATGGAGACATAAGGTTGATGCCCAGATTGTTTTAGCATCCAGGAAAGACTGTGGGAGACATACTCTTAAATTGCAAAGGCAGTTTCACATCACATCTTTTATTAAAGTCATTACCATTTAGTCTCCATAAATCTCAATAGGTCACTTAGCTGCAGAAAATAAGGATATGACATGTGGTAATATAATGTGGGCAAGGGTAAGGTGAGGATTTAGAGAGATAAAAAGGAGGAAGGAAAATGTTTTGAAAATGTATGAAAATGCATTTACATCAAAGAGACCCATTTAAACTGTTCAGTTTTGATAAGGGAAGGGAAAAATAACTCATTTATAGCCAGGGTCATGAACAAGTGCATGTAATATATATTGAGATCTCCAAGAATTAGTTTCCTACAGGAAATTTCTTCGTTTGATGCATTATAGTATAAAATAGTAAAGATAATTAGATAAAGGTATGATCTTACATTTTACAGGTTTTAAAGCAAATGTAAAGATGTTTGACATTTTCATACTTTTACAAACATGAATTGATAGAAGTGAAATAGGTAATGATGAGATAGTGCTTTCAACTTAAATTGAACAATGATTTATGATCATGTAATATATGAAAATTATTCTGTAGGTCCTATGGTGACCACAGTTAAGAATAAACTATATGCCTCTAATCTTCAAGAGCTTATAGTTTAGCAGAGGAAATAAAATCATGTATAATTAGATTTAATATGTGGTATACAATGATAGGCCATTAGAACTTAAAGAAGAAGGAATTTCATGTTTTTTTTTTTGGTGGGGGGTACCTAGTAAAATTTTGGTAAACATATGGCTTTGAAACAGAATATTAATAGACATGTGGGAGTTATATAGGATATATCTGAGAAGTAGGGACATGCAAAATATATACCTTTTCTTTATAGCATTCATGTATTAATCAAATACTATTGATTGTTCTGTTTTATGCCAGACGCTGTGTTAGATGTTGGGAGGAAGGATAAATAAAATGTGGTCTCTGCCCTCAAAGAAATTAACAGTGACTGTTCATATTATGGAAGCAATTTATCTTTTTCCCTTTTCTTCCTGCAGTATGTTGATACAAATTTTTAAACAATTGTGTTTAACCAGTCAGTTAGGGTCATAAGTGGAGAGGATGATAAAGGGGGAGCAGAGGTTGAAAATTAAATCAGAGCAGATACCATAGAGATGTGAGTGGACAGGGAAGAGCTGACAGAATTCTCGGGCTTCATCACCGGTGCCATGACTGACATATTTAGCGTACTTGACACCTTTTCTTTAACGTCTCTCTCTTCTCTCTGACAAAATTATTTTGGGGAACAATTATATAGTAACATAATCATGATTTGATTGATTTGTTCTTTATTAATACAATTAACAATTTAAACAGATAGTTACTTTCAATTTTAAAGGTACTAAAAAGTGAGGCACCTGTGTGGGGTGGCTCCATTGGTTAAGGGTACGTCTTCAGCTCAGGTCATGATCTTGCTGTTTTTGAGTTCGAGTCCCACGTCCGGCTCTGTGCTGACAGCTCAGAGCCTGGAGCCTGCTCCGGATTCTGCGTCTCCCTCTGTCTCCACCCCTCCCCCATTCACACTTGCGCTCTCTGTGTCTCTCTCTCTCAAAAATAAATAAGCATTAAACAAATTTTTAAAGGTACTAAAATGTATTAAATATTTCATGTGTGCACTAAAATCGCACTTAACCAATTGTATTAGTTTCTTAGCTACTATAACAAAATACCACAAACTCAGTGAGTTTAAGCAACACAAATTTATTGCCTTACAATTCAGGAAGTCAGAAGTATGAATTGGGTCTTGTGGGACTAAAATCAAGCTGCTGGCAGGGCTGAGTTCCTTCCCAAGGCTCAAGAGGAGATGCTCTCTCCTTATATTTTCCTGTTCCTTCCCTTGTCTCATCTCTTAGTCTCCTGCTTCCCTCTCTCACTTATATTAACTCTCGTGATCACGTTGAGCCCATCCTGATAATCCGTCATCATCTCCCCATCCCAGCATCCTTAATTTTATCATCTCTGCAAGTCCTTTCTGCTGATGTAAGGTGACATATTGATAGATTCAGGGACTCCTTTGGGTGTGTGTGTGGGGTAATTATTCTGCCTAACATACCAATCAAAAGTATTATGTCTTATAGTTTGCTCTTTGTTTTATTGTTTTGCATTTTAAACCCTCGCACACAAAACTCCAAGTGCTCACATGGACTGACAGAATTGAAGGAACTCACTTCTGTTTTTCTTTGTCTTCACAATCACTGTGTTCTATTCATTCATTTCTAACAAATCGATCACAAAAAATATGGTTATTTCTAATCTAATTTATTAAACACAGGGTTTTTCACAGACATTAGAGAAATGAACTTCTCCAAAATGAGCTTGAAAAATTCTGCACTGATGAATTTATTCTTGAAATGAATTTGTATAGTTGAGCCCACATGGGTCAGGGCCAATTTTATATTAGAAGTGGCCTGAAATAACTTTAATGTAGAAAACAATATTTATTAAAGGTCATGCCATAAAAATGTGCTAATGTTAAACTTCTTTGTCAATTAGTGAAACTTAACAGTAACTGCAGCAATTGTTGAAAATTTTAGCCACCAAAAGATTTTTTCATAGAGGAGTAATTTACCACTGATGTTGTTTAGGCTCACTGGAGCATGGTAATTAGAAAAAGCAGAGAGATTTGCATCCCTGCATTACCTGTCCGCAGGGGTGACTGTTCCTGCTGCCCTACCTTTGATTTGCCACTGAATCAATTAGGTTCTTCCCAGGTGTATTTTTTTTTAAATGCCTGTTTATCAAAGTCTAATCTGATTATTTCAGGTACAATAAGTGCTGCTATAATGAGACATGCGTGTTCTAAAAATCACTATACTAATTCACTCTGTTGTGACTTTGTGAAAATAACACTTGTTAAGTAGAGCTCAGAGGTATGAGAGGATGAGCTGTGTTTAACAAAAGACCACAGAGGATTGAAATTGAGACGTTTATTACTCACGGGTCCTAGAAGAGGTTTTACAGTGCATCTTGAAAGGCCACTTGGGAAAGTCAAGGCAGGGTACAGGCAGAGAGGGTGGCAGGATCTGGGGCACATGCCTTTACTAGGGTCCATGGGCAGAGGATTTTGGGGTTCTGGGCTAAAGCCAGATGGTCAATTCAAACCAAAGAGTGGGGTTTTAGTCAATTTTGCAGGAATCTTATCTAAGGGGGGCACAAGGGGAAGGCCCTGGGAGGGGTGGGGACAGTGCTTATCACATGAGCTTGCATGGGGGGGCTAGTGCCAGTTCAAGGCCCCTGTAGGCCACTTGGCCACACAAAACGGATGCCAGGGAGCAACGTCATAGAGTGGTTTAGCTAACCTCGCACACACAAATTAAGATCAACAAGCTTATGGCAAAAATGGAATTAGAGGCACAAACACTTGAAGAGTATTATCTTCTTTTAATTTTTTAAATGTTTATTTATTCTTAGAGAGAGAGAGCGCGTGGTGGAAGAGGGGCAGAGGGAGACCCAGAATCTGAAGCAGGCTCCAGGCTCTGAGCTGTCAGCACAGAGCCCCATGCGGGGCTCAAGCCCACAAGCAATGAGATCGTGACCTGAGCCCAAGTCGGAAGCTCAACCGACTGAGCCACCCAGGCATCTCAAACACTTGAACACTTTGATGACACATTAGAAAAAGATAGGAAGCTGATAAAAACTGTAGTATACTTACACACTTTCTAAGTGTTTACGAAATAGATAAATAATACAGTATGAAACTTTACCTTGACAGAGACCTGAAGCTCATTTGGGAGGGGGCCTCAGAAGTACAGCCCGAAGGTTAGTGAAGTGGTGAAGTGAGAGTGATCCGAAATCTGTCGGAGAGTTGCAGTGCCAGCTGTGGATAGGGGTGGCTCACAGCACAGCTGGGATAGCTGGTAGATATTTGAGGTGTGCGCATGTATGCCTTTGTTCATTCCTATGCGTCTTGGTTCTGAAGGGTGCAGCTTTCTGCTGTCATGTGGTTTTTGTCATTAATGAAATTGCACATAAGCAACTGTGAAATTTGTATCACGCTCAATCTGTTCCTTAACTATAAATCTCATTGCAACAGATTTCTGTTTTCAGAGGAGGCATCATAGTAGGGCTCACCACGATGACACTTCAACCCTGAGTGGCAACATGAAGACATACAAAAGCCTGTTTTCCAACTTGCAGATCAGAGAAGAGACCCGGTCCTGGGAGACCAAATGGTTTCATGTCAAGTACACAGCACCTGTGACAAAGCTCCTCCCTCCCCCACTTTCTCAGGTAAGACTAACAGAACCCAGCACATTTCTCTTTTGGGTCTTGATCTCAGAATCTTTCTAAGGACAAATTTACAAAGAGCTGCTGCCAATCAGTTGGAGTTGACATCAAGAGACGAAAAACTGCTTTGCCATCATTGATAGTAGAAAAAAGCATGGGTTCTGAAGTCATGTAGACCTGGGTTCAAATATTGACTCTTATCTCTTAATTGTAAGTCTTGAAGAGTTAACTAAACTCCGTTGGCCTCTGTTCTCTGAACTATAAAACCTAGCTAATACTATCTCCTTCACAAGGTTGTTGTGAGAACGAAGTAACGCCATACAGTGTCTGTAGCTGTCTGCCTTGAGTAGTCTTTTTAACTTCCCCTTGGGCAAAAAAAGAGACAAAGAAATAAATCTTGACTGAGGGTAGAGGGTAAGGTGGAGGTATTTCAGTTAACTCATAAACCAAAATAACCATCTTCCTTTCATGCCTGGATATTTTCTCTGCCCTGTGCATGCAGACAGACAAATTTGAGTAGAATATTACCAAACCACAGATGCAGGGCACAGGTTACCTGGGTTCACAAAAACAATCCTGGGTGAGATACAGATCCACTGAAAATTTCCTTGTCATCGCTTCTTGTCATCTGCGCTAGCCACCAGGCAATGCTCTATAGCACTGATCTTTAAACAGAATATTTTGGCTGATCCTCATGGAAAGCAGGTGTTTGTGAGATGGATTTTAAAGCTAAACCCAAAGACAAAGATGCCAATAGAGAATGCTTCTTTTTTTTCAATGTTGATGATTTGTGATATGAACTTAGGCATGCTGGACTGAAGATTAAAAAAAAAGCCCCAATTCACAATCATTTCTTAATACAAGAAATTAAGCATAGAAAACAGGAAACCTTGGCTGATTTTCTTCAAAAAAATAATGAAATAGGCATTAAAATAATTTTAAAAGTTGTTGTTGAAAGGCAATCTGCATATTTCTTTCAGCTGGTAAAATAGAGACCGAGTTGAAACTGATTACAATCTGGCAAAAAGGTGGGTCCTATTGCTCTGAGATGTAAATTTCCCAATGACAATTTTTGCTATCAAAGGCGCCACATTCTAAAGCTTTAGTCCTCATTTCAGAGGCAGAGATCTGCTTCTTTTGTATTGTAATCTTTAGACAAGAAGATTCATGCTCATAAACATGCACAACAATAAAGCTACCCAGGGTAGATGAAATGGGAATGTTGGCAGAACGCAGTGCTGTTTCTGCTGTAGCTATGCCAGTTACATGATCCCTACTGGAAGCCGCTCGTTAGCTGAGACATTACTTCAATTCAGGGGAACTGAATACCAGTGAGGGTTCATGTTCTGGTATAAAATGGAAACGCTGAGCTAAAGTCAAATAGAAGTCAGAGCTCCAGGAATGGAGGAGAAGAAATTATTTCTGTTCCAAGCTCATGCTAAGGATGTACAAATTCATGCCAAATTTAACCTGGCTTTAGACTGAAAAGGGTGACAGATATTTTCATTTAGTAAGAATATAATGATAGGGATTTTATACGTTATTAGTATTTTTACTGCTTTACTGTGAAAGAGCTGTTTTTCAATTATTCTAGGCAACTATATTGCAGGGGATAAAGGGACTGTAATATCACTGTTTGTTTGGTTTTTTTTTTTCAGCCAGACAAAAAGTTGTGTGTTTGATACTATAGGGAAGGTGCATTCTACTCTTTTAAACCACTAGGTCTTTCAGAATGTGGACTAGAACCACACTCCCTTCTCTGTTTGAACAGTTAAAGGGCAGAAATTCACCTGGAAGCTGGGGCGTTTTTGTAAGAGATTTCCAAGAGTGCACTGGAGATCTATCCCAATGACTGCCCAAGATTCTCTATTTTCATGTGACAGTGGCAACAGGTCTGATGGAAGGTAGCAGATAGCCTTGTGATGTGTCAAGGTGGCACCAGTGTCCAATGAAATTGATTCCTGCTGGAAGATGTCACTTAATATGGCATCATCTAGACTACCCTCCTAAACCCAGTTGACTTGCCATCTGTTCCACAGTGAAACTGGCACAGTCTCTAAGAGGAAACATACTGCCATCCTATATAATGGCCATTGGGATGGAAAGCCAATTGACCATGATAAGTTCTGTTGATTAATTGTTGATGTTAAAATAAAGATTGCAAGCCAAAAAAAAATTGTAAGATCGGTTCATCCTGAATTTTGTTTATTCAAAGTGAATTTTTATGCCAAAAATGATTTCTGGTTGTCTCATAAATTGCTGTATTTTACATTTATAGTTAGGACATGATATTTACAGATATTTGAGACTAATACATCAGGTTTATGAAATCATTAATTGCATGCTGCCAGGTCTTAAGATAGAATGCTAATTTTGTAGTTTTTTACATATTTCACACACATATAGACATGTGCACACCTATTTGTGCACTTACCATACCACGACTCATCTGAACATTCTAAGTTATTGTCTTGATAGGCAATTATTTCTCTAGTAAGAAAAAATGACCTCTGTAGCTTTGCCCATTAATTCACTTCAGTGTACTCCTCTCAGAAGAGTTCCCTGTCAAAGAGGTTGCCGTATCTGAACTAGCTGAGCACCACGAATACTAGTGACTATGAATTTTTTTTTGATATTGCAAAAATTATCTTCATGAACTTCTAAGCCTATAAACGGATGACCCTTGGATTCTGCAGCCACTAGAGGTATAGTTTCTCTCAATGTATGTTCCTTAACTGCCTCTCCATGATGGGCTGTTGCATTAAGTTGACACCTACCTTATAGTGTATGGTTAGTTGGTAGTTATTCCCATCTTATAGTTTAATCATACGCACATTTTATAGTTTAAGTCTATGCCTGTCTTATAGTTCATAGACAAAAAAAAATATCAGCTTTTCTTTTGCCCATATTATGTTTAAAATTAGTCATACTGGTTCATTTATGAATTTGGTAATGAACCCATATTTCCTCTAAATGATAAATGTGAATCCATGTTCAGGGTAGGAGGCAGCTCTACTCTGTACGAGCAGAAGAGAGTCAAAAATACAAATCTGACTGGCCCTTGGTCAGACACGGGCAGGTGCACCAATCAGCCCCACAGTGAGAAAGCTATAATGATGAGATATGTTATGGACTTGTTGGCTTCAACTCTATCAATCGTGGGAAACACTGAGAGCAATTAGATTTGACATTGATAGACCCTCATACTCAAAACTCTAGGGGGTGGGATCTCCTCTGCCAACTGCTTGCCAAACAGGACTCTTTAACTAGTTGTATAAAATGTCTGGCTCCTTAAAGAAGGAAGGTATCCAAATGAATCCTAAGCAAGGGGGCTGTGTTAATTTTGAACTGAAGCTTTATTTTAGGCAAGAAGGCAAATGACATTTGGAAAGGATTGTAAGATGATCCTTGAAAACCCTTCTGCACTTTATCTTTCCAGATATGCACAAAGGATTTTATAAAACTTAAGGGAGACAAACCATGTTGGCAACTTATCAAATTGCTTTTCTGGTTTAACAGTGCCTCTGAACTTTGTGTTTCTGCCATTTGTGGAGTGTGTGATGTCCCAAGCTTATTTTATAAGTGTACAGTAGTTTTTTATTCCTTTTTATCACAGAAGATTTTGTAAACACATATTTGTAATATTTATATTTTTACAATATAAATATGTTGTGGAATGAAGGCAAAACAGAACAGGAAAACATTTTTGGTGATTCCTGAAGTTATGCATAGTATTTGAATTTAAGCATCACTGTGAAGATAGTGTAAAATACTTCACGCATTGAAAATATATTTCAATAATTCTGGCTCTTAAACATTTAAGGAACATCTATTGCAAAAAAGCAAATTAAAAAAAAATCAAACAAGCTAATCTTAAGAAGTATTTCCCTTTATCATTTGCTTAAGATTCTCTACATAAGTGGAGATGATTGAATTGAAAGATGATTCTAATTGTTTTTAAAATATGCTTTTGCCTTACTAATCTTTTCAAAAAAAGTTTTGTCATTTCTATTGGTCAAATGCTTTGAATATGCAAATTTTCCCCTATATATTTCTATTTTCTATATGTCTCTGTTTTATTAAGTAAAATCCAATGCAAAGGTATTTGTTGACTTTTTTGGATATGCTTGAAACAAAGTACCTAATGATGAAAATTCTTTAAGATCACGTGATCTGTGCTTCAGAACAAACTGACATATGTGAAATTGGCCTCTAGCTTTTCAATCAAAAGAACTCAAGTCAATACAAGTTATTGCACATTCAAGATCAATTTAGGAAAAGATACCAAGATAAGAAGCAATATTTTTGTTCAGCATATTTCTCTTCTTTAGGGTAAAATCCCTGAAAGCAGATATGGTCACTTTAACATGTTCCCCAAGGCAGCCAATACAAAGAAAACTTATTGGTGCCCCAGGCAGGGACACTTACCTTCTCTATTATATTAGTTGGTTTAAATTTGGCTGCATACTTTTAAAATGACAGTAATATAAGCAAGTTGGGACTTCTTTCTAATACAAAAGAATCCTTCTTTGATTCTAACTTTCAGCTCCTAGGATGATGACACAATCTTAGCGTCATCATATTTAAATTTCAGCCTCAAAGAGAGAGAAAACAAATGGGAGAAAGGGAGTCTCTTCAAGAAAAAATCATGTCTTTATTAAGCACTTTCATGGAAGTTCTATAATCTTCGACTCCATCTTATATCTGATAGGCCAGAACTTAGTCACATGACCACATCTTGCAGAGGCAGAAGCTGGTAAATGTATTCTCTTATTCTAGGTGGTAACATGTTCTAAAAATTTGTGTAACCTTACTGAGGGGTAAAAGGGAAGGGGAGGTAAGTACCTAACAGTCTGTATCACAGGTGTTAATCCTAAGCAATTCTGTCTCCTTAAGAAAAGCTTTCTAATTTTTCTCACGTTGATAATATTCTCTTTGACTTTCTATAACATCTACACTTGGAACCCATTATTTTGCATGTAATCAAATACAAACATTGCTGTTCATACGCTTTATGAATTCCTTATCTACTCACAGTGACCTGTTTAATTCTTTGAAAGGAAGTTCATATCTTAAGCTCCTTGTTACGATCCAGAAAATCCTCTTTTGTAAGTAGTACTACTTACTTTAAATTAGGTATCCATTGGGGCACTGGGGTGGCTCAGTGAAGCATCTGACTCTTGATTTTGGCTCAGGTCATGATCTCACAGTTTGTAGGATCAAGCCCCACATCAGACTCTGTGCTGACAGTGTGGAGCCTGCTTGGGATTCTCTGTCTCTCTCTCTCTCTGCCCCATCCCCACATTCTCTCTCTCTCTCTCTCTCTTTCAAAAATAAATAAATAACCCTTAAAATAAATAAATAAATAAATAAAGCACCCATTAATATTGTTTGGGTCAATTCATTTCACATTTCTATTCTTAACTGTGTAGTTGAATAAGGTTCTTTGCCTTATGACTTCATAAGGACAACAGGAGCTATCTGAAAAGATCTGAAATCATATTAGGAAAAGAGACATAGTTCACTAAGATTAACTTTATGTCTAAAGATATGTTATATGCTACATATTAACCCCTTTCACTATAATATTTACCAAAATGTTTATTAATATATACTAAGGTGATTTCGTAGAACTTAACAGGATCTATTTATTCTTTTTCTTTTCTAGATTTATTAAAATTTTGTGGTATGAATATAATAGTTATACTTTTCTGTATATATTTATGGCTTTGTGACATAAAATGAAAATAACTGACCAGTTCTTAAGTTTTGTTGTTGTTGTTGTTTCATTCCTCAAGTAAATAAGTTGAGAGAAGCCCTTCATGTAAATGTAAGATGGGGTGCTGTGGTCTGGCTCACTGCCCTAGTGATCTGAATAGACTGAGCAAGTAAACAGCATTCCTCAGTGATAGCTAAAGAAGTAAAATTCCTTTGCATTAGGTGCCCTCAAAAATGAAAGCATCCCCTCTCTTTTTTTCCCTTGCTTAATGCTGAAGCATGAAGTAGAAACCGAATCAGAATATATCTGTCTGTAACTTCAAAGACCTAGACAGAGTTAGATGTTCTGATAGCATATCTAAAGCTAGTGGACTGTCATAACATTTTCCTTGAGAAATCTGCTGAGAACCTGAGTTTACATGGAGAAACTTCTGAGGAGGGGGTCAAAACTAATATTTGCTTTTTTTTCTTTCTACGTCAGTTGTAAGAAATCCCAAGATGTGTTTACCTCTGTAGAATCTCAGAGTTATCTTTGACAATAGTACTCCTCCATTTGCTCGAAATATACAAATGGAAAAGGTGACAACTATTCATATCAACAGACAAGTTTCTCAGAGACAAAAAGAACTTAGAGCTATTATAGTGTACAAAAAAATCTAACTACCTATATAAGTAACATGCAGATATTATAAAAAAGAGCTATTTTTATGCATATGTTTCAACCCAATTTATATGTTTAGGAATGGATATTATTACATATTATAAAGGAAATCCATAACTGCATGGTATATTAGAATACTGAAGTATACTTTTTGGACTTCTGATGTTCTTTGAACGATTAATTCCTGAGGTTTTAATGTGTAGCTGCACTGTGAATGCACTGTAAATACTACCACTTGTCCATTGTAATAATTTTGTAAAGTCAGAATTTCTGTCCTTTGTGAATTAGACAAGCTTAGAATCTCCGCAGAAGGATCAATTTTATCATATGCAGCTTTGAAAGTAGGTTTGGTGCATTTAATTAGTTTATTTGTACCATGTTGTTGAACCAAATGGATGCTCATATCATTATTCCACTTTATTATTTCTGTAGATGTGCCTAGATCTGGGCTAAATTAAATGTGTAGCATAGAGAGCAGATCTGTATACTTGAAAATGTAAATTTGTATTGTTTATCCAGAATGAGTTTGTTAATCTAAGAAGATATTTATCAGTTCAATAGGGATAAAATTTGTGTTTTCTCTTATATAAATTATGAAAAGTCAAAATGGGTATAAGGCACTCATTACTGTGCTTGATTAGATATTTACATTGTTTTACTTCTTTTCTTTTCTTCTCTTTCCTTTTTTTCTTTTCCTCTCCTCTCCTCTTCTCTCTACTCTTCTTTTTCTTTCCTTTCCTTTTTTGAAATTCTAATATGTGTCAATAAAGGGAGATACAGTTTTAGTTGTCTATCTAGTATCTGTCTCTCACCTCTTTCTTTTCCATTATAACACTCCATTTTTGTTCATGTATCTACTTCTCCACCATATGATTGAGAGAAAGCTTATCTGGATACTAGAACCTGATTTATCTGAGCCAATAAATGCCTGGCATTGCCCTGGTGACATTACTCATTCAGAGTCGGGCATAAGGAACTAAGTTTGCCCAATTATAGTCTATGATTGTGGGAGAGGTTTCTTCAGCTCTTTCACAAGATCTGAACAAAAGGCAATGATTCACTTAATATGTCAACAAACTTGGGACCATGAGGTCCCAAATCAAGGAGAAGCTGACAGATAAAAGACAACCAACAGAGAGATTTTTGAAACCTGAGTTCTTGATGACAGCACTGAGCTACTGAAAATATCAGCCTGAGAATCCTACTGACTTCTGAGCTTTTTAGTATGTGAGATGATAAATATCCCTATTAAGTTATTTTGAATCATTTTATTTAACTTGTTGTCAAAAGTAAGTTTCTTTTAAAATAATATAACATTAATAGGTGCTTATAATCATATGAAAACACATTGAAAAGAGAATCAAAGAAAATAAAAAGATCTATAGCAGTGATATCTGGAGATGCCACTGTTGACATTAAGGTGTTAATTGAAATTTTTTTAGCTTTTGCAGATATAGGTTGTATCTTTTATAAATGTTATTTGAAGGGCTACATTTTATGTATTTATCAATAAATTACACTGTTTATGTCTTTTTATGTCCTTTCTCTCTTATCTATATTTTAGTATTTCTATTTTTTAACTGCAGATTTTTGAAATATTCTGAAAATATGTATTCAATAAATATTTATTAATCACTACTGTATGCAAGACACTTTTCTGGGCCTAATGGGAAAGACGGTAAAATAGTAAGTGAAAACAGGTGATGTCCTTGACTTCACAGAGTTTCATTGAGCTTAGAGTCAAAGAAGAGCCATATTTATAAAATCGTTACTAAAACAAATCCATTGCTACAAGCTAAGTGTCCTGAAAGAAAGACCTAAGATGTTATAAGTGCTTCCAGTAAGGGAACACACCTTACTGACCAGCCATAGAGTGTTTTGGTGAAGTAACCAGTGAACCAGAATCTGAAGAATGCAGCTAGGTAAGAGTATCTTCCTTTCTCTGGTTGAAGGGTGTGTGGTACTCTGAGCAATTGAAATGAGGTCACACTATGATTAGATCAGGAAGAAGAATGCTTCACAAAGGGAAGCTGACAGGTTTTGATCATGCAGGGCTCAGAAGAAGGCCTCGTTCTATTTTATGATCATTGGAGAACAACTAAAAGTTTGAGATTAGAGGTGGGGGTGGGAATAAAATCATATTTTCAAAAAATGATTCTGACTTTGATGTAGCAGCTCTGTTGGAAGAAGGGTAATGCAGGTGGGAAGGAAACTAAAGATGAAAAAAAAAGTTGGTTTTGATAAATAACTGGGGGTTAAAATTGATCCTAAATTGGTAGAAGGGGATTACAGATAATTCCTAGGTTTTGTCTTATGGAAAAGGAAAATGATGCATTTTCTCAAATGGTGAAATGTATCGCTTTTTTCCCTTTTATCATTTTATATTACTTCTGTGCTTCACAAACATAATAGCATAGATATTCCCTATATATTCTTCTTATATGTCATTTTCACGTACAATATCTTAAACCTTTGATAAGTCTCAAAAGTACTCAGGTTTATAATAAGAAGCAAGGTTGTCCTTCAAAAAAGTTAGAGTCATTTTACCTGGTTATACTAATTGTAGGAGTTTTTGAAATTTTAAAAAGTATAAAAAAGAGAATAATTATATAAGTTATTAACACGTCCCTCACCTAAAAGATTACTACTGTGCTGTTTCTTTTGAATCTATTTCTACAATATAGAATATATTTTTGAAAATTAAATTCTGTAATATATACTTTTTAAGTTATTATTTTTACTTAACTTTAAGTTGTAAGTGATTTTCCATACGATTGCTCTTTAAAGTGTGATATTTATTATTTGTATACTCCCAATGTAAGAATATACCATAAATCATTACTTTACTTAGCCAATGTCATTATATCTTTTAAGCAACATCTTTAAGTATTGGACATCTTTAAGCAACAATATTTCAATACTTCTTTTGAGTGGATTTTTGAAGTTACTGGGTTGAGAGAGGTTTTATGTGTCCAGCATAAAATGCTTATTTGTATATCTTCAAACACACATTTCTATTCTTTACCCGTAAGAAATCTTGTAGTGTACAAACACATGTACCTATTATGTAGCGATTGATCTAATGTGAAGCTTTCTTGCATTTTCTGAATTTAAACATTTTAGAAAGTCAAAAGGGTATCTGACTCTTGTCCTTAAGTTCACTATATAACTTGACGGTGAACGATTTGATCATGATTTGCTTCGTCTGTTTATTTTACCAACTGTCTTGATCTCTCAGGCTGTCTTAACAAAGTACTACACTCTGGGTGGCTTAAACAACAGACATTTATTTTCTCACAGTCTGGAGACTAAGAGTCCAAGACCAAGGTGCCAGCAGGGTAGATTTCATTTTGATGCCTCTTCTTTTGGCTTGTAAGAGGCCACCATCTTGCTGTGCACTCACACGCTCTCTCTTTCTTTGATGCATGTATGAGGAGACAGAGTGAGCCCTTTGGTATCTCTCTTGGTAAGGATACTAATCCTATTGGATCAGGTTCCCACCCTAGTGACCTCCTTTAACCTTAGTTACTTACTTCCTTAGAAGGCCCATCTCCAAATACGGCCATGCCAAGGGTTAGGGTTTCATCATATTTGGGAAAGTGGGTGCAAACATTCAGTCCATTGCACCAATCAAGTGTAAAGCAAATCTCTGTACCAACCAAGAGGTACAGTGTATCTCTGTCAGACAGAAATGCTGTACACACCAACCACACGGTTGGTTATAAAAAACAAACAGGAAATCATTGTAGATAAGATAAAAAACAATAAAACAAAAGAGAATAAAAATAAACAAACAAACAAAAATTCCAGTAACTGCTCTACTTAAACATTCCACTTTGGAAAATCCACTGTAGGTGTAATTTCTGTGAATCTTTTCTTCTATAAATATGTACTTTGATTTTTTTTTCCCTCTGAAACATTAAAGTCATGTACACTATGTAGTGTTTTATATGTCAATAAAATTTTATTTTAAATATGGTGTGGGCTGTTGATTTGGCCCAATTGTTCTTGATGATGATAAGACATCATTAGATTCATCGTGGTGCATACAGAGTTTGAATTCACGACTTGGTTTAGCTAACATTTATTGGACATCCAGCATATGCCATGTATTGTTCTATTGAGGCAGACAGAAAAATGATACATAAACATAAAATATGATTTCCCATGGATACATGTTATAAAGAAAGTAAAGCAAGGTTGGAAAGTAACTTGATATGGGGACAAAGAAAGAAAACTATTTCCCACAGGGAGGTTTCTCTAAAGAGTGTTAACCTGAGCAAAATTTGGATGAAGTAAGGAGACAAAATTACATGAAAATATAATGAAAAAGGTTTTCAGTAGAAAAACTTCGATTACAGAGTTCCCCAAGGTGGGTACATTTCGTTTCTTAGAAAACAGATGGGAAAAAAATAAGGTGAAAAGTGGCTTAAAGATGAAATCAGGGAGATGATTTGGGGCCAGACAATATAAAATTGTTCAGGACATTGTAAGAACTTCGAAATGTTTTCAAAGAGTGTGGGAAGTCACTGGAGAATTTGGAAGAAAAAAATGATATAATAAGCTTTATGTTTTATTTATTTTATTTTTTAAAGTTTATTTTGAGAGAGAGTGGGGTGGGGAGGGGTAGAAAGAGAGGGAGAGAGAGAAAAATCTCAGGCAGGCTGTTCACTGTCAATGCAGAGCCCGATGCAGGGCTTGAAATCACAAACTGAGATCATGACCTGAGCAGAAATCGAGTCAGATGCTTAACCAACTGAGCGACCCAGGCACCCCAAGCTTTGTGTTTTAAAATGATGTATCTGGCTGCTGTGTGAGGCAGGAATAAATGGTAAATGCTTGAAAACTGCCTTTTACTGCCTATGAATGCACTTTTTTCTTTTTTTAACTTAATAATGTGATTAATTGTACTGATAAATTGCACTGATATTAAACCATCTGTGCATTCCTGGAGTAAACTGTGCTTAATTACATAGGGTATCACATACAGTTGACTTTAAGTTGAATTATTTTCTCTAGGATATTTACATTAGTGAAGGAAGTTGCTTTTCCAAGCTTTATTGGGAAGTTGGGAGAAACTGATGCAGGTGCTGTTAAATTGAACCACAATTTAAAGTGAGTATCTTATTGATATATCTTTGAAAGTTTCACACTGTTTTAATTATTTGTCTGGGAAACATACAAAATGATCAGACAAGAGTTGGCAAATGTAAAACTACTTTTGGATTAGCAAAGTGTAATTTAAACACGAATGGGTTGTAATCAGTGTTTTTGACCCTTTATTGCTGGATAGGAAGTAGGAAGTCAGTCTACCATCTGAAACAATATAACATTTCACTGACTTTGATGCTTTCATTGTTTAGTAGAACAAAGCAGTCAATGAATGAAGGAGGGATGGATGAATAAATCACCACTATTTGCATGGCACTTTTCACAAGACAAAACTCTTTCACCAACATTACTCACAACAATTTTTGCAATAATACCCCCCAAGAAGTGAGCTATTCCAAGGTTGTAAAAGAGGCAGTACATTAAAATGATTAAGAATACTTAGAATGTCTGGGAACAAGTCTTGTGTGTGCCTCTTATCCCATGTGTAATATCTGGTTGAACAACCTTTTTGCTCCCAGTTTTCTCACCTGTAAGATGGTAATAATATTTCATGGGTTTATTGTGAATGTTGAATGAGTAAGGCATTTAGAACAATGCCTGTAGAATAGTATGTGCTCAATAAATATTTGCTTAGAAAGATGGTGGGGGTAGTATTAATTGTATGGAGCAGTAGCCTTAAATTTAGAAGTTGTCTCATAGAAGTGCTCTTTCCATTAAATAAATCTAATAAAAATACAATTAAAAGGGCATACTAAATAATTTACTCTTCAGCTCAGTGTTCTCATACAAAAGAGAGATAATGAGCATTTAGCATTTTGCACAGTAACTGGCACATAAATGTCACGGTTATTATGAAGGCATTTAGCTAACTTATGGACCTAATTATTTTAAGGCTAAAGCATTTATATAAATATAGTATGTTGTTAAAAAGACAGTATCAAGCTATACACTAGTCAGAGATTTGCTGCTTGCCTCTTTTGGTTGTGGATGGTTCTTTTCAAAGCACAGCTTGCTGTACCACCTTAAAAGCCATTCAACCCAATTTTACTCTATGTGTCCATATGGATGATGGTATTTTGCAATGTTAGTCATCTATTGGAAAACAATGTCATTTCAGAGATTGGAGATTACTATATTATCTGGCCAGGGTTGTTTGTCACTCCCCCACATACATCAATAAGCATGGCAACAGGGGATTCTGCATATAGCGGCACCTGTGTGTTCAAAGGCTTTTACTCTCTTTTGTTCTGAGTGTGCTCAGTTTGGAAGCATGACCAAGCTCTAAAAGTCATATACCAGCTGGATGGGAGGAGAAGCTAAAAACTGGGCCAGAAAAATTCATCCCAGACCACCTGAAGACGTATTTCTAAATGTATCATCCGATCAGAAAATGTCCTAGCTAAAATGAAAGCATGTACTACCTAACATGAGCGAATATATGATACACACAACTTCTTTTCCTCGTGTAATGAAATAAAACACAAGAGTGTGAATAGCTAGTCTTGTTTATGCTATCTTCTCAAATATTTGGCAGTGACAATTATAAAACATGATACTGGCAAGTTTTTACCATAATAGTCATACAATATCTTTGTGTGTGTGGTCAAAACATAGATGGCCATTTTGACTGAACATGTGGTCTCCAGAAGTTTGTCCTGTGTGTGTGTGTGTGTGTGTGTGTGTGTGTTGAGATGTTTTGTGTCTTTTACAGTACATGCTTTGCAATGTACTCTTGGAGCTGGGAGGCAGTGGCCACAATGGTCTCTTGGTGAGGGCTCAGGTCACCTCACTTCCACCTATAACCTTATTACGTATTATATACTCTGTTAATAATTGAAATATAATTAATGAATTTAATTTAATTTAATAAAAGTGGAAGCTCAAATAGAGAGAGGTTGAAGTCCTGCAATTTTTTTGAAATGCACAAGCTAACTTTTCTTGGAATTCATATCCTCATGAAATACCTCCATAATATATTCCCATTACTGTACCCTATGGAGTAATAATTCATCCAATAAACTCTTCTGCAACTACAAAGTCTGCCTCAACTACTTAGTGAGCTGGTTTTTAAATTTAGATACTCCTCATGTTCTTTTAAATGTCTTTTGTTAAAACAGTTTTAATCATAAGAAAATTGGGTGAACTCCTGACTAAAACCCTTTAGAGAATAGTCTTAAATGTCTGGCATCATATTTCCCAAGCAGTCTTTCTGCCTCAGAAAATGATTTATTAACCAGAGTTCAGCTGCTTTTTGCTTTTGTTGTCGATGACAAAAGGCATGTTTAAGCATGTTAAATTGGCTTAACGTAGTGGACAGAAATGATGGTTTACCATAGCTGAATTTGCTGCCAATGCATATTTCTTCTTTGTTACATATAAGGAATAGTTAATCTGACCTCAAAGAAAAGAAACATATGCTCCCCTAGATAAGGTTCTAGAGATGAATGAGTCTGTCTTCTATATAGCATTTGTTGGTCAGAGAGAAAGGAGAAAAAATGGAAGGTGGAAAATAAGCGGAAAATGAGACTCACCGAAAGCTTGGTTCTAAAGGGAAAAAGTCAAGTAAAACAGAGAAATGGCAGATAAAAATGGAATAAAAGTGGGGTGTGTGGAAAGAGAATATAAAATAAGCACAGGTATATTGGCAGTCAGCAGTCTCTCTGGGGTCAGATTTGTTATTTGTCCCTTAGCAAATGATTCTGGAATGTTAAACAGTCAATGTGCCTGTTCTAATGAATTAGGCTGTCAAAAATAAATAAATAAGCTCAATTTGGGGACTACAGCCCATCAATTATATAATTCCAACAGGCACAACCGTCATCCAAATTCTATTTTGGGCTATGTCTATATGCCCTGAATGAATTACTACTGCAGAGTTCTTGGCCCAGTTCGGTATGGTTCATGTAGCCGGAAGCTCAAAGTGGTGGTTTCACCTCAATCATATCATTAGGACAATTCAGGATGGCTGTATTCGAGTTCCACTTTTGACCTCTATGAGACTCTCTCATTCTGTGCCTGCACCTCTTCCTCACTATCCTTTTCTCTTTCTCTTCCATTCTACCCCATATTGTATATTTTGTTACATTTATTTTGTTGGAAATACTTATGTCGGTCAAGTCTTCCAATATTAGTTGATTTATTTTTTTAATTTTTTTTATTATACATTTATTTTTGAGAGAGAGAGAGAGAGAGCAAGAGACAGAGCATGAGTGGGAGAGGAACAGAGAGAAAGAGAGAGAGACACAGAATCCAAAGCAGGCTCCAGGCTCTGAGCTGTCAGCACAGAGCCCGAAGCGGGGCTCAGACCCACAAACCGTGAGATCATGACCTGAGCTGAAGTCAGACGCTTAACTGACTGAACCACCCAGGTGCCCCAATATTACTTGATTTATTAAGCACCACTTTATTCCTAAAACAGATCCTTTTATTTTCAAAACACTTAACATACTTGGTTCTCTTTCACCTTTCTCATCACTTCTCATTTCTTTTCTCTCTCTCTTTCAAAATGTTTATAAGCCAATGATGGTCAGCCAAGAGAAATGCTCCTTTGTCAAATTAATTTGGTAAATACTACATATTATACTCTACTTGATGATTCATCATAGCATATTAGATTCTTTTTCAAGTTCTAGAATGAAAAGATTTGTGTTTAACTCAATATATAGCACCATTTTATTTTATTTTATTTTTAAAATATTTTTTAATGTTTATTTATTTTTGAGACAGAGAGAGACAGAGCATGAACAGGGGAGGGTCAGAGAGAGGGAGACACAGAATCTGAAGCAGGCTCCAGGCTCTGAACTGTCAGCACAGAGCCTGACCGCGGGGCTGGAACTCACAGACTGTGAGATCATGACCTGAGCCGAAGTCAGACGCTTAACCGACTGAGCCACCCAGGCGCCCCTATAGCACCATTTTAAACTCTTGGTATCTTGTTTATTGCTATGCTTTAAAGGATCATGTGTCTGTAGATAACTGTATGTGATGGACCCCAGTTTCCATATCAAGCATTAATCCAACATTTCCAGTTACCTTTTAGATACATTGGTCTGAATATTATCCTAGAACTTTAAATTCAATATTACAAGACATATAATTTTCCCCTAATGAAACTATATGTCAGTTGGCTTCAGTGAGGTAGGTACTGGTATGTGCTAAGAATAGAGTAACCAACAGCATATTGTCTCTGTGGTGGAGATAAGTAAACAGAAAGTAGGGTGGGGGTTGGGAGAGATAAGGACAAGTTGGGAGACTTAGAGCTAACCAAGACCAAATCATGGAAAACACTGAATGTCTTATGGAGTTTGAAGTTTTCCTTGACAACAGAAGAAAATTTATTTATTTTGAGAGAGAAAGGGAGAAAGACAGACAGCATGAGCAGGGGAGGGGTAGAAAGAAAGGGAGAGAGAATCCCAAGCCAGCCCTGCAGCACCAGTGCAGAGCCCAACATGGGCTCTGAACCCACGAACCACGAGACCATGACTCAAACCAAAACCAAGAGCCAGACACCCAACCGACTGAGCCACCTGGGCGCTCCTGGGTTTTTTTTAATCAATTAATTAATTGATTTTTTATTAAGACCAGTATGACTCCAAGATGAGGTATATATACATTAAAGCAATGCAAGACTGGACACTGTGAAATCAGTTATCATAAGCCAATGAGGTGATAACTTGATGGAACTAATCAGAATCTGCCTTATGTTATTCTTTACTGTGAGCACTTTTTAATTTTTTCTACTAAATTTGAGGTCCTTAAGGACAGTAAATTTATCTTGTTTATCCTTGTATACTTGTCCATCCTTAGCACATTTCTTTGCATATACTGGATGCTTTCTTAATGACAGCTTGGTAAGTAAATAAATACGAACTTATTACTGTTTAAAACATGTTGCAGAGCACATTTCCTCAAAGGGCTGATAAACAAAAAGATATAAAGAAAGCAGTTAATGAGAACCAAGAGAAATAGAAAATTAGTGATGGGTGAAATACAATCATAAAGAAAGGAAATAAAATTTGATGATAGGAATTACCCATTTAGGAGACATATTAGTTCAAAGGCCTGGTAATTTAATACAAAGACTTTCACTGCTAAGTCACAGAACTCCAGTCTTTCCATCACCATTTTCTTTTCTTTCTTTCTTTCTTTCTTTCTTTCTTTCTTTCTTTCTTTCTTTCTTTCTTTCTTTCTTTCTTTCTTTCTCTTCTTGCTTCCTTCCTTCCTGTCCTTCCTGTCCTTCTTTCCTTCCTTCCTTCTTTCCTTCCTTGCTTCTTTCCTCCCTTCCTTCCTTCCTTCCTTCCTTCCTTCCTTCCTCAACTTGGCCATTGTTCAGTAACCACACCTTAAGTAAAGCTCAGTCCAACGTGCAGGAGATGGGTTAAAGGGAAGCTTAAAATGCTGATGGCTCCCATTTACTCCTGTAAAAAATGTAAGGTTAAAGGAATGTTTTGAATGTCTATTGGTTATTGCACTTTTGACTGATTAGCCTTTAGGCAAAGAGTCTGGAACTATTACCCAATTTCAGTGATACTTGGAGGAACTCTTCTATGCCCTTGGCAAATGTTAAGGAAATACAGGTTAGTATTAACAGTTTATTGATCATTTACTATGTGCTAGTTTATGTTATATAAACTCCACTTACCCTTTGTTCATCTCCACTTATCCTTTGTTATCCCTACTTTAGAGAGAGGAAATTTGAGGATCGTGGGGGTTAAATAACAGTTTATAACTGGTAAAGCCTAGCTGACTTCAAAGTTTGTGCTCTTAAGCTCTGTATTTCATGCTTTTTGATTTTACTTTAAAGAAGAGAAAATGATTAGGTTTCTTATGAATTCAGTGGTGACTGTGAAGTCTCCTGGCCTCAGTTTGGATCAACTGTTAAAAAGCCATTTACTTCAAACATGCTATACTATTCAAGATATTAATAGCAGTGGAAGCTATAAACTAACTTTAGAAAATACTTTTTCCTTTGGTTATGTGTTCACTTAGATCAAAAGTATCATCTTCCTGATGCCAGAAAGAATGACTCAGATATGCCCAACAAAAGCCCAGGTGCCCTGAAAATTCATGTTCTCTAATAGTAAAGATTGACAAGTTTGTGTGTGAGCATACTGTGTGTATATATATATATGTGTGTGTGTGTGTGTATGTATATATATGTATGTATATGTATATATATGTATATATAGTATGTATAGTATATATATACATATATATACGTATATACACACATATATATTTATACATGTATGTATACATATATATATATTGCTATTATCCAAATCACCAAAATATATTAAAATCAAGGTGCATAAGCTCCAATGATGCTAATGACAAAGGGCCAATATTGTTCCCCATATTTGAGGAGTATGCTAGGCAAAGTCAGAGTTAACAATTCGGTCTTGTAATAGACCTTTTTAAAATTCTTCTATTTTCAGCTTTTGCGATATTGTCTTGGCTTCTGGGTGGAAAATGCTACTGCTGCACTCGGTTTTGTGTACTACGTTTAAAAGGAAACAATACACTATTTGAAATCATCAGCAGGGATATATATAAAGATAGGAAGTGAATTACTCCCACAAAAAGTAGAAGATTTACAAATGGACTCATTAAGCCAATTTCATGTGTATCATAACCAGTAACCTGGGAAAATCTGTGAGGAAATGGCTATGTCAGGACATCTGGGTGGTTCAGTCAGTTAAGCTTTGAACTTCAGCTCAGGACATGATCTCATGGTTCATGAGTTTGAGACCCACATCGGGTGAGCTCAAACCCCATTTCAAGTGAGCTCAAGTCCTGCTTCATGTGAGCCCTGCCTTTCCCTGTCTCCCTCTCGCTCTCTCCCTCTCTGTCCCTCATGGGATTCTCTCTCTTTCCCTCTGTCTCTGCCTCTCATTTACTTGTGCCCTCTCTTTCTCAAACAAACAAACAAACAAACCACCTATGTCATATGTTAAGGGAAAATCATTGAGCTGTATTTTTTTCAAATGTCCAACTCATAATAAAGTGCAGAAAAGAGAAAAGGAAGCTGTTCTGATTATTTTATTCAGGACATGGGGTAGAAAGTCCTGGCTAATAAATAGATTGTTTTGGAACAGCTATGACTATATCAATTTCAACGTAGCATGAATAGATGCTTAAATTTGAGCAGCTTGAATAAAACAGAACTTCTAGATGCCCAGGGAGCACATATGGAAGATTCAGTGACCAAGGCCTTTTAATACAGATAGCTCATACATTTTCTTTTAATTTTTCTGCTGAAGCTAAAGGCTGAAGTAGAAAAGAAATAGACAATTCTCACCTTGGTGACATTTACTGACAGCAAAAACGATAGCCTGAGTAGAGCTCATTCAGAAACTATGAATGGGAAACATTTGCCCAGGTAGGGATTATGTTGAATTAATACATAGAGCAAGGACTAAATCCTTTTCTAATAAAATCCTGGTCAGAATTGCACTTCTGTACAGAAGTGCTAGGGGACTTTGCTTCCCCAAGCCATTACGTTTTCTACCTTCACTGCATTCAATGAAGTTTATGTTCCTTTTAATGGGGTACCAGAAGTGTTTGTTTTGCTGATTAGGGGGATGGCCTAAGTATCTATGGAAGCATAATATATCAGCAAAACTCATTCATATTAACCTGAAGTTGATTCTTTTGTTTTTAATTGATTGAGGGAGATTAGGTAAAAGGAGAAGTAACTTCTTAGGGTTCAGATGTTGAATGAAAGATGATAAGGAGTAGGAAAAAGCATGTGGAGAAGTTCAGCGACTTAATGTGGGGGCAGTACGTACTACTCTAATGCTTGCAGAGACATTTCATCCTGGAAGTCTTACTTATGTGCCAAATATAGGGCTACTGGAATAGTTGAGTTGATGGAACAGCCAAAATTCAAACTCATCTCCCCTGACATTTATAGAGGTAAGGTTTTCTTCTTAAAATGGAGACATATCTTAATAAGGTTAGATAGTAGCGATATAGTCGTGTTACCTTAATCCCTAGGCAGAGTTTTGCCCATGGCAGTATCACCACGTCCTTCCTAAAAGAAGGGAGCCAATGCTGGTAGCCATGTGAGAACATCTTGCCCTCATCCCCATACATAAAATACAAGTTACTCCATAAGTCACTGAGAAAAATCACCATTTCCCTTAAAATACTCAAATAGAATTCAGTGGAAAGCCAATATTTATACTCTGTTTTTAGATCAGCCAATTTAATATAGTTCGAGCTTTATTAAGAATGTACCACAGTCCAGGGGCAGCTGGGTGGCTCAGTCGGTTGAGTGCTTGACTTTGGCTCAGGTCATGATCTCACGGTTTGTGGGTTCGAGTCCCATCTCAGGCTCTGTGCTGACAGCTCAGAGCCTGGAGCCAGCTTTGGATTCTGTGTCTCCCTCTCTCTCTCTTCCCCCTTCCCCACCTCGTGCTCTGTCTCTTTCTCTTCCAAAAATAAATAAACATTAAAAAAGTAAAAAAAAAAAAAAAAACAACTATGTACCAGTCTAAAAAAAAAAAAAAAAGAATATAGCAGTATAATAGTTTTTTTTAATATTAAAAGAAAAGTAACTTTTAATTTCTGTTTTAAAAGGAATCAGAAGAAGGTGTATATATATGAATGTCCTATAATCTTGTTATATTCAAAAGTGACCATGGAACAAGTTCTAAGTCATTTGCTTGGCTTAGATTTGAAAAAGGTTCTTTGTAATTCAAATTGATTGGTCCTCAAAAGAAAAAGCCAAGTTTTTAACCTCCAAGTTACCCTTTGCTGAAGCTTGTTGCTCACTAGGCTTCCCAGCTGGTGTATCTGGCTCCATGACAGGGCGTGTCAGGTTCTATTGGTCATGATTCTCCACATGACATCATGGATCAGAGAAGAGTAAAGACCATTTAAAAAGATGGTGTCACCTCACAATATGAGGTCTCAGCTGGGGAAAGTCTCAGAAACCCTCCAAACTATTATTAAAATTAACACAAATTAGAGATGAAAAGTTCAGCTTGCTTGGTTTGAATTTTATTTGGCTCAAAATTTTATCTCAGAAAAAGTTAAGAGTACGCGAGAGTAAACAAAGATTGCAAAATTGGGTTCAGAGATCTTGTTTAGTTTGAGACAGATTTTAGAATTCTCCTACTACCTTAGCTCAGGTTTCATGTCATGGGACACTTGCTAAATTCTTTGATTTATTTGAGCATTATTTAAAAAATATATTTCAGTTAGGAAAGCCTATCTCAGTTTTCCAACCGACGATACAATCTACTCTGATATTACTTAAATGTACATGGTACTTATTACCTGTTAGAAATAAATGCTTTTTGTTTTATGTTATTTTATTATTGGCACCCACTGATACCTATGACCTTCTTACAACCCTCTGTGTTTATGTGATATTATTTCACGTGGAAAAAATGGGCACTGCTCTTGATTAAAAAGAGATCCAGAGAGGAAAAAGAAGAGAGATCCAGTTAGCAAAGTTTGGATTGAAACTACAAGATATTAGGATTTGAGGTTTTCTTAGAAATCACCTAATTATACTAAAGTGTAGGGACTTCGGATAGTACTTCCACAGGATGTTCTGAGAAAAAAGTAGTTCCATTGTCAAAAATGTTTGAGTCATGATGTATTCTGCACCTTCAATTGGGGAGCGTCTTTGTGCATTAGTATATTAAAGACCTGAGAATTTCTAAAAAGTAAGTCTACAAAAAAGCTGTGTTTAACTTGTTTCTTCATCTCCCCGGGGTATTGTGGTGTGGTGGTGACAATGCAAATGAATTTGGCTCAGAATCCTAACTTCATTCATTAACTGTGTGTACCTGGCAAATCAATTAGCAACCCTAAACCTCCATTTCCTCACCTAGGAAATGGGGAATAATATTATTTACCACCTAAGGTTGGGGGCAGGATGAAATGAGAAGATGATAGTAAAGCTCCTAGCTTTGCAGGGCCTCACACAAAGTGTGTCCCCTTCAAGTGGTAGCCTAATTATCTAAAAGATAACACCTGTGATGGAAATATCACAGCAGAATGCCGTTCTCATAGGAGTGAAAACAATGCATAATTTTGAAAAAGAAACTATAATCAATTATCAGTAAAAGTAAATGACCCTTGAAATACATAGAGTCACTAGAAAGATGTGCATTTTTGGATTCTAATATTGTCCTTTTTCCATAATAATTTAGTCATCTTTCATGCGTATGGATAGGTAGTTACATAGAGCAATGAAGACATCACACAATTTGCTACTACATCATCTAGATTCAAATTCTAACCTGCCAATTCCTAGTGGGTAAGCTTAGGCAAGTCACTGGACATTTTGAGCCAGTTTTCCTATTTGTAAGCCATGGATTAGAATATTATTCCTCTTTGCAAGAGTTGTTGAAGATAAACTATAGAAATTTGGCCAATGATTAAGGGCTGACCATATTCCAGCCACAAGTTTCAGGTAATCAGGTAATAAGTGTTTTACATACAATAAGTGAGCAACTGTTCCTAAAAAAAGTGCTGTACAAACTATAACACTATATGTAAGTATTAGTTTGAAGTAACAGGTAATACGGCTTGGCACCCTGTGGTTTCTGAGTAGTTAACTAAATATCTGTATGCCTTTAATCCTAGCAATTACATGGAGAATATACTCCATCTCCAAGTAATTGTGAATTCTTAAAGAGGTTTTCAAAATCTGTTCTAATATCAAATTCCAAACAATGCAAATACAGGTTTAATTTGCTATGTTCTTGGATCTCTCTTTTCTTAGCTCAAACCTTCAAGGTAGCTGCCCTAAACAACTGTGGATGTGAACTTGGCAGGACTACATAAAGCATATTATTATTCTGTTTTTTTGTAAGAGGAAACTGAGTTCAGATAGGCCAACCAACAAACTCGGAGAACCAGGACATGAACCTAATTTTTCATTTCAAAGTCTAAGCCGCTTTCTACTGTGTTGGATGCATAACAAAGAAAGGATAATTTAACAGATGATTTCTAGAGCTCAAGCCCTATCAGATCAATTTTATTAAAGGATTAATCTAATTTACTAAAAAAAAAATAATCCCTGGGCATATATTATGGATTAACAAAATAAACTTGTTCCAGAAAAGTTTTATATAATTTAATCATTTAATATTCATAAGTGGTTATCAAAAACATTTGAAGACTCTTCAGTCTACACATTTTTTGAGGACAAAAATTATAATCTCCTACAGTCCCTCTATGGAGACAGAAAGTAAACTGGATAATCTTTGTTCAACTCTGATGATGTATTTCTTTTTCTTTGTTTTTGGTTTTCCTCCTTCAAAGTTCATAGTATGCTCTCTAAAATAAGCCAGGTATTGGGTAGTTAGATATATAATTTCCTAATCAATCTCTACCATTCAAGATAAAAAAATCCCTTTGGGATGAAAAACCTTTTGGGAAATGGCTGATTGTATAATCTGCATAGAACTCTAAAACAGCAAACGTTTCAATGTGTATCTCTGTAGTGAAGATGTTGTGCAAGGTAGTATAGTAGCCTTCCTACCATGAAGAAAGTAAATAGTCTGATGAGTGAGGTGGACAAAGAGAATATTGAACTCAGAGGGAACATAGGGTGCTAGCACGGATAATGGGTCCTTTGCCCTGCCTGGATGTGCAAACTAACCTTCTCCTAGCACTCTATTCATTCATTCATTCATTCATTCATTCAAGGCATAGTCACTGAGAGTCTACCAGCCACCAGGAGTTTTACTAGTCCCTAGCAATACCACCATAAACAAAATTAACATGCATTTATAAACTTTGTCTCAAGAAGTTTAGAACTAATTGACGTTGGGAACTATGCAATTACAATATAGACTGACATCATGATGTGGGCAGTAGAAGAAGCTATTGGAATATATAGGATGAATGCTTTGCCTGGACTTGGGCACTCAGGAAGTGCATTCTGAAAGAAGCCATGTCTGAACTGCTAATTGAAGGAAGAGAAAGCATACCCTAGCAAATTGGGGGAAATGGGAGAGACATTCCAGCCTAGACAAGAGCACATAGGAAGAGCGCTTTCAGCTTCGTCTTATAGAACAAACAGAATTGAGCCAGTTGAATAAAATTTTGAGAGAGGAAAAACCACGAATTATAGAGGAATTAAATCACATCAGATATATAAGGAAGCACTAGGATTTTGGTATAATCATTCACAACTCTACAGTCATGGCCATAGGACATGAACCCTGAGGAGAGAGAAGGGTCATGATTAAAATGAACCTTGATGTTATTAGGTAATAAGGGACCACTGACAGGCATCATAGAGAGTAATTGCTTAGACTGACTTCTTCAGATTTCCAGGTAATGAAATGGGGGTCCAGAGAGGTTCTAAGACTTGCCCAAAGGCACACAGCTACTTAGAAAAAGAACTAGAAATACAATGAGGGTTTATGGAGACCTGCCACACATGCCTCACCTTTGGGCTTTTAAATTATTCAGGAAGTTTAAAATAATGATAAATTGATTGTCTATCAAGTAACTGATAGAAGTGACTCCTTCTCTCAGGAATACTCTTAAAGTATGATCTTTTCTGAGTAAATCCTAGGATGATGTCTAGATAAACACAAAAATAAGGCAACGCTTATTTGATCTGTAATATATTTTGGTTTCTTCTTTTCTATCACTCCCTTTACACCTCACTTATTTTTGATTATTCATTGTCTCTCAGCCTGAATATGAGTTTCAGAAGGGTCATTGTCATCTTGTCACTGACTGAGAGCTGTCTCCCCTGTGTTCCCCAGCACCTGCAGCACAGAGTTAACACTGATTCAGATTAGCTCTGGGTCAGCTGTGCTGCAAGGAGAAGGTTTTAACCCCTTGTAGACCTGGTTTCTTTCTTGGACTGAGTCTGCGGAAAACACATTCGCAGGATTCCTCTTTCTTGGTCTTTCCGGCTCACTCCCTGCCCTCTCTCCAGAGCAGCCTGCATTTTCTCCCTCAGCCTGCAAGCTTCTGTTTTCTGCCTGGCTGCGCTCACCGCCTTCCTATGGCACCTCAGGGAATTGCCCTCTTATTACCACAATTACAATCTGTACACATTTCATTAAACTAATATCGCTTCGCACAGGCTTTCTCCACAGAACTGCACAGCTGGAGGCCCATTTCTTTTCCTCAGCTTAAACACTTTGACAGGTTAAGAAAGCTATTATGGCTGAATAACAGGTGTTGCAAAACAATGTGCATTTGATGTTTAAATGAGAGAGCTTCTTTATTGACTGCCTTTATTGCAGCTAAGGCTCTCCTTTTTCACAATGACTGGATTTTTATTGTTTTTACTGCTTTTTAAAGTGTATTCTGTTGTTTCAGAATAGGTCTGAAGTGACTGTGTGTGGTTATTTGTTATTCTGCTGTCCTTTCCTTCTTTTATGATTATTATTTGCGTTTCTTGCTTTACTTTCCAGGTGAAGAATAATTGCAGAAATAGAAGTGTTGTATTGGGTCTCTGTCTCTGCTAAAAACACACCCGCTTCATGAACAATGCCCAGAGGGCCTCTAAGAGGGCCTTTTCCATTATTTTGCCTATTTATATTGCCTACGTCAGTCCACTCACCTACCTTCCAGTGACCCAGTGAATTGGATCCCAAATGAGAAAATATAAAACACAAATGGAGGGATAGTTTACTGTTATACTTATTTGAGTACCGCTGTCACATTCTTTGTTCAGGACCTTCCTGCATAGAAGACACAAACGTGTGCGCGCGCACACACACACATATAGGCATTTATATACACACACATATATATATACATTTTGTCATTTATTCTTTATCTTTTGACATTTTTGTTTATTTTTCCTTACATTCATCAATGTTAAGCAAATCTTAATTCCTTTCCTCTATTTGCTCACACAATATCATGCTCAGCAGGATATAGTCTGTTTTATCATTTCAATAAGATGACTTTTGCTAAAGAGACAGTCAAGTGTTAAAATACCATTTTTCAGAGGCAAGTGCTCAGTGAGAGAGAACACATGATTATGAAAGCATAGAAATGGATGGAAATAAAAGCACTAAAATATTTAGATTTTTATCTTTACAGTATCTAGTGCAGTGCTCTTCATACTGTAGGCACTCAAAAATGCTTATTAACTCCATGGTAAGCTATAATGTACTTTTTTAAAGCAAAGCTTAGATTTCATGATTACCTACATTATAATAGGGCAGCAAAAAGCAGAAAGAAAAGAAAAAGTAAGGGGGGAAAAGCTCATTGTTTCCTTTAGCTCAATATTTTCAATTCTGTTACTGTATTCAAAATTGTAATCATCATAATTACTTTTTATTCATTTTTGTGAAGCCAAGTGAAGCCATTTGTGTGATTCAGAGAGGTATGTTTTATCCAAAATATGTGTATTCTAGGATTGTGACAGTGCCTCTTTCCCTGTGTGTCTTCAGCACCTAGGACATTTCTTTAAAAAAAGCAGGTGCTCAGTCAGTGATTGTTGAATGAATTAACCTTAGTCCCTTTGGAGATGAGGAATTCTTCATGTGGATTTCAGATGGTTAGAAGACCTCTTGACACTGTAAGTACAACTTTGTGTATACACACAGCAGTGGAGCAGTAAGAATTGGTTTTCATTTGATTCCCAAAGGAATGTGACCTCCCTAAATTTATGACCCCCCCCTTCTTGAGAAAGAAGTTCTTTGAATGATACTTTAATAAACAGTTGGCAAATAAAGAAACTATTTATTGAGCCAGCAACTCAAGTAAATTTTTTCTATTATAAAGTTAAGCCTAATGAAACATGGAATTTAGGAAACTGGGAAAGCTTCACTTGATCTTATAAAAAACGCTCTTCCATTGTTTAATTGTTGCTCCCCAGAGCCAGAGACTATGATCCTCAACCTGCATTGTGACACAGATGGATATTTTTAATGATGCCCAAACTCGTACTCTCTGTAAGCTCTTTATAGTTTTAAAAGTGCTTTCTCATTTAAAAGACAACCAAAGTCCATTTTACTAGAGTATTGATTCACCAATATCCCTGGGAATAGGTAAGGCCAGTTCTATTTTGGGGGATTTCCAAGTATAGCGTGTGTCTAAATCTCTGTGATGTCTAACTCAATTTTTTAAAAAAGTTAGTAATCCTACATTTATGAGGCACATATCTCCTAAGAATTTTAATGAGCTGCATGATATTCACACAAATTTTGTAGAAAAGACTTAACAGGTAAAGGAACTAAAATGAAGATATTATTCAATGTTTTTTTTTCTCATTGGTTGCTTGCTTCTAAAATAATAAATACAATTTTTTAAAAAATTAAGTAGATATTTATAGTTTTAGAAATATCTTTGCAAAAAAAATCTCCTAATATGTATTTCTTTCTCTGGTTTAAAACTGAGAAAAAATTTTACATCAGAAAATTGATTTTAAAATGAAAGAAAAAATAGTTTTTTACATGACTGAACCAATAAATCTAAATAAAATGTTACAAGTACCATCAATATATTAAGATCTTGTAAAATAGTACATGTTGCAGCCGTTTATGGAAATCTGTTATAATCATTTTTTAGAATTAACTGCCCTCAGATAATTCCATAGATGTGGGTGATGCATGAATTTTCGGGAAGCAGTTTTGTTTGAAAGATTAATGAATGAAAGATAGCTATCAGATTGAGAGGATTTTACTTTTGATTTTTCCTCTAAGTGTCAACTACATTAATTAAATTATTTAACATCATATGGATTCTATTTTTCAGGTTTATACTTTAGGTCATTTTGAAACTTTGCATCTTTTGATATTTATGTGAAAGAATATGAAGAAGTTAAATTCTGTCTTTTTCTATACATTCCTCTCTTTTGAATATTATTACAAGGTATGACTGTGTTTCTACAGATTCTCTGATTCAGCCTGTTGAAAATAATAGAATCAGTTGTCCATAACAGTTCTGTCAATTAGATTGTATCTGTGCTGTCTCTTGTCCTGGAAATTCATCTTCTTGAAAGCATCTGTGTTATTGAAAGCAACGGACCCTGGTAATGCTGGCCATTACCTTTACTTCATTTGCATTTTTGTCCAATATTTTATCCTCACGTTCCATTCTCTCTCCTGAAGTCCCCATCACTCCACTGCATCTCATCAAGTGCCCTCTCAGCCACACAGAGGCAGCCTGCTGTGTGAAAAGGAACTGGGTACAGACCATAGGTTCCCATGTGCCTGGGTTTCTTGTGCTTCTTTCTTAAGCCAGCAGCAGCTGGGATGACCCAGATATGAAAACTGTTTTCCTTTCTCTGGGTTTCCCCATTTCCAGGAATGACCATTGTTGCATTACCTCTAGGATTTGAAAACACAGCATGATCCCTGTGGGGGGTACAATTTCCTCTGTTGGAAGAATGAAGGCACAATGGGAAACTTAAAGCCCCAAAGAGCAAGAGGGTGAGTGTAGCAAAGCAGAAACTATTAGCACGGTGTTCCATTTTGCCAGCAAATATTCCTTCCTCTGTGTATGGAAACAGTAAGAGAATTACACACTCACCTGCCCGGTTACGGGCAACAGGCACCAAGAATAAATGTGGTTTTCAAACACAATAGGGAAACTGGGGAAATTATTCAGTTTGGGGATTAAATCTAAGAAGAAAAGGAAATGTCAGAAGAAAAAAATCCATGATTAATTGAATGAGATTCGTTTTTTATTCAGTAAATACTAAATAACATATTTTAAAAAGTCCCTGGTCATAGAATGAAATAAGTAAAATTCTAATTTATTTTTTGGCTTTTGTTGCAAAAGGACTTTAGCCATTAGTAAATATCCCAAAAAGATTTTCTTTACCTAAACCAGTGGTTCTTAAACTCGAGCATGTGTTACAATCACCTGAGAAAGTTGATAAAATAGAGTCTCAGGTCGTTTTCTAGATGATTCTGCCACACACTCAAGTTTGATAACCACTGATCCAAACCATAAGGGGGAAGAAACAAAACACTTCAAGACTGTACATTGATCTATTTTTAAAATATTTGAACCATTTCAAAAAAAGTCATGATAACTTTGAAGCCATCTTTGGCTCCTTGGTACCCCACATGCAGTCCATCAGCAAATCCTACTGGCTCTCTCTTTAAAATAGAGCCCACAGGGTGCCTGGGTGGCTCAGTTGGTTAAGCTTCCGACTTCAGCTCAGGCCATGATGATCTCATGGTTAGTGAGTTCAAGCCCTGTGTCAGGCTCTGTGCTGACAGCTCAGAGGCTAGAGCCTGCTTCAGACTCTGTGTCTCCCTCTCTCTCTCTCTCTGCCCTACCCTTGCTCATGCTCTCTCTCTCAATCTCTCTCTCTCTCTCTCTCAAAAATAAACATTAAAAAATAAATAAAAAATAATAAAATAGGGCCCAAAGCTAACTGACCACTTTCACCACTTTCACCACCACCATCCTATTTAGTCACCCTGATCATTCACCTCGGTTGTCACAATAGGACAGGTTTCTCCATTCTACCCATGCCATTCCAACCCATGGTCTGGGTGATCCTGCTAACATTTACATAAGAATACCATGCTACTCTCCTTCAAAGAATCTCCCATGGCTTGCAGGGTAACTCAGAGTAAGAGGCTATGTGTTCTAGACAACATTACCTCCCTTCCCTCTTCCCCTCACTCACATCTCTCAATCATGCTATCCTCCATGCTGTCCTTTGCCTATGCCACTCTTGCTTTAATCCTGGAACACTTGTCCTGGCATGTTGCTTTGCCTGGATCACTCTCTCCTGAGGCAACCAGCTCAGTCACTAGTTTGCCTCCTTCACAACCCTACTCAGATGGCTCCTTGTAGAGATGACTTCTTGACCACCCTTGGTAGAACACAACCCCAGACCATACAACCACACTGGTTTAATCTGTGTGTGTGTGTGTGTGTGTGTTAGACACTTGTTGTTTTCTGGCATATTTTATATTCATATAACTGTTCACCCTTAATAGAATGTGAGCTTTATCCAAGCAAAGACTTCATCCTTCTTGTTCTGAGTGGTGGTATATTATTCAAGAAGGCCCTAGTGAATGAATGAATATATGATTTCCTTCCAAAACATCCCAAATCACCACCTTAACAGTCTTCCTAAGAATTAGTTAAAATTGATGAGGCTCATTTTATTAGATGAGAAAACCAATGCCCAGAACCATATATTTACTTAAGGGAACTTGGCTAACAAGCATTTACCCAACTAGTATAGAAGTACATTTTCATTCCCCACACCCTAGCCTTGTGTCTGGATTTCAGACCTCTCATGACTTAAAAAATCTTATCACATAACTCTTTTTGGACTTCAAATTTTAATTTAAAAATGATTTTTGAAATATTATTATCCATGTTAACAAGAAGATCTCTGTAGACACATAGAAAATGTATTCAATTGCTTAAAAGAAAATTGATGAGTATGATACTTGGACTACATTTTAGTTTGTTCAGAGTTCAAATTGAATCTGTTCTCAGGCAACATAAGTGTGAGAGTATTTTCTTGTACCATTCTTGCACACACTTTCCTCCCAGCCTCTCCATTTACCAATGTGTTTACAGTTACTTCATATCCTTCACCATGTTTGTCCATATTCAACATCTCATTTCCACAAAGTCTTTGTTTCATAGTCAGAAACATCTAATTCCACATAAGACATTCATAACTGAAAGGTGTTAACATAACCAAGGGCCCACTTATATTCTGAATCAAACACCAGACCTGTTGTATGACATATTTTTGTGTTACCTCTGTACAGGAGGTGTTTTGTGAGCTTGATTTCAGGGTAAGTTTGTGTATTTATGACAATAATAAGGCAGACTAAACTATAGGCAGTTTCAGATAATATAAGGTCATAATTTCCCTGAATTATTTGATTTTTAACAATTTTAACAATGATTATTTGAATTTCATTGTAGGATTTTAGATCCTTACTGCTGGAAACTATTTTTTCAGGTAGAAACAGGGGTGCCTTCAAAATATCTCTCAAATTCCACAAAATAAACAGCTGTATAGTCCACTGATAGTGTTTTTAATACTACTTGAGGAATCAGTATACTAAGGCAGAATATTTAACTACAGCTTTGCCTATTTGGGAATATTCGATATAATCCCTAGATAAAATGCCATAGATATTTATGATAGTAAATGTGAGCAGCCAAAGAAAAATATTAAACAAATATGTCAGTGAAGTATTTGCAGCTATTATATTTAAGAGTGAGCAGATTAAAAAGCAATTTCTTAATGGCAATTACCTAAGTGGGAAATAATTGATTTTTTCCCTCTAAAAGAGGTTTTCCACATAACGAGTCTTTGCTTTACAAGAGCTATTCATAACTCTTAATGTCCTAATGAATGCATTCAGAATGGTGAAAACTGGAGTGTGAGCCTCCCGCTGAGGCCATGCCTTGAGTATTGCAGGTGAGAACCAGGGAGATGGGCTGGGAACTGCACCATCAAACTAAGCATTGGGAATAAGAACTCCAGGACAGAGTGGCCTGCCCTCCACCACGAAAGTCAGAATTGGTTCCAACAGTCCTTATGTCCCCAGTTTCCTCTTTCAGAGGACTCTATGGACAGAGTCCTTATGCACATTGAACCCAGGGAGAAGCCACAGCTATATTCTCAGAAGTAATAAGAGTTCAGTGAGATTCCTCAATGTAAATTAGTATATAAAAGCACATTCCTATACACCAAGAACAGTTATAAAATTTATTTTACTTAAAATAAAATTTATATTAAACTTATCTACTATAGCAACAAAAACTCTAAAGCACTTAAAAAATCTAGTAGAAGACCTGTGTTAATGATAGTTGTTTATTACTGTATGGCCTAATACTACTTTACATAATCTTTTATCTACTTATAATGTATTTCTCAAATCATTAGTTAGAAAAAACAGATATATACACTAGATGTCCTTTAGTGGAAACTTTTTAATTGTGTTGTTCCAATCTTCTGTATCCTTGTTATTTTATTAATGTTTAATTTTCAGTGATTTTTTTGGTAAATAATTGTGATCATTTTTAAGCTCATTTGAAGTACTTTTAAGAAGTACACTCTAGTGGATGCTATGAGGGAGACACAAATTTCAACATAGTGCTGCTGTCATTGGGATGACCTAAAATGAATCAAAACATGGAGGTCATCACCTACAGATGCTATCCCTTGGAGGAAGGCAAACAAAGCAAAAACACATGAAGAAACAAAAAAACTAGTTTTTTTGGGTGCATTGCTAATAAAACCTCAGTATAATTGTATATTGACGCTTTCCCCATTTACTAAGAAAAATGTGGCTTTGAAACTAAGTAAATACTTATTCCCTCATTGAACTTCAAATGTATAAGCGTTTTGTAGACTATCTCATGATCTGACCCAAGTTGTTTACTGGTCAGGGGTTTTTAAAAGCCGGAGCAAACTCCATGTAAGGCAATTATAAAATAGGCCTCATTTGTCTCCTACTTCAATGGCAATTTTTCAACTTCCACCTATCAATGAAGAAAGTACTGCTTCTGATAATAGGTAATTACTTTAGATAATAAGTTTTAGGTGGCCTAATAATTCTTGCAGTTCAAAAATTGATTTATCTTTTAAAAGAGAACTGGGTAAAGATACTTATTTTAAAGTAAGATAAGTAGGCAGAGTAGTCAAGTTTAAGTCATTATTTGTCAAATTGATAAGATGCTGGTGTTTTTTTGCTGCATTTCTGGTCCAAGGGTATGGCATATTGCATTTCTTAAAAAGAGGGCACAGCAGAATTTCCAGTTCTATAATTCTCTTCTAGAACCTAGACAATCAATTAAGAGGTAGAGTCTGTTTTCCATCCACTTAAATTTAGGCAGGTCTTGGTGATTGCCTTGGCAGAATGCAATGTAAGTGATGCTGTATAACTTTCAAGGACAGGTGATAATAGGTGATAGGGCTTCTGCCTTGCCCTCTTCCCACCCCAACTCTCTCTGAATGTTCACCCTTGGAACCCAACAACCATATCATGAATTTTAGGCTACATGTGGTGTCCACATATATGTGTTTTGACAAATACCTCAGCTAAGGTCTCAGTTGAGTGACAATAGCTGCCAAACATCAGCTGCCAAGACTTCGGGTGATCTCCAGCATTTAAGCCATCTCACATGAGGCTAAGTAGAACAGAGTCAAGCTATCCTTACTAAGCCTGCTCAAATCACAGATTCAAGAGAAAAATAAATGTTGTTGGTTGCAACTGCTAAGATTTGAGTTGGTTTTTGCATAGCATTAGATAACTAAAAAAAGAAATAATTTAACATCAAGAACCAAAACTATAAATTCTTTACTGGTTTCATATATTACATGAATTGACATGTTGATTTCTCATAATTCTGTTAATTTTTGTTTTCTGTATTTTGAGGTGATGTTATTAGATGCATGCATATTTTGAATTCATATATATAATATATGTATTATATGTGGTAAGTCAATTCATATTAGATACATGCATATTTAGAATTATTATATACTACATATGGCAGATCAATCAATATATAGTGTGTTAAAAGCATTATATTTCTAATAATTTTTTTTTATCTTAGAGTATCATTTATTTGATGTTTATATATAGCCACACCAGCTACATCCTGGATAGTATCTGCCTAGTTGTCTTAGTATGTTTTATCCATTCTGTCATTGTACTATAGGTATGTTTCTTACTTTATTTATTTAAGTTTATTTATTTATTTTTAGAGAGAGAGAGAGAGAGAGAGAGAGAGAGAGAGAGAGAGAAAGGGCATGAGTGGGAGAAGAGGGAAAGAGAGGGAGAGAGAATCCCAAGCAAGCTGTCAGCATGGACCCTGACACTGGGCTCAGTCCCACCAACCATGAGATCATGACCAGAGCCAAAATGAAGAACTGGCCACTCAACCAACCAAGTCACCTAGGCATCCCAGTATGTTTCTTATTTTAAAAAGCATATAACTGGATTGTTTAAAAAGGTCAATCTTTGAATTTCAAATGGTAAATTTAATCCACTTACACTTATTGTGATTATCAAGGTAGTTGTATTTATTACACCATTATTTTTGTTTATTTGAGTATAGTTGACACACAATGTTACATTACTTTTCAGATATATGACATAGTGATTCAACTTCTCTATATGTTATGCTATGCTCACCACAAGTGTAGCTACCATCTGTCACCATACAACACTATTACAATATCATTGACTATAGTCCCTATGCTGTGACTTTTATTCTTGTGAATTATTCATTCCATAACTGGAAGCCTGTATCTCCCACTCTTTTTCACCCATTTTATCTGTTCCTCCTCCCCACTTCCAACTGGCATTTTATTTTGTACTTTCTTTTTAACCAGTTATATCCATGCTTTTTTCTCCCTTTCTTCATTACTACCATTTTATTTTTCTTTAATTTATTGATTTTTTTCTTCTCTGGATTGGAAATTATACATTCTTTTTCTATTTTTTAGTGTATACTCACATTTTTAATTTGCATACCTAACAAAGTCTGAAATGAATCCACATCTCAAACCTTCACTTAAACAATACAAGATTTAAAATACTCTGACCCTGTTTATCTCTTGACACTTTCATGACATTATTTTTCTGTATTTTAATTCCATCACTTAAAAACTTCTATAGATATCACTATTTAGTCATTGTTTTATGCAGTAAATATTTACCATACGTTAACAAAATAACATTTGTCGTTATTCCCTATTGTATCTTAATCTATCTTTTGAGGTTTAATTTTTATTTTCCTATGATGGAGCTTTTAGAACACCCTCAGTAAATCTGATGATAATAAACACTCACTGTTTGTTAATTGGAAATTATCTTTACTTTGTATTCATTCTTGCATCATAGTGTGGCAGAGATTATTAATATTCTCTAAATATCAAAGTATTCATGGCCCCTCATCCTGTTCAGCAGTTACAGCCATCAATCTATCTGAAACATTTATCTCAAATCTGTCCATTCTATTCCATTAAATTCCAACCCCTAGCTTAAATCCTTTCTTTTTATTTTCTGTATTACTACAGTACTCTCTTAACTATTCATCTTTGTATGCCTCTAATTCCTGAGAGTGATCTCTTTAAAAAAAATGGTGTGTAATCTTTTGTTTAAAATAATTCAATAACTTAGAGAAAAATAAACTTAGAGTAAAATCTAAATTCTTCACTCTGACTGATAAGGCCATTCGTGGTTTATTTCCTGCTCACCACTTCCAACATACTATTAGGAGCCTCAAAATGAAAACTGAAGTGTTTTAAATAACTAAAAAACACACACACAGCTAGAAAAGTGAATATAATTGATTCTTTAACATTTTTCAGCTTGGTGAGCAAATGTACAACCTGATGCCTTCTTATATTTCTTTTTATTTCAAACTCGGTTTCCAATGCATTTCATTAAAGGTAGCAATGTAGTAATTTAGGTCTTAGATTGAACACAATTATATTTGGGACAGCAAACATTCCCACTGTTGATGAGCCTACTCTTTAAAGCTTAAAGAGTATCACTGTGATCCCCCAAACGTCTCTCCTCATCATGAATTCTGAAGGAGGATACAGTCCACATCTGGAGGAGACTAACTTCATTACCTCAGGCAAACTTCAATTTAATTATTTTTGCCTTAGCATCTTTCTATTTAAAGTTTATTGAAAAATACTCAAGAAATTAAATGGCTAATAAAGAGTGGGTTAAAAATTTATCAGTTTTAATATATCTTTTTAAACTCACATAAACAAATAACAAAAGTATCTTTTACATAGATAGGGCTCCCCAAATTACAATTATACTAAGATTACCTGGAAATTCATCATCTAAGTGCTATGTGATTAGGTGGCTATTGAATTCCTTTGGCTGGTTGGTTGTGTTCACACTTATTGTCAGTTGGCCTCTCCCACCTTGTGACTATGTACTTCCCAGTGGAGGTAATATCTTTTTTTGTTGTTGTTTTGTTATTTCATTTTATTTTTTGTGTTCCTTCATTCAGACACTTTATTTTTAACTTTATTTTTTTAATTTTATTGTTTTTTATTTACATCCAAATTAGTTAGCATATAGTGCAACAATGATTTCAGGAGTAGATCTCTTAGTGCCCCTTACCCATTTAGCCCATCCCCCCTCCCACAATCCCTCCTGTAACCCTCAGTTTGTTCTCCATATTTATGAGTCTCTTATGTTTTGTCCCCCTTCCCTGTTTTCATATTATTTTTGTTTCCCTTCCCTTATGTTCATCTGTTTTGTCTCTTAAAGTCCTCATATGAGTGAAGTCATAGGATTTTTGTCTTTATCTAATTTTGCTTAGCATACTACCCTTCAGTTCCATCCATGTAGTTGCAAATGGCAAGATTTCATTCTTTTTTGATGGCTGAGTAATACTCCATTGTATATATATACACATATATATATATGTATGTATATATATATATATATATATATATATGTGTATATATATACCACTTCTTTATCCATTCATCCATTGATGGACATTTGGGGTCTTACCATACTTTGGCTATCATCGACAGTGCTGCTATAAACATTGGGGTGATGTGCCCCTTTGAAACAGCACACCTGTATCCCTTGGATAAATACCTATTAGTGCAATTGCTGGGTCGTAGGGTAGTTCTATTTTTAATATTTTGAGGAAACTCCATACTGTTTTCCAGAGTGGCTGCACCAGTTTGTATTCCCACCAGCAGTGGAAAAGAGATCCTCCTTCTCTGCATCCTCGCCAACATCTGTTGTTGCCTGAGTTGTTAATGTTAGCCATTCTGACAGGTGTGAGGTGGTATCTCATTGTGGTTTTGATTTGTATTTCCCTGATGATGAGTGATGTGGAGTGTTTTTTCATGTGTTGGTTGGCCATCTGGATGTCTTCCTTGGAGAACTGTCTATTCATGTCTTTTGCCCATTTCTTCACTGGATTATTTGTTTTTTGGGTGTTGAGTTTGAGAAGTTCTTTATAAATTTTAGATACTAATCTTTTATCTGATAGGTCGTTTGCAAATATCTTCTCCCATTCTGTTGGTTGCCTTTTAGTTTTGCTGATTGTTTCCTTCACTGTGCAGAAGCTTTTTATTTTGATGAGGTCCCAGTAGTTCGTTTTGCTTTTGTTTCCCTTGCCTCTGAGACGTGTGGAGTAAGTTGCTGCTGCCAAGATCAAAGAGGTTTTTGCCTGCCTTCGTCTCGAGGATTTTGATGGCTTCCTGTCTTACATTGAGATCTTTCATCCATTTTGAGTTTATTTTTATGTATGGTGTAAGAAAGTGGTCCAGGTTCATTCTTCTGCATGTCACTGTCCAGTTTTCCCAGCACCATTTTCTAAAAAGACTGTCTTTATTCCATTGGATATTTTTTCCTGCTTTGTCAAAGATTAGTTGTCCATACATTTGTGGGTCCATTTCTGGGTTCTCTGTTCCATTGATCTGAGTATCTGTCCCATTGATCTGAGTATCTGTTCTTGCACCAGTACCATACTGTCTTGATGATTACAGCTTTGTAGTGTAGATTGAAGTCCAGGATTGTGATGCCTCCTGCTTTGGTTTTCTTTTTCAGGATTGCTTTGGCTATTCGGGGTCTTTTCTTGTTCCATACAAATTTTAGGATTATTTGTTCTAGCTCTGTGAAGAATGCTGGTGTTATTTGTTAGGGATTGCATTGAATATGTAGATTGCTTTGGGTAGTATCGACATTTTAACAATATTTGTTCTTCCTATCCAGGAGCATGGAATCTTTTTTTTTCATTTTTTTGTGTCTTCTTCAATTTCTTTCTTAAGCTTTCTATAGTTTTCAGTGTATAGATTTTTCACCTCTTTGGTTAGATTTCTTCCTAGGTATTTTATGATTTTTGGTGCAATTATAAATGGGATAGATTCCCTGATTTCTCTTTCTGTTGCTTCATTGTTGGTGTATAGTAATGCAACCGATTTCTGTGCATTGATTTTATATCCTGCAACTTTGCTGAATCATGAATCCGTTCTAGCAGTTTTTTTTGGTGGAATCTTTATGGTTTTCCATATAGAGTATCCTGTCATCTGAGAAGAGTGAAATTTGACCTCCTCCTGGCTGATTTGGATGCCTTTTATTCCTTTGTGTTGTTTGATTGCAGAGGCTGAGACTTTCAATACTGTGTTGAATAACAGTGGTGAGAGTGGACATCCTTGTCTTGTTCTTGACCTTAGGGGGAAAGCTCTCAGTTTTTCCCCATTGAAGATGATATTAGCATTGGGTCATTCATATATGGTCTTTGGGATATCAAGGTATGCTCCTTCTATCCCTACTTTCTTGAGGGTTTTTATCAAGAAAGGATGCTCTGTTTTGTCAAAAGCTTTCTCTGCATCTAGTGAGAGGATCATATGGTTCTTGTCCTTTCTTTTATTGATGTGATGAATCATGTTAATTGTTTTGCAGATATTGAATCAGCCCTGCATCCCAGGTATAAATCCCACTCAGTCGTGGTGAATAATTTTTTTAATGTATTGTTGGATCCGGTTGGCTAATATCTTGTTGAGGATTTTTGCATCCATGTTCGTCAGGGAAATTTGTCTATAGTTCTCCTTTTTAGTGGGGTCTCTGTCTGGTTTTGGAATCAAGGTAATGCTGGCTTCATGGAAAGGGTTTGGAAGTTTTCCTTCCATTTCTATTTTTTGGAACAGCTTCAAGAGAATAGGTGTTAACTCTTCCTTAAATGTTTGGGAGAATTCCCCTGGAAAGTCATCTGGCCCTGGACTCTTGTTTTTTTGGCAGATTTTTGATTACTAATTCGATTTCCTTACTGGTTATGGGTATATTCAAATTTTCTATTTCTTCCTGTTTCAGTTTTGGTTTGGTTTGTTTCTAGGAATTTGTCCTTTTTTTCCAGATTACCAATTTTATTGGCATATAATTGCTCATAATATTCTCTTATTATTGTTTTTATTTCTGCTGTGTTGGTTGTGATCTCGTCTCTTTCATTCTTGATTTTATTTATTTGCGTCTTTTCCTTTTTCTTTTTGCTCAAACTGGCCAGCGGTTTATCAATTTTGTTAATTCTTTCAAAGAACCAGCTTCTGGTTTCATTGATCTATTCTGTTGTTGTTGTTGTTGTTGTTGTTGTTGTTTTGGTTTTAGTAGCATAAATTTCTGCTCTAATCTTTATTATTTCCTGTCTTCTGCTGGTTTGGGGGCTTATTTGTGGTTCTTTTTCCAGCTCTTTAAGGTGTAAGTTTAGGTTGTGTATCTGCGATCTTTCTTCCTTCTTTAGGAAGGCCTGGATTTCTATATACTTTCTTCTTATGACTACCTTTTCTGCATCCCAGAGGTTTTGGGTTGTGGTGTTATCATTTTCATTGACTTCCATATACTTTTTAATTTCCTCTTTCTCTTCTTGGTTAGCCCATGCATTCTTTAGTAGGATGTTCTTCAGTCTCCAATTATTTGTTACCTTTCCAATTTTTTTCCTGTGGTTGATTTCAAGTTTCATAGCGTTGTGGTCTGAAAACATGCACAGTATGATCTCTATCTTTTTGTACTTGCTGGGGGCTGATTTGTGTCCCAGTATGTGGTCTATTCTGGAGAACGTTCCATGTGCACTGAAGAAGAATGTATATTCCACTGCTTTAGGATGAAATGTTCTGAATATATCTGTTAAGTCCATCTGGTCCAGTGTGTCATTCAAAGTCATTGTTTCCTTGTTGATTTTTTGATTAGATGATGTGTCCATTGCTGTGAGTGGGGTGTTGAAGTCTCCTACTATTATGGTATTATATCAATAAGTTTCTTTATGTTTGTGATTAATTGATTTATATATTTGGGTGTTGTCACATTTGGTGCATAAATGTTTACAATCGTTAGGTCTTTTTCTTGGATAGACCCTTGATTATGATATAATGCCCTTCTGCATCTCTTGATACAGTCTTTATTTTAAAGCCTAGATTGTCTGATATAAGTATGGCTACTCCAGCTTTCTTTTGTTGACCATTAGCATGATAGATGGTTCTCCATCCCCTTAGTTTCAATCTGAAGGTGTCTTTAGGTCTAAAGTGGTCTCTTGTAAACAGCATATAGATTGATCTTGTTTTCTTATCCATTCTGTTACCCTATGTCTTTTGACTGGAGCATTGAGTCCATTGAGATTTAGAGTTGGTACTGAAAGGTGTGAATTTATTGCCATTATGTTGCTTGTGGAGTTGGAGTTTCTGGTGGTGTTCTCTGGTCCTTTCTAATCTTTGTTGCTTTTGGTATTTATGTCTATCTATCTTTTTATTTATTTATTTACATTTCATCTTTTCTACCCTCAGAGAGTCTTCCTTAAAATTTCTTGCAGGGCTGGTTTAGTGGTCACAAACTCCTTTAATTTTTTTTTTATCTGGGAAACTTTTTATCTCTCCTTCTATTTCGAATGTCAGCCTTGATGGAGAAAGTATTTTTGGCTGCATATTTTTCTGATTCAGTACATTGAATATATCCTGTCACTCTTTTCTGGCCTGCCAAGTTTCTGTGGATAGGTCTGCTGCAAACCTGATCTGTCTTTCCTTGTAGGTTAAGGACATTTTTTCACTTGCTGCTTTCATAATTCTCTCCTTGTCTGAGTATTTTGTGAATTTGACTATGATATACCTTGTTGATAAGCGGTTTTTGTTGAATCTAATGGGGGTCCTTTGTGCTTCCTAGATTTTCATGTCTGTGTCTTTCCCCAGGTTAGGAAAGTTTTCTGCTATGATTTGCTTACGTAACCCTTCTACTCCTATTTCTCTCTCTTCCACTTCTGGGACCCCTATGATTCTGATGTTGTTCCTTTTTAATGAGTCACTGATTTCTCTAATTCTTAAATCGTGCTCTTTTGGCTTAATCTCTCTCCTTTTTTTCTGGTTCATTATTCTCCATAAGTTTGTCCTGTATATCCCTGATTCTCTGTTCTGCTTCATCCATCCTTGCCGCTGCTGCATCCATTCATGATTGCCACTCAGTTATAGCATTTTTTATTTAATTCTGACTAGTTTTTACTTCTTTTATCTCTGCAGAAAGGGATTCTAATCTATTTTCAACTCCAGCTAGTATTCTTATTATCCTGATTCTAAATTCTGGCTCAGACATTTTGCTTGTATCTGTGTTGGTTAAATCCCTGGCTGTCGTTTCTTCCTGCTCTTTCTTTTAAGGTGAATTCCTTTGTTTTGTCATTTTGAAGGGAGAAAAGGAATTGATGAGGTAGAAAAAATTACAATTAAAAAAATTAAAATTAAAAAATTAAACACACACACACACAGAATCAAATAAATGATACTAGATCCTAGGTGTGTTTTGGTCTGGGTGTTGAAAGTGGCTTGACAGATTAGAGAAAAAAGGGGGAAAAAGAAAAAAAAAGGAATCTTTTGAAACTTTGAAAAAATGAATATACTGAAGTAACTAAAATGAAATGATGGAAGTAAAATAGAATTTGAAAAAAAATTACACAAAAGTAAAAAATATAGTAAAAAAACATTAAAGAAAAATATTTTTAATAAAAATTGAAAATAAAAGTGAATTTTTTCTCTTTCTGTATTCAAGAAAAAGAAAATAAATAAAAAAGAACAAAAGAAAGAAAGAAAGAAAATTGAATAGGTGGACCTGCTAACAGACTGAAATATTACTGAAATAAGACTGAAATTACTTTGTTTTCCCCTAGAAGTCAGACTATGAAGCGCTTTATAGTCCATAAACTAAGCAGGCAGTTAGACTTCTGTTCTTGCATTGTGAGGTTGGCCCAGTTGGGTGTGGCTTAGTGTAATGGCTCCGTTCTTCACTAAATGGCGCTACTAGCCTACTGGGGTGTATTTTGTAGTGCTTGTAGGTGCATATGCGCATGTGCAGGAGTGGTGAAAATGGCATCACCCAGCTACCCAGTCTCTAGTAGTGGAACTCTGTTCTCCCCAATCAGCAATTGCACACCCATCCTTTGTCTTCAGTTTTCCTCCATTCCCCGCTTTTACACTGTCCATGACCAAGCCCAGGTAGTAACTCTTTCCCGAGTTTTGTCTCAGATGCAGCTGTTTTTCTTGGCCCCTTACTTCTGAGGGACTGTGGCTTTGACCCGTTCTACCTCTCTGTGGAGTGTCTCACTGAACAATGGCCAAATGCAAGCCGCACCCAGGAAAGTTCACGGGACTGTGCTGCTGCTGCTGCCCAGAGACCGTGGCCAGATGCCAGCCCACCCCAGAAAAAGTTCACGAGATAGTGTAGCAGCAGCATTTCAGGGATTATGGAAAATCACAACACACATATGGCACCAGGCTTCAGCCTTAATGACCTTGTTCCAGCACCAGCGAGTGTGGCCATTCTCTGGGGTCTGCTGGGACCAGGTGGCCTCACAGTCTCTACCAAATGTCCTTCCAGCAGTGGAGCCACTTTTCCCTGTGTGGCCTGAGAACTTCCCTGACCCCATTCTGTTCCTGGGGATTCGCCCTTCCCACCAGAGCACCACCAGGTATCGAGCTGCAGCACTGCAGACTCTGCATTCCCCCTGTTTCCAGTCTTAATGGAATTTAAACCCTTTCCTTTCTCCTTTATCCATTTTTAGTTTAGTCCCTGAGGCTGTTTCTAATTTTCTACTTTCTCTCCAGCTGGTTTTGGGGAGGGGTGTTTTTCCCGTATTCTAACCCCACCACACCCCCATATATGTCCTTTCTTTCATGCAAAATCAGCTCCCTTCCCTCTGCAGCTTCTCTCTCCCAAATTTCACCTCTCCGTGCCGCGTACCTGCTGAATTCTGCAGTTCAGGTTATGCAGATTGTGTGTTAATCCTCAAATCAGTTTTCTAGGTGTGCAGGATGGTTTAGTGTTGGTTTGGCTGTATTTCATGGACGTGAGACACACAAAAAACTTCCATGCTGTTCCACCATCTTGGCTCCCTCTCTGGAGGTAATATCTTTATATTGGTCATTTGTAACATATGTCTAGCTTTCCATCAGTATCTCATAGAGTGGTATTGTACAAACTTATTTGATCATATCAATTACATAACAATCTTATTAAAATATTAATCCCATTCTGCTCTTCTGGGGTGCCTGGGTGACCCAGTCATTTAAGCATCCAGCTTTTTGTTTCGGCTCAGGTCATGACCTCACACTTTGTGAGGTTGAGCCCCGCATCAGGCTATGTGCTGACAGCATGAAGCCTGCTTGGGATTCTCTCTCCCTTTCTCTCTGCCCCTCCCCAGCTCGCTCTCTTTCTCTCTCAAAATAAAGAAACTTAAAAAAAGATACTTAAAAAAATCTTAACTCCATTCTCCTCTTCTGGAAAGTCTCTTTGGCAACCACTGTCCCTCACCTATCCATATCCAATCTGGACTCACTATTCTGGCACATCTACTATAAGCACTTGCAGCTCTCCTCCCAGGGGCTCTTCTTTGATCATGTGGGACAGATAAAAAGTGATGAAGCACTAATGCTACTGGAAACAGATCTCAGCCAATGACTAATGGGGGTTTGAACTTCCTTGCCTCTTGGGTGAAATAACTATTTGTAACTATTTGCACGATCCCAGAATTCTCTAACAATACTTGATTCCAGCTATCCTCAATTGTAACCTGCTCAATGATCACTTTTTTCCTGTTTCATTTCCCTATGCCCTTACCATTGCTTCCTAGGATCTTCTTCCAACTACATTGTTTGTATTCAAACACTTTTCTCAGGGTTTTCTTTTGGGGTCACCCAACTTAAGAGAATCTGATGGGTTTGGAATAAGACCAGATACCTGTGTTTATAACAAGCATTCCAATATGATTTTTGTGATAAATTAGAAGTAGTATTCTACTGCAAGATAACATTTTTTTAAAAATAAACTGCAACTTTATTCTCTTTGAAACTTCTGTGTGGTACACAACGCCACTGTGAACTATTCTGTATAAATATTTTCTTTGATCCCTTCTTATACTTCTTTCTAAAAGATTTTTATGGGGGCGCCTGGGTGGCGCAGTTGGTTAAGCGTCCGACTTCAGCCAGGTCACGATCTCGCGGTCCGTGAGTTTGAGCCCCGCGTCAGGCTCTGGGCTGATGGCTCGGAGCCTGGAGCCTGTTTCCGATTCTGTGTCTCCCTCTCTCTCTGCCCCTCCCCCGTTCATGCTCTGTCTCTCTCTGTCCAAAAATAAATAAAAAAAAAAAAAAAAAAAAAAAAAAACGTTGAAAAAAAAAAAAGATTTTTATGTTTTTGAGCTCTAATCAACTTTCACCCTGATTATTGCAACCTCTGTGCTATTTTTGCTTATTTTGATGGCAATCTATGTAATTATGAGTTTATCATACATGTTAAAAATTTATGCCAACTCTTGACCTTATGTAACCTGTGATACATTGCTAAGAAATCAAATGGGGTTGTGTTTTCACAATTTCACTAAATTCTATGTTCTTTTATGTGATAGCTTAGATTTAGTTGCACTGAATAAATTATGTCATTATACAAAGTAAATGGTGGTATGGAAGGAAGGGAATTTTATATAAAATGAATATATAAAATATTACATTTTTTTCAGAGTTCCTCATTAATGGATGTTCTAATACACTGCCCAGATACCTCTTTAAAACTTAAAGACACATTTTTCCAGATACTAGGAGTGATGCGGGCTTAAATCCCTCATTACCACATCTCCAGAAATTGCCTTCAGATAGAAGGAGCTTCTTTAACCCAGGTCAAGTTCCTTTTTCAGAAGCAGACCACACTTAATGGCTGATATGTGAGTAAGTATGGAGATCTGGCCCTCTTGCCACAAGAAGGCTAAATCTAAACTCCCAGCTTCAGAGTTCCCTTAGGGGTCAGTGGAATCTATTGTGGACTGTATAACAGTATAACTTCTCCCTCCCTCAATCCTGCTTCCTTCCTTTCCTTGTACAGGTCTTAATCTCAAGAACACTTCCTAACAAATTTTTTCATGCTAATCTCCACCTCAAACTCTACTTCCAGAAGAGCCCAACCTGCAGGAATTGGTTCCATGAGCAGCCTTAAGAAAGTAGATGCTAAGATAACAACCTGGAGCTTTTATCCTCCAGCTCTCTGGCACTGGGAACTCCATTACTGGTAGCAGGTGGAGCATATAGCTGCTGTTATAAAGGATCAAATGTAATCTTTAAAACTTCTACTGGTGGAAAACTGGGATGATATGACTGTGGAAGAGACTGCATTAATAGGGCTGGCGTATCAGGTGTTTGAGAACAATGAGGAAATAATAACTACAGGACAATGGAATTGGATGTGTATTCCTGGGTATAATTGATGCTTTGGAAAAGGATAATAAAAGGCTGGGAGAATTAACTGGTATTTAGAACTATGAGTTGAAGTCAGGAGTCCTCCTATTAGAATATAAAGAGGCTCTCACTTCTTCAAGCTTGAGAAATATTCAGACTAGGTCTAGAATTTAATAATAAGCTCCTAAGAGAGTTACTTGCCAAACCTAGTCATGTATCCTGTCCAAAGATCTGGGCCCTGAGTCATGGGGTGGGATGCCAGTGTTGCAGCATTCAAATATTGAATCACCAAATATTCCTGAATTCTCTAAGCCTGTGAGGGTGGCTCATTTTTCCTTATTAAGGGCTGTTGCTTTCTCTTGCTTAAGGGTGATGCACAGGCCTCCACCTGCAAGAAGATATGAACATCCCCACCAGCCCCTTCAAATCCCCCCTCTTTCATTCCTGGACACAAAGATAATAATTAGCACTGAGTCCCAATATAATCAGATTAGGGAAGTGCTATGCCTGCAAAAGGAGAAAAATAACTATACTTATATAGGATTATATATATATATATATATATATATATATATATATAACTATACTTATATGCTTATATATACTTATAAGGAGATATAGAACTTAGGCAATATATGCTCGTAGGAACTAGGAGGTGAGGTACTCATGAAATTGGATTCTTAAAATGATATGTCAATGGCAGGAAAGAATATAAAGTTGGATAATTTATCAATTTGGGTACATTGTCATGGAATGTGGGATTTAACAACCTAACAAGGCCTCAGCAACATACTTCTAGATCTTAAAAGCTGAAAAAAATTAAAAAAAAAACCCACAAAGTGCGGTAGAAATGTCAAAACTGTTACAGCAGATAGAGAAGAGATTTAAGCTTCCAGTCAAGAGAATGCTAGATCTTACTATGTAAGGTCTGAAATACCACCAATGACTGCATTCCTTGGAACCACCCAGAGGGCTCATTCTACCAAAGCAAAAACAAATGTGTTGGTGATAATGGAATCGGTATCGCTAAGAAGTTCAGTGATGCCTGTTCTCTATTAAGCCAAGGTGGATGGTAGACTATAGCATTACAGAACTGCATTCTCTGAGAGCAATGGAGATATCAGGAACTCAAAGCAATAAAATACAGGTGGGGAGACTTAAGCAACACAAACTAGGTAGATGGAATTATTGTAATTAGTGGCAAGGTCATAGCATAGAAGGGAGTAAATGGATGGCTTGACACACAGAGTTATGGAGATGACTAATAGAATATGTGTCCCTTAGGAGAAAGACAGATGGTAGCCAATAAGGGTATGACTCAATCTAAATAACCAAAAGCAATGAAGGACCATCAGGAGTTTAGGACAGTTGTCCCATTAAAACTGGAGTTCTGGAAGAGCTGTTCCAAGAACACATACAAAGAACTAAATCTGAGGGGGACAAGGATTGGAATGGATACTAGAATGTTACTCATGTCTCCTTCCAGGACACAAAGACTGAGTGAGTCTCCCAACTGCCACCTGAGTACCCCTAGCTGTCAGGTTGTCTGGCAATTGCCCTCAGCTAGAACAACTGGTTTGTACAAGATCACATCCCTTTCTGTCTGTATTCCATTGACAGGTCAGTTTAAGACTATAGATGCTCAGTCCCCCCTGCAACTCTGAAGGACTATCCCAGTTTCAGAGTTTCCCCTTGGGTCATTTGAAGCTTTTGTTGAGATAGCCTCAGAGCCCAATTTCTCCTTCTGCTCAGTGCTACTTCTTTCTCTTTCATGGCACAGCTGTTGACCCTGGGACCACTCCCTAATGCATTTTCTGCACACTCTCCATCTGAGAGTCTCTTTCCTGGGGAAGCCAATGCCTTTAAATTTCCTTTGTTCTTTAACTAATCATCTCCCTCTGGTAAGATTTGTTTGCTTTCTATTTAAAAAAAATATGCTGCTCTAATCTCCTAATTCAAAACCTTTTCTCAAGATGTTTGGCTTCAATGCTTTCTTCTTCTTTGGTGCCAATGTCCATTTACATTCCCTGTTTACAATGCACAGTTAAAATCCCAATCCACATTGACATTTGTGTGCCCTGCTCATCTATAAGACTCTTTATACTCTTCATTTCCACTAAGCCACATAGTTTATATTTTCAGGTAAATATATTTTTTTGCTAAGTAACAGAATCGTTCCTTAAAACTTGAGATCATGTATTAGTTTTTTTTGTGAATTCTCTATGAAACTTGTGTAAACCTAGGCACATTGTAAAAGGTCAACAAATATTTGCTGATTTGTAGATTACCTAAATGAATGTAATTCACACCTTTCCTTCTCTGCCTCTTCCCCTATAGCTCACTACATTTGAGTTCTACCTTTAGGTATAGCTTCCCTTTCTAAAATATCCACCCTAACACCCCCATCTTCATCATCAGTTACTAAATCAATCAAGGCAGGAAGAAGCCTCTGCATTGTGGTTTCTCCATACATGTTGGCATTTGGATGAATGAATGAATAAATGTTTAACCTGATTAAGTCAAGTTCCCCTAGACTTAGAATTCTGACTGAACCATGATTAATTGATTCTTGCATAAATCTATACACCTACATGAGCTCACTTTACCCCTCTATCAATGCTCCAATGTCCACATGTCTGGTCTATGCCATCTAGGTAAAAGATCTGGTGTACTAGTACGGAGAATGGTAAAGTGGAAGAAGCTAAATCTCATTCAGCTTCTGGGTTATAGCATTTTCTCTCTTCACATGACACTGGTTTCTGCTATTCTCCATTTCACCCTATCTGGTAATTGAGGATGGCGGCCTTGCTCTAACCCTCAATCAGTGCCTAACATATCTGGCACTTCACTAATTTCTGCCCATCCTCTTACCCTATATCTAAATCCTGCTTAGTTTACCTCTAGCCCCTATCAGAAGTTCTTGTCTATACGTAAAAATTGCCTGACAGAACACCACCTGTCCTTATTTCAGAATGCATTTATTACCCAATCCTCCTTTATTGCTATATATCAGAATGTGGTTTGGAATTCTTGGTATATAGCATTGTCTAATCTTATGCTTCTTGGACATAAGTCTTCAAATGCAAACTTGCTCTCCTGTGCTCTTTTAATTTTTTTTTTAATTTTATTTCTTTTGAGGGAGAAACAGAGAGAGAGAGATCATGCATATGGGTGAGGAACAAGGAGAGAGGGAAAGAGAGAATCCCATGGAGGTTCCACACTGTCAGTGCAAAGCCCTATACAGGGCCTGAACTCATGAACTGTGAGATCATGACCTGAGCCAAAATTGAGTCAATCACTTAACCTACTAAGCCACCAAGGCACTGCTGCTCTCTTGTGCTCTTACTTCTTTGGTAAATACATGGGGTAGGGGAAGCTTTTACTTTTTCAGTTCCATTCTTGATGCTATTGCACTGATTTCTAATGGGTCTTGGCCTTCCCTAGTATATCAGTTTGCTAAGGCGGCTGTAACAAAATACCGCAGAATGGGTGGGCTTAAACAACAGACATTTATTTTCTTATAGTTCTGGAGGCTAGAAAGCCAAGATTAAGATGTTGCAAGGGTTGGTTTCTTCTAAGGCTTCTCTCTCTGGCTTTTAGATGGTCACTTTCTCATTGTGTCCTCACATGGTCTTTTCTCTGCGTTCACATCCCAGGTGTCTCTTTGTATCCTAATTTCCTTAGGAGGACACTACTCAGGTTGGATTAGGGCCACTCCAATGTTTCATTTAGACTTAATTGCTTTTTTAAAGCCCTATCTCCAAATACTGTCACATTTTGAGATACTGGGTATTAGGATTTTGACATATGAATTTTGAGAAGACACAATTCTGTCCTCAACATGTAGTATGCATGATGCTCCATGTTGCCGAAGTCTTATCAGTTCTCATGTTCAAGCCATCTAATCTATCCATTAATCTCTTCCACAGCAGCTTATCACTATTGAGAAATAAACTCAATAGCTTCCCCAAATATTTTGAGTGCTGTTATTAATCCAGTTTAATTTTTCTAATAAATTAATCTGCTGACCTCCACTTCGATTTGTTAAGTAACAAGTTGTTAACAGCTAAAAAACAAACGAACTGTCGTTCCCCTTGGATCCTAAGCATTTCTGTTTATTCCAAGGAAAAATATTAAATTTTGTTTAATTGGATACATATGTATCACAAAGACAGTAAATTTTTAACTGTTAAAATTTGTGGTTTGGTTCTGTGTTAGTAATTTTTCCACTTCAAAATATGTCCACTCATTCTCAGTATACTCTTTAGAAATTATGTTTTTCTGTGTCAGTGAATAAAAATTTTATTGTTTACAGAGCCAAAATATGTTTAACAGATTTATAACAACATAATGAGAATTTGAGAGACCAGAGAGGTCCAGAAGATAAGGAAATATTGGTCTAAGATATCATATATTCATACATTCTTTCATAAGTTTATCAAATCCATGGCTGAATTTCATTCCTATAGTACTCTAATACACAGACATAAGTAAGGTTATAAGAATACAGAGCCACAATAATATCTGTAAAGATGGTCTCTTTGTTCCAATGCTATGAGAAGTACCAGGATTTGTGCTGTTTTATCACTGCTCAGAGATTGACTACTCCTGATGGCAAATTTCAGATGATAGATTTGTCAGGAAATTAAAATGCCCAGGAGTGGATATCAAAGGGCTATCTGAAGAATCTCTATTATTGACCTCAGAAAAAAGAAAACTTGCAATGATATATAATTTTAATTGGACTCTGTCATGACAGGCTGACCACTTGCCAATAGTTATCCTAAGAAAAAATAACATGAAGGGGAGTAAAATTTGCTACATGTCTTCCCCAGGTTCCTTGGAACAGCTGTGACCATTTTAATTCATTTAAAACGCCCTTTGTCCTAGGCTTTCATTGTTAAAGTTTCTTTGACAAACAAGTAATGGAGGGAGGGTCTGTTCAGCCAGGGTGAAATTGTTTAGTGAGGAACCTGTAACTAGCTATGACATGGGCAGTGGAAACTGTTCTTAGACTATGTACTATAAAAAGTGTACACTCCTTTATTTCATGCTTTAATATGTGATAAATGGAAATACTTTCAAATTTCCCTCCAAAAACTTGTTTCAATGGTGAAAAACAAAGGTGTAATGCAGTTAAATAAGTATCAGATTTACCATGATAACATCAATTTCACTGGGTCCTTTAAAGTTCTTACCCCTGGTGAATCTAATTATTTGTTTCTCTGGTAGTTGCTGGAGAACAGAGATGGTATATAGTCTGTGTCCATGGGGCCCCTCGCTTTCAGGAGGTTTGACCTCCAAGATGTTGGCACTTGCAGTACTTAAAGAAATAAACTTTTAGCCAATTATTTTCAGATGGGGCCCATTTTACTTGAAAGAGTAAATTGGAAGATCTGATAAAATTGCTTCCTCATTCCATCATGCTAATACATCACCTGTGAGTTTATTATTCCTTTAAAATTGAAGGAGAAATGAGTTTGGCTTTCCTTTCCCAAATAGAGCCTCCCTTTTTGACTTTAAAATAAAGACTATTCATGATCAAATTTTAAGTTTTAATTTAATTCATCTTCCTAGATATGGTTGTAAGTGAAAGCAAATAAAATGTTTATTACCTTTTGCCTTGAGAGCCTCAAAAGACATTCTATCTGAGATCAAGCAAGAGGCCATTAATATAAGCTTGGAGTGATTATAATTATGGGTTTGATCATCACATTTTATACATTTTTCTTTTCACTTCAACATTTATTATTGAACACCTGTACTGAGGTCAAAACTGTACCATGGGCTTTGAGAGATACAGAAAGGGATATGTGACAGTATTTTCAAGTGAGCATATTAAAAGCTATTTGAAGAAATAAATGCATAAATGAAATATACAAAAATAACATGAAACCATGCAAATTCAGAATCCAATGGGAATTGTGTAGATAATGTTATAACTTCAGGGAGGGGAGTTATCAATTCAAATCAGAGTGAATGAACAGACCTCAAGGAAGAGGTGACTCATAAATTGCATATGTTAGGCCCACAGTTTCAGAAAATAGGAAAGAATGTTAAAAATAGTAGAAATGTAAAAGGTCCAAGGCAGCAATGATCTTGAAATCTCTACAAAGAGGCTAGTTTGGTATGAACAGTTTGAGGTAGTAATGAGATAAAAGGATACATATACTAGCTATCAAAAAGGCATGATAAAATGCAGTAGTTACTGAGGCAAAGGAAAAAAAGTCTTATTTCCACAGTCACTATTATTTCATTTTTATAGTCATTTTCAAATTTAGCATAACTCACTAGTGTTAATAGCCACTGCATCATTGGAAAATTCATAGCAAACTGAAGAAGTCTGCTGAAACTCTAAAACCTGTCTTAAGCCACTGTGATCTTAGGTCATAGAGTGCAGAGGTATAGTATGACTCCACTCTTGGTCTCTGGTCTAGAACCCAGGAGTGATGAAGAGAGACCCTCTTTTCACAAACCATTTAAGCTATGGTATAAAATCAAGATGGACATATGTGTGTCAGTAACTGTACACATGTATTCACTCAAAGGTAGAGAAGGCATATCCTTACCTTCAAGGATTTTGCAATTGTCTAGGAGAGAGAACTAGACACATACATGTTAAAGTCCTCTGTATGTAAAAGGATGTTATTTATAGTAACAGAACTATGTAAAGACAGGGGGCACTGTGAAGGTACCACTCACAGGGAGAGTTTGTAAAATGCTTCAAAGGAAAAGATGATTCCTAAGCAAGATTTAAACAGAAGAATAATTTTTTGCAACCTATATCGAGACTAAATGGGTATTCCAGGCAAATTAAATGACGTGGGCAAAGGTATCCAATACCTATAATGTTAGGGAACTACAGGCATTTTGACATTATCGGATCCTGAAAAAAACAGGAGGATAGTACTGAGAAGTAATCAAGGACCAGATCATTAAGGAATCACAGCTTCCTTGTAGGGCCACAGAGAGCCTCTGAAATGTTTAAGCTAGGAAGAAACATGATCCGATTTACATATTCAAAAGACCATTCTTCCTGCCACGAAGAAAATAGATTAAATATAGTCTAATTTAGAGGTGGGAAATTCAGGTGGCTCTTACAAGAATCCAAGTACAAGAAAATGAGGGATTGAACCAAGACACAACAGTGAGTAGAGATAGGTAAGTATGCATCTGAGAGCTATTAAGGAAATAAGATTTATAGGACTTGAATAATTAGTAATAATAATGATCATGATAATAATCATAACAAAACCTAATGTTTATTGGGCATATTATAGACCAGGCTTTGTACTGAATTCTTTCATTTTCACATTAAACCTTTGATTTAACTCCCCTAAGGGAATTAAACACACCCTAAGGATGTGTTTAATTCCCCTAAAACTTGTTTACCCCTGATGGTCCCAGCTCAGTAGTTGGGGCCACCTCTTACCTAATAGCTTAGACTGGATGCCATCACCCTCGATTAATCTTACCCTTCCACCCTCCATCCAATTCAGCAGTAAAGAATACAGTCACTCACCACCATGAGTGATGGCAACAGCCCTTGTTCAAGATGTGATCATCTCTTTCCAGATTATCTGAAACTGCTTCCTAAATGGTTTCTCTAGGGGCGCCTGGGTGGCGCAGTCGGTTAAGCGTCCGACTTCAGCCAGGTCACGATCTCGCGGTCCGTGAGTTCGAGCCCCGCGTCGGGCTCTGGGCTGATGGCTCGGAGCCTGGAGCCTGTTTCCGACTCTGTGTCTCCCTCTCTCTCTGCCCCTCCCCCGTTCATGCTCTGTCTCTCTCTGTCCCAAAAATAAATAAAAAAACGTTGAAAAAAAAAATTTTAAATGGTTTCTCTGTTCTTCCTTGTTTCCCTACAGAATATTCTTCCAACAGTAGTTGCAATGATATTCTCCATGCCTCAGAGGCACCAATTGATTCCCATCACATTTAGATCTAAATCAGAAATCTTTTAAAAGGCCAGCATGCCCTACCTGAGTGACCACTGGTTACCTCCTTGACCTACTGCCTACCAGTTTCCTCCACTTCTCTCATTCTGCTTTTGGCATACTCTTCACTCTTCCATGAACACACACAGGCACATTCCTGCTCTAGGCTTGTGTACTTGTTCCCCTCTCTTCCTGCAGGTCTCTTCACAGGATTCCCTCCCACGGACAGATCTCCATTCAAATGCCATCTCCTAAAAGATGCCTTCCCTGATCATTCTGTGTAAAATAGCACCTTGTCCCCTATTCTACCATCACTTTCTCTCCTCTACCCAACTTTCTCTTTCTTCATTACAGCTATTACTATGAATATATCTACTATCTATTTATTAACTATCTTCTTTGGCTTGTTCCCGATTATATTCCTGGGGCCCGAGAATACGTGCCACATACTGTGAGTGTGTAATACTGGCTGGATGAATGTAAGAATGAATCCTCTTTTTAGAGATGAAGAAACTGAGACATAAAGAAGTAAGTAAATTTCCCAAGTTCATACAACTATAGATGTCAAGAGCTGCGTTTCAAGCCTATAAAATATTACTAAGAACATGCATGTTTAACCACTATAGTGGCTTTTTGTGCTTGGTGACTCATAGTGGAAACTCCAGTTCACAAAAGAAGGTATTAGAGAAAAGGATAATTCTCTCTCTCTTAGTTTCATATTTTACTTAAAATTTAGACTAGGTATGATATCACAGGAAGAACATATTCAGTATAGCAGAAATAGAAGAGGGTTGGAAATAGTCATTCATTGATGACTTGGAGTCAAAAGTACTGCTTTCACTTTAATCTCTACTTCATGGTCATATAGGTGGGCTTTATCATCCTATATATAAAATAGTTAAAGATAATTCCTGCTTCAAATACTGTGAGGCTCAAATGAGATATGTGAAATATTTTGTAAAATATTATACAGTGCCGGATTTCTTTATCATTATAATGGGACATGATCTTGTCTACAGTATATGAAGTGATTGTGGGTTAGAGCATATAATTTTTCTCTTTCTAATGTGCTATATATTCTGTGGTTGTACAGGTGTGTTATGTGGCTAAATGCCACTTGCTTAGATACTTTCGGCTTTTGCAGACCGAGTTGCCCTCCTAAGAAACCATGTATATATTGGGGAAAATGTGTCCCAATCTGTGCTAACTAGCTGGTGTAATTGGCCTTCTGTCTTACATTGTATAATTGCAGCCCTGTACCAGGACTTGTTAACAGTGAGATCTGAAAAAAGTTCAGAGACAAACCAACCCTCTGCACTTTTTTTCCCTATTAAATCCACTGCAAATTGCTGTGGCTAGATAATTCAAACAAGCTGAGAATGAATCTCTTATGTTTGTAAAAAACATGGAAAGCAGAGTGGTGTCCCTAAACTTGTTCAACAGTTATTCAAACAGAGGTCTTGAAAGGACTCATTTCATGAGAAGTAAAGGGAAAAGTTCAAAAGCTTATTTGTGGGCATTACAGGGAGCATGTTTTCTGTCTCTTCTTGTACAAATGTGTGCCTTTTATCCTAAATGGCTGCCAGGCTTCTTGTCAACCAATTACTTTAAAACAATTGTTTCATTTGGAATAGATGCCATAGCCCAAGTGATTGTCCCTTGTCAGTGACACATTCAATTAAAACAGCTCTGAATAGGAGTTCTGGAGGGCCTACTGTGCCTTGTCCTATCTTATCAGTCAACAAAGAACAACCTCAGAGACCTCAGTGCTGACTGGTTCCACTGTCAGGTGGTTTGAACATGTTGCACCTTCCCAGGGTTCCTCAGAGTCTTTCATTTCTGTGCCTTTTACAGTCAATGACAGGCGCCGTCTCAGCAGTGTCTGGGTCTACAATGCCAAGAAAGCTTATGGCAGTAAATAAGATGGCAGCTGTGACAGTCCTGACAGCTGGCTGGAGCTCAGGGTGGCAGGCTGAACCGGACTGTGAGCAGTTGGAGCAGCAGTGAGGTATGACCACCATTACTGGTTGGCAGATGTCAGTTTCCACACTACTAGTTACTACATGATGTGACGGACACACTCACATCATGAAACAGGCAGACAGAACTTTAAACAAACTCTGGGAACCTAGCATGTTCTATACCAAACTCAGGGTTCAGAAAAAAATTAAAACTCGTCGTCAAAACATAAATTCTTTGCCTTTGTAGTCCTTGTGCAATTGGAGAAGAGTTTTATGAAGTAGCAATGGTAGAGAATTGAGTCTTCCACATAAGAGCTGGAATCAATGAAAAGCGAAACTGATTTCAAAGAAAGGTCTAGTATGTTGGCTGCCTTGATAAGAGGTACTGTGAGTTCACACACATCTCAGGATTCCTTTGTGTGCAAACTGTATGTTTCCTCATACCTTTTGAATATTCTTTCATACTTTCTTTTCTTAGGCAAACTCCCCATACCTCTGCCTCTTAACTATCTTTTCCCATTTTCTTAATGAGAACTGAATACCTATTATCAGAGAAGATGGATGCTGTAACATATATATTATCAAAACAGGTAAAATGAAAAGCTGTTATATTAAATTGTTTGTAACATTGTGAGTTCATAGACAGGGCAAAATAGATTTCTGTAGCCACATCAAGTCTGTGCAGAATATAGATTTGCTACTTTGTCATAGGGTCAACCAAGGTGGGTGAGCAGGCTCTAGGTCTGGAAATTTGTCATGGATCTAAAGTTGAATGCTGTCAGGCTAGATGTGGGAGCAGGTCAAGACAGAGCTGAAGCTAGTCACAGAGATAAGTCACGAAAATGACAAGGGCACAAACCAGTGCTACTGCTCTCACATTCCGACCCTTTAAGGGATCTGAAGTCTGTTCACCTAAAATTAATTCTCCTAATGTCTAAGCTCCCAAAGCACCCATTAGCCTAATAATCATATTCCTAATAAAAATCTGTCATAGATATAGCATTGCACATATAAGAAGATGCCACTCTAATGATTTTTAAGATACTGTGTATTTTTTAACCTATTTTATAAAACTTTAAGCATTTTGTCTTAATTGAGTGAAATGTCTTGGAATGTTTGGAAACCCTCAGAAGTAGGCAAACAGTTACTATGAGAGTTTATAAAAACGCCTCTGAGCTAACACTATGTTGGTACAAATGAAAAGTTGTATATTTGGTAAATGAACATTTTAGATGAATGTGTCCTTAGGCAAATTGATTATTATGCCAATTGATTTTAAGTAAATTAGTTTTAAGCAATTTGACATTCTCCCCCTAAAAGAGCCTTTAAGCCACTCTGAAATTCTAGGATTTCTGATATGCACTGCCCAAGACAGCCTTTGTCAAAAATGGCAACTTTTGCTTGGTTCTATCTCCAAATAAAGCCAAGATTTCCAATATAAGGTAAAAATTTTAAAAAGTACAAAATAAATGAGTATTTACTATAGGCCACGTGTACACCTTTACACTTTATTTATTCAATAAACTCTGAGTATATACTGTATGCCAGGCACTGTTCTGAATGAACTCATGTAATCCTTACACTGACCTTGTGAGTAACCCCAAGTGTGGCAGGTGGGGGGATGGGAACTGAAGCAAAGAAAAGTTAACTAATTGCCTAATTAAGTGGTGAAGGTGGGTTTTGAACCCAGGCACTCTAGGTCAATGCTTTACTGCCTCAGCAGATAGGCTCTGCTGCTAAGTCATTAACTATGCAGCTCTAGGTGATTTTTCAAGCTGGGTGACATACAAAAGCAGGTTGTGGGGATATAGATAACATCCCGTATATAATTAAAAAGAAAACATAAGGGCTGTGACTTCTCAGCCATAGCATTACTGGCAGATCAGAAACCAGTGCTGGATATTATTCATTTGTTTTTAATGTATCTAATAATCTCCAGGTTCTAGACTGAAATGAAAGAGGACACCCACTAAAAGGAGCAAGTGATGAACAAGAAATTCTAGGTAAATCCTACTGAAAGAACAACAGCATGGCATGCTAATATTCATATTCTTTCTCTCTACCGTCTGGTTGTATTTGGAGCCCGAACTTGTGTTTTCTCACCTCCTTATGTGGGAATACTCCTGTAATGGATGGGAGTTCAATGTTTGGAAGGTATTACTCCACAGAAGATTTCAATGCCAGAACTGTGCTGCAGGAGCTGATGATGGGGATCACATCTGTGTCTTTTATGCTGTTGAACAGGTGAATGATCAGAACCATCAGAAATCTACCACCCTAATGCGGGATCCAGGAGTCGGTGCTAAACATCACGCACCATTCTGGGAAATAGAAACTGTTACATTCTAATATAACTACTGACAGTACTTATGGTGTCCTTAGTTAAATGAAATTTCCATTGTGAGATGATTATAATGAATTCTAATACATAGTTCTCATGTCAATTTGTTAGCAAATAAAACAAATAAACCAAGAAAATATACATTACTAATTGGAAATGTGGGAAACAACAACAGAAAAAAGGAAAAGAAAAAAGAAAGCCTCAGATTGGAATTATTTAAAACCAGTAGTGCTTGATGATTTGAGCTTTAATTTGCAAGATAAAGAAAAAGATAAGAAAGACGTTTTGGTACAGCTACAGAAATATCTGCAAAAGGTAAAATGTTCTTGCTCTGCAACTAACCCACTGGGGGATAGCCTTTCCACAGAAGAAATGTCTTCCAGAGCTCAGCTGGTGATCAGTTTATACCCTGAAGCATGATTATAATGTTAACCTTGAAAGGTCCTAATGAAATGAGTTTGGTGGTCTCAGCCTATATATTTTTATATGCACTTGTGCATGCCTTGGAACATATCTTGATAGACTGTCTGCAGAATAGCACAGCATGTATCTGAGATTACAGTGTGACCCATAGTCTTCTCACTATAACTCCTATTTTTTTCCTACATGATGCACCTCTCAAAATTCAGCCCATAAGGGAGGAATGACTTCTTAATGACAGCCTGTACATTATTGATGGGGCAAATAGGGTGGTAAAGAGATAACCCTAGGTGTCTTGTTTTCCAGTTGATTAACTAGCGTGAGTACCTTCCCTAGGGAAAACAGGCTTTGCAGGAAACCAGTTATCCATTCAGTCTCTCACTAATGACAATATTGCAAAATTTGAGAACCCCCTTTCCTCAAAACCTTGGTTAAGTATGACCCTTTGAATCATACTGCAAATTAAGACAAAAATTAAAATTGAGTTGTATACAGGCCTTTTGAGTCAATGGGGTATCATTAAGGACTTAAGTTCAGGTAAATGACTAAATTATATTATTTGCATTTCATAGTAATGATGACAAGTCTCCTGGGAAATCTTTCCAAATGTTAAGGCAAGAATTTTTTTTTTATGTCTGAAAGGGATATGAGATTGCTATTTCTATTACATTCGATTCAAGTAAAATATTTAGAAGTAAAGTAATCCCACGACAAGTTTAAGCCTTAGTATTTGAGGACTGACTAACAAGAGTTCTTATGCGATGGTGCCACCCTCATGAAAACAGAGGTCAAGTTGTAGCTGTCCAATCTTCCGTATCCACTCTGGAACCAGATCTGCCACATCAGCAGTTTCTTCTCAGTCTCTTGGAGGAAAAGACATTTAACTTCCCTTGAATCCACTGTTTCATGACATAAACCATCTCAGGATGCCCTCCCCTTGTATTATACAAGACCAGAATGTTGGGCAAAACTCAGTAGCAAAACTTTTCTTCATAGCTTAAAACTTCTCATGTCCTGCTCCTTTGAACGTGCATGTCAGGCTGATAAATAGCTTGCATTCTATATATTTAACTTTTCTGAGTAGAATTCAAGATTCTTTTTCTCTGAGGCCATCAGAAATTTATGAACCATTTTTTCTCTTCTCTAGTATTCAGAGAGAATCTACTAGTACAAAAAGACTCCAAGGCATTTGTCATTTTATAGAGTGTACACATTAGCAGATATTGGATGGGAGCCTAAGATTTTAGGAGTTCTGGAACTGTGGAACTGGGGCACATGTATTTAAAGAATATAGACTAAGCACAAACCTTTTATTCTCCCTCATTGAGCATCTTTTCTTCTGTGTCTTATAGAAGACTCAACTTATAACATTATTCAGATGTAGGCAATTTCTTTGAAAATTTCTGTTCGTTATCATGTATTAGTAGAGGCATCTCCACACACCACTGCTGTTTTCTCATTACTCTTAACATACTTAAGGAATATTTGGTTCAAAATCCCCTGCGCCTTTTCCTTTTGGCTAATTCAAGAAACTCAGACAATACTAAAATATAAAAAGGGAAATGAATTATTTAGCCTATAGAAGAGAAGGCTGAGTAGGTTTGAGGATCATGAAAGAAATTTGATAACAGTCTTCATGTACAGAACAGATAGTATACAGAGATTGATGGCTAGCTATTCTCTACATTTACTGAGATCATAGTAAGAGAAAATAAAATCAGAGAGACTAACATAGCAATGAGGAAACATATCTTGATGTTGAATTTTGTTAGTTATGAATGTGTTCAGTTCATCATTCAATATTTATTGAGTTTCTATTATATGATGTCATAGTTGCCCAGGATGGAATTGTTTACTTAGGGTTCTTTTTAGAATACATTTACATTTTGTCTGAAATGATTTAGCCAGTCTTATTTTGAAATAGAGAAACAAGTAATTGGCTTTATGATTTTTGTGATTTCTTCAGAAGACTCACAGCAGAAAAAGTGAGATGCTGATACAAATGCTCATACTAACATAACATGGGTTTCCCCAACATCCCTCATTAGAAGCATAGGAAAGAACAATTAAACCTGAGGACCTATCACTGGAATCACTGAGGCTCCAACATCTTAAGTTCCTCTTCTAAGTGGGGTGCAATTATGGCTGACTAATTTCCTCAAGTTCTATTAGTGTTCTTTTGCAGAACAAAACATATGAAGCCCCACTGTTTGAGTGGCCTTAGCTACTGTTCTAGTGGCTCCCTGTACTGAATGAAATGCTAACCATTGACCTGGGCCAAGATATTTATCTCTGTTTTGCTACCAATACCACACTAACCTATTTGTTACTCAACTTCAGTTTCTGTTTGATAGGTATCACTCTTCTCTCCATGTAAGACATTTATTCTTCTGACCCCAAATCTATGTTAGCACTAAGGGTAAAGAAGGTCATTTCCTCATTAGAAAATTGCTTCTTTAAAACCTTGAGTGGTGTGGGCTTGCTTTTAGGACAGATTCTACATTTTGCTGAGTTTGAGGAAAATTTGTGAGTGGTAATATTTTATATGGACATATAACTGAAATCATAACTGATAATCTAGCAGTAATGATTGACTTCAAACAATTAAAACATTTATTTTAAGTGAGTTCCTGCCTCCCAAGTTATCTCTCCCCATGTTTGCTATGTTTATGGTTGTCTTCATTGCTAAAAATCACAAGTCATGTACCCTGGAGCTGTCAGTTATAAAAGTATCGTATCATTTTCTAATTGAAAATAAGGTCATCTTGTAAATATAGCCCTAGGTCGCCAATTTTTTTAGCCATGCCTTTCCATAGTCTTACCTCTTTCATATAGTTAGGTAGAAGTACTAAATTTTAAAACCACCTGTTACAGTTACAAAGACAAAGATGTACATCTTAGCATTCATAGACCATCTGCTTTTCCATAACCCCTGTAGTAATTTATAGCCAAGGTATAATTAATTAGTATATACATAGGCCAGGCCAGGGACAAAAAGGGGCCAATTGTCTAGCTTTTTAAAGATTACCCCAATTCATAAATAGGATTCTACTGTTATTGGAGAAAAATATGCAGGCTTATTTAGTCAAAGCTAAAATTAAACGCCTTCAAAAAATGAATACCTATTGAAAAATATTTTCATTGCTTATAGGCTGAAAATATAAAGCAAACTGACAAACAACTTCAGGGGAAGATCAGAGGATGTTCTTTTCTCGGGAATCTGCAGGATGAAGAAGGTATGCAACTTGCCCAAGGAACACCCTGGGTGACAGAGAGGATTTGCATTTATGTAAGTCTGAATCCCAAACACACTCTTTTCCCTCTACATTAATTAACTTTTATAGGGACTATAGAATGATCTCACTATAATTTTTAATACTTCAATTCAAAATTGTCGATAGCTTCTGTTGATGTTGATCATAACCCCTTCCCAAAGCCCTTTGTTCCTTTACTTGTTTTGTAGGACACCACTCCTCTGGATTTTTCTCTTGGCTGACTATCAACTCTTTCTGTCTTCCAAACTGTTTGTTCTTGGAAGGTCCCAGGCCTTGGTACAGTGACTCATTCCTATTAAACACATATTCCTTTGGAGCACCTCATGCAATCTTGTGGCTTTAAATATGATTTGTGTGCTAACGGCACCACGTTTATATATACATTTTGGAACTCTGTCCTGAACTCCAAACTTCTATATTCAACTGCATACTCAATATCTCTAGTTGGCTGTCTAAAGGATATCTCATATTCAACATGTCTAAAATTGAACTCCTAACTCTGCCCCCAACCTCCACAAAACTGCTCCATTTTGGTCTTTGTCATATTAATGACAATTTTGTCCTACAGTTGTTTAGACTCATGTCCTTAGAATCCTCTTACTTTTCTCTGTACCTCACATCTAATTTATTAGAAGATTGCTTTGGCTCTGCCTTCAAATATCTCCAGAACTAGACCATGCCCAAACATGTCTACTACTCCTACAACTAGCTCCACAGGACCACCATCTCTTGCATGGGTTATTACTATTGACTCTGACAATCCTCTGGCTTCCACTCTTGCTTCCTATAGTCTATTCCCAGCACAACAGGAAGAATAATTCCGCTTTACCATGGATTATGGAAGAGCTCTCCTCAATATCTCTAAATTTACTCAATACTTCTCAGAGTTAAAGCTATAATCCTTACAATGCTCTTTAAGGATTCTCCAGATTTGGCCCTCTGTGATCTTGCTGACGGTGTTGCCCATTATCCTTTTCCTTCCTCACTTTGCTCCAGCTACCTGTGCCAGAATTCTTATCTATTTCCCACATATTCCAAGCAGCTCTTGCCTCAAAGCCTTTGCCCTGGTTCTTGCTTGCCTCTGCACAGAATGTTCTTTCACCAAATGGCTACGTGGTTCACTCCTCGATTTCCTTTAGCTCTTCCCTCAAAAGCCCATTGAGGATGACCTCGACCACTACTTCTCTTCCAATATTTCTTACCCTGAACTATTTTACTTCCTTTCATGGTATCTGTTACTTTCTAAAGTGCTGTATAATTTAATTATTATGCTTATTTTTAACATATTGTCTCTAGTCACTAAAATATAAGGCCTACAAAGTTAAGTTTTCTAGTGGTTTCTTGTTGGATAAATTCCCATAATAGTGCCTGTGTATCAGGTGGCAGTCAATAAACATTTCAGAAAGAAAGAAAGAAAGAAGAAAGAAAGAAAGAAAGAAAGAGAATGAAAACAGGAAGAAAAGAGAGATGGAGAAGAGAAAAAGAAAAAAGAAGGAAAGGAGGAAAGAAGACTATCTTTAGAAATGGAATGTGCAATACTGTATCTCTCAATTGGTGGGTTAGTTTATTCTCTGGATAAACTTGAAACTAAACACTTGAAGTAATCAATAATATTTATAAGTAACATTTTTGGGAGGCATTTTGAATGTAATTAAGAGGAAAATTAGATGTTAGTAAAAAATAAAGATCATTTGTCACACATAGCCAAGGAGAACTTAAGGACACTTGAAAATTAAATGGGATTCTGAAACAACAACAACAACAACAACAACAAAAGGATATTTAGTAAAAACTACAGAAACCTGAAGTATGGGTTTTTGTTAATAAAGTGTCAATATTGTAACAAATATATCATGCTACTGTATATGTTAATAATCTGGAATACAGTGTGGGGTATATGGGAGCTCTGAAATATTGTAGCAATTCTAATATAAATTTAAAACTGTTCTATGACAATAAGTTTATTTTTAAAAAAAAGGATGTTCAGAAAGGACTGATTAAAAATTTTATTTAGGAATTGATTTTTATTATTTTTTTATTTGTTTGTTTAGAATCTTATTTTCATCACATAGGATTTCTATGTGACATCAATGCAATTGGTTGAAAAGTTTCCCAATACAACTGGTTAAAGTCATTATGAAACTAACTTGATTTTACATGTACTCATATATATTTTAAGAATCCAAATAATTATAACATTTTAGGAATTGCCACTTTTAAGGGCCTCAGAAATCTTTAATTATCTCTAAATCCCTCTAAGAAAAGAAAATTTAACATTATTCTTGACAAATAACCATCAAGGAAAGTTCATTTGGGAAACTGGGGAAATTTGAAGATTTTTCTTTTTTCTTTCTTTTTTTTTAAGAGACTAGAAGGACCATTCTTGAAGTTAGCCCCTATTTGTTTAGCTAGAATTAAAAGTAAAATTCACAAGAAAATATATTAGTATATTAGAAAATGTACATTTAGTCATGTGAGGAAAACTTTGAAACTGAAACAGGACAAAATGCAATGACACTGGAGAAACACTGAGATTAGTTTAACACCATTTGCTGTGTGCTGACTATGAGATACACTGAAAAACAATCAATAGTTTCTGAGCGTGTGATTTTGATCACAGATGATAATATATTTTGTACACACCTGCACCAAAGTTGTACACCAAACTGTACATGAGTTATTACCAAGGATACAGTGTGTAGGCAAGATAAAGGTAGGTTATAGCACTCTCCATATCATAAAGACATGGAGCTATAAGGTCATAGACTTGAAGCATAATTTGGACTCAAAATTAGATAACCTTTGACACTATGGAAGAGCTGGTGTGGACCACATTGAGAGAGAGACAGAGATAGAGAGAAGTGATAGAGACCAACCTTAAGATGTGACACAGACCATCCCAGAAGTCCAGGAATGGAACTTTTACCAAAAAAAAGCTAAAGAAAGAATGCTTTTTGAGTTTTCATTAATATGTAAATGTAAATATGCTTATTTGAGAATTTCTGGGTGCTGCGTATGAGTTAATGAGTTGTTTTCCTTGCTGATTCTGGTCAGATCAGCATGGTTAATAAACCATATTGTTATATGTTCATTTTGATTCATCTGTTCTAGTAATCCTTTACTGAGACTTGGAGGAAGCCTCAGCCCCTACCAATGTCTCCCCAGTCTGGGGACTTAGATAACTAAAGTGTTCTAGGCAGCTTGTCCTGTTACTTACTTGTTGTCACCCAGGAAGCAGTTGTGCGATTAGAAGACAGAAAAGTATGCCACAGTGCATACACTAATTTTAAGATGGTGGGAAGGGCTGAGGTACACATGACCTGAAGACTTTTTCAACTCTACATGGCCGGTCCAGCAGTGGGGGTGGGAGGAGTTTAACTCAGAGACAAATTCCATACACAGGATCATCTCCTGACTTGGTTACTTTTGTGAATGAGGTGGGTTATTTACCTTTTACTCTCAATAATTGCCCAGCTGAGAGTGAAAACTAATCAGATTGTTGACTATACCTTTTGTGGTTTCTGGTGTAGGACTTCAATATTGGGTAATTTCACTTTAAGATGCATTTTCACCACTGGCCTCCAGATTTGTCATTTAGAGCAGGTTATTTTCAATTTAGGAAGAACATTTTACCCGATTCCAGTTTTATCTGGATAGATTTTTGTTGTTGTTTTTACCCCAGCCGTCTGTTTTCACTGTTAGATCTCTTAGATTAAGTAATCATTTACCTTGTATTTTCTCTTTGTCTTTCACTTTTAAATAGGTGGGGTTGATGCACTCAAAGGGAGTTTGCCAACAGGATAGACTAACTTCAGCCAGACAGACTGGATAATGTTTTTACAAACCCTTATGATGCTTAAACAGAAGTCCTGCACTTTAATCAATATATCCATACTCAATCTAGTAACATTCCTGAAATGTTACCAATCCAGGCAATTCAGTAGCTCCTAAGGGCTAAACTTCTCCCATAAAACTGCTCTTGGATGAGTCTAAAAGACATCCCTAGAAGACTTGTTGAAACAATACTGTTACAATGTTTTTAGAATTTGTAAGGGGATTTGGGAGATAAATCAATAAATGAACTTTCCCTGCCACCCCCCACCATATCTGAAACTTATAAGGATTGCTTGTCAGAGTCAGAACCATAACTTCTCAGTTCTGGACATGTTTGTGTTCTAAAGAGCCGTTACCACTCCCACATGTCTATTTCTAGTCAGACTAAATTTTTTCACAATTATAGGTGGCTTATTCTTGTATGGGAAAAGTTCCAGATCTTCATCAGGCTATTTGTATGACTACTTCAGAGTTTACTGATATATATATCAGTATATATCACATACTATGACATGTATCTATGAGATATATATTTATATATCTATCTATCTCTCTCTCTATATATATATATACACACAGATCTATATCATATATAGATCATAGATATATATATGTGTATATCTATGTATATATATAGATATACATATGTATATATATGTGTGTATATATATATATATATATATATATATATATCTCATAGATACATGTCATAGTATGTGATATATACTGATATATATATCAGTAAACTCTGAAGTAGTCATACAAATAGCCTGATGAAGATCTGGAACTTTTCCCATACAAGAATGAGCCACCGATAATTGTATATAGATTGTATATATATGATTGTATATATATGATATAGATCATAGATATATATACCTTAGTAAGCAGTATTGCCCAGAATGAACATGCTACCTCATCTGCCTGATATCTAGGCCAAAGGCAGTAAAATTAGTACTTCCCTTTAACTGCACCTCTTGACTTTCTCTGACACCTCACCACCACCCCATTCATCTGGAATCAAATTAATCAACTGTATGTTTTAACTCGTCTATATTTAATAATTTTCCTTCAAGGTAATATTTCTATCTAGCTTATTTACTGTCTCCTTTTCATTCCAAGCCACCATTCTGCTTCCAAATTCCCTCTTTTATTTTTGTCATCATCTATTATTTTCCCATTAAATTAGTAATACTGCAGACTAAGTTACTCCCAATGCCCAGAAAAGTTTCTGGCATTAATATACACTAAAAAAATTGTTTGTTGTATGAATAAATAAGAAATATATGGATAATAGTCATTCTAAGATTATTATGTATCATATACTATTCTAATAAAATTATTCTAAGGTTTGTTGAAAAATTAATAATGCTCTGGCATCAAAGGTATAAATACTGATTTATTCTCTTTGATTTTTCTCAATATAATTTATGACAATGCATACCAGAATACTAAAATGTGTTATGCATGATGTCTGTCACTATTTCCTTATTCTTGTGTCTTTGACTGATTTCTTAAAATAAGGAAGTATTAATAAAGACTATATGTGTATGTATTTTTTCTTTTGCTTTCTCTTTTGAAAGTATTTTTCTCTGTATTAATTTTCATTGATATTTTTTGTTTGTTTTATTAATTTTTGTGTTAAAATGACATTTGAAACTATCCATGATAGAATTTGGGGGTCTAGACAATAGTTTAGAAGTCAGTAACAAGTAAAAATTTACAGGATCTGATTGTGTTTTGGTTTCAGATTTGAGGAGATATTCTACCTGAAATTCTTTTGTTGGATTAAAATGTAAAAGTAAATGCCATGCGATTTCACTCGTATGTGGAATTTAGGAACAAAACAAAGCAAAAAAGAGACAAACCAAAAAAACAGACTTCTAACTATAGAGAACAGATGGTTACCAGAGGTGAGGTGGAGGGGCGGGTGGGGGGAAATGGATGAAATAGGTGAAGGGAACTAAGAGGACACTTATCTTTTTTCTTCAACTTTTTTTTTTTCATTTATTTATTTTTGAGAGACAGAGAGAGCACAAGAGGGGAGGGGCAGAGAGAGAAGGAGACAGAATCCAAAGCAGGCTCCAGGCTCTCAGCTATCAGCACAGAGCCCGATGCGGGGCTCGAACTCACAAAGATCATGACCTGAGCTGAAGTCGCATGCTTAACTGACTGAGCCACCCAGGCGCCCCAAGAGTACACTTATCTTGATGAGCACGGAGTAATATCTAGAATTGTTGAATCACTGTATTGTACAGCTTAACCTACTATAATTCTGTATGTTAACTATACTGGAATTACAATAAAAAATGAACCCCCTTCAAATTATAATGTCTATGCTCTATTTTGACATCTTGAGACTAACCACATCTACTTCTTGAACATAGACTATATTCAGGTCTCTCTCGTCCTTCTGTTCTTTGTCAATACCTACATGTCATTTGTGCACATTCCTGCCTCTCCTTAAAGTGGAGAAAATATTACTTCTCCTGCCCAATAACTAGCATAGTGTTTTGTATGAAATAGATGCTGAATCAATATGATTAAATAAATTACAGATAATGTGTGAAATGAATAGAATTAACATTGTACTATTTCTATTAAATTTATAATTCTTTGGTATGCTGCCAAATGGCCAAGTCTATTCTTCATTGATTTCCTGTCAATCATTAAATACATATTTTATTGTTCTATTTTACTTCATTGTTCAGAATTACCCATTTCAGCCATAATTTATTACTTGTTCTATGCTATTTAGGGCTGCTTGCTGGTTCTAAATGACCACAATACCATTTTATAGGTATAATTCACACTAGATAGAAAGCTTAATACAGCTTCTCAACATTTGATCACTTCATAATGTCATGTTTTTGAATTAATGGTATACTGCATCCTATTTCACTAAGTTAAAATGAGAGTCTAATAATAATTATAGTGTCCAGAAAGTATAATTTTATTATTTGAAATATCTAAGAGAATATATATCTAGAAGTCACATTTTTCCCTTAATTGATCACTGTAGGACATTCTCATAGATCTGTTGTTGAATGGATGTCACTGTCAAACAGCATGATTTAATATGATATTGTTGTGACTTATGGGGAGATAAAAGTTAAAATTGGCTTTTCCAGAAACTTCCTGTCTTATCTCTCTCCTCACAGAGAGGTAGAGGTACTGATTATACTGTTTTTATTAAAAAAATTTTTTTAAGTGTATTTATTTATTTTTGAGAGAGAGAGACAGCACAAGTGGGAGAGGGGTAGGGAAAGAGAAGGAGACACAGAATCTGAAGCAGGCTCCAGACTGAGCTGTCAGCACAGAGCCCGACATGGGGCTCGAACTCGGATGCAAGATCATGACCTGAGCTGAAGTCAGACACTCAACCGACTGAGCCACCCAGGCGCCCCCACTGATTATACTTTATAATTTCATATGAAATTTATTAATTTGTGATTAGATATTTGACAGAGACCACTGTCTTGAATAATATTCTTTCTATCTGGGTGGTCGAGAGGTTAGCTAAGTTACTTCATGGTACTGCAACCTCAGGATCCAATTTGTTTGGCCAAGTGGCCTGCAGGGACCTTAAACTAACTCTAGTCCTTCATGCAGCATACACCTTAGAGTCACAAGCAAATGCAAATTCTTGATATGACTTCACCAACTGCCCAACTGTGACCAATTGTCTTCCCACCTGCCACTCCCCCACCCCTCCAAGGTCTTCCCCTCGTGCTTAGATTAGATTCCCATGGAATCTAATCAAAACCCTGCTTCTTTGGGTTTGAGTTGACCAATCTGGTTTCAGTCCAAGAACCCCAAAGCAACACACCCAGAGACTTAAATAAAGGCAGGTGCCCCAGATCCTATGTATAGGTCTGTTTTTGCACTCTACCTTGACCTCCTCATATTGCCCCTGGAGGCATGCCATGTACTTTCTCCAGGACGTGTGAGTGATAAACTTCTCTATCTCAATTTCTCTTATGGTCTCATGTTGAACTATGATTCATCTTCTGGCACTGTGTGCTCCTCTTTCTTAACAACTGTTAAGTTAACAAACTCAGAACACATGCAAATTCATTTGTTAAAATAAAAATAAATATCAAATTGAGAAAAATTCAGCCAAATATTGTCTTCTTATGGACAGACCTCAGTAGACATTAAGCCCTTGAAAGGAGAAATGTAACTCTAGTGAAGAAATATATTGGATTAATGATTGCGAAAGACAACGTGAGAACACTTAAGCAACTATAGAATGGTATGGAAAAAAATTTAGCATGGATTGATGAAAAGAAAGATGAGTGTCAGGCTTAACAAACCAATTAACTTCCATCAAGCAAGAGAGTCAATGAGTTCTTGACAGGGGTAAAGCAATAGACATAATTTGTTTACAGATTAAAAAGCCTCTTTGACATGCTACCACATCATAGACAAGAACATGAAATTAGCACGTTATTTATGGAGAAATTATACATTGAAAGGGAAAAAAAAGTGCACAATGGTAAAGAACATTGACAGGGATTCCAGATTACATAGAAAGAAGAAGTAAATAGGAGGGGCTGCAGCTGTGCTGACAAGCCATCTCTGCTCAAAGCAACATCTGCTAACGGGAACAGAATTGAAAGCTGGGAGAAAACTAGCATTGCCAATCAATAGTATTGATTCAAACAAATTAGGATAAAATTAAGCCTATTATTAGAAATTTATTTCCTTGGATTTCCACTGGCTTTGAATTCCTTAGAAAATATTAAAGAGTTTTTCATCCACAAGAGCTATATCTTCCCTGCCAAGATGGATTTCACATGCTAATGGATGATTAGAAAATTCTGTCCAAAATTCTGTCCAAACACGTACAAACAATGGCATATCAGATCTTTACTGCACTCTCTCAGTCATATATTTAAATACATTTTCTCCTCTTTCTTCTTCACTTCAAGTTTTCCCAAACCTGTAAGCCTAGGTCAGGTGAGAATTATGTTACACATATTCTGTATACTCCAATGGAGTCATATGTTTTCATATTTGCACATCAGTACTGAGTCAGACTCCAATATTTTTATACCTCAGTTATTTTAATAATTTTCCAACATAAGCTAAATTCTTAAGTGTCTATCTCCAAAATTGGCTCCTTTTCATACAATTCCAAATCAGATTAATGGCATAATTCCCCAGAAGGTTAATTTTGATGCCCACTTTTCCTTCTATCCAGGAGCTTCCTAAACATATGTATAATTTTTCTTCACGATTCTCAAGCTGATTTTATTAGGTGTTTTATTCAAACTCTAATATTTATAACCTATATTATTACAATCAGTAATAAAGCATATGTTTATTCTTTAAAAATAAACTGTGCTAATGGTTTTAGCTACATTAAGGGAGGTATCAATATATCAACTTTACAAATGAGGGGAAGGAGACAGAATGGCTAATAGACTTGCTGCAGGTCATGTACTTAGTAAGAGAAGGATCCAGGATTTAACCAGTTCTCCAGCACCACTTTCTTGTGGTATTTCCTACAGTTGTTTCCTATCTGTTGTCCTTGCTTTATTTAGTAAATCCCTTATATTACTATCAAAAGTTTGTTTTTAAAGAGATTATTTGACATTGAATTTTAATCCCTTCAATGCAGCTCACTCCCCCTGTCCATTTTGCCTTCTGGATAAAGTCTCAACTCCTTAGTGTGTCATGCCAAGTTCTCTCCCACCAGGTCTCTTATGGCCCCTCCTTCCCCTCCCCACCTAACAGCTCCTGTGGTACTAAACTACTAACTTCCTTTATGGCAAGTTCTTCTCCTGACCTTCCCTTAAAATCTTCTCCCTCATTATCCACTGAAGGACGTGTTATATTTTCATCTTTTCTGTCATATTCCATTGTTGGTCTGTAATTGTCTTTAAGTGGAAGGCTATCATTTACTTCTGCCACCCCAATGTCTAACACAGTGACCTTTCACATAAGAAATGCTCAATATGAGACTGCTGAATTAAGGTACAGAAATATCCCAGTGATTTTCCTGTCTTATATGTATGGATTTTGAATAATTGAACTTTCATTCACATTCTGAGTTTTTAAAATGTTTTGAGTATGTGTGTTCATATTTAATTTCTGTTCTTAAGTGTTCACATTTTTGTAGCTTGAATTTTTCACTTTATTTCACTTATTTAAAATATAGATATTTAGGTATTATTATATATTTTTCAAAATAATGTTTGGACAGTTGCATAATGTTACCTCTATTTAATAAGCTTGACTATTTCTTTGTTGTTGAGCATTAAGGCAATTACAATTTTTTTGCCCATTATGGATAACATTGCAATGAACAACACTAGGTTGGAAATGTCTTTAAAATTGTAAATATCTTCCTTAATATACATACCTAGAAATAGGGTTAACAGGTCAAGCCATGAACACTTCCATGGCTTAGAAAAGGGGTAAACAAACTATAACCTGTGAGTCAAGTCTGGCCCACTGCCTGTTTTTGTAAATAAAGTTTTATTGTGACATAATTACACTCATTCATTTAGATATTGTCTATGGCTGCTTTCACACTGCAAGGGCAGAGATGAATAGTTTAGCCCACAAAGCTGAAAATATTTACTCTCCGATCCTTTACAGAAAAATTGGCCAACTTCTGCCTAGAGACAGAGACAAAACATTCCTGAGAAGCAGTTTTCAGTACCAACAAAGTAAGAGTTGACTGATTTTGCCATACCTTCATCTGTGATGAGAATTACGATCCTACTAAAACATTTATGAATTGCCTTTTCTCCATGATAGTCTCACACTTTGTTCTGAAAGGAAGATTGAGAGATCTAGACCCTGTATCAAGAGTCCTGGCAGCTCAGAAAATTGCCCTGAAGCCTTGGTTATATATGCTTCCAAAGAAAGTCTATTACTTCTGGATTTAGCATTAGCACATCAGTGGCCGCCAGGTGCTTCCTCTCGATCTAATGAGTTCTATGGAGAGCATACCCTCAGCTAGTTTGCAATGCCAACAAATTGAGGAGAAATATAAGAGCTCTAACCCATCAGACTTTTGTGATGTTGTCTACTTTAGCATACTGAACTGCTGCAGATGTTTTCCCTACAAGAGCACAGTTTAATATACACAAAAGTGCCTTAAAGCAAAATTTAGGTTATTGCATAAAGGTCTGCTGACTTGCTTCAGCATAGCATTATGCTGAGATTGCATGCCAGGTGCAAAAGGGCTATCACATTTCATCATTTCTGTGTTGCAAAATCAGGTAACATGGGTATATTATAAGTCAGATTATCTTCTTGTAATACAATGTGACCCAATTTGCCAAATAAAAATGGAATGAAAACAGCAGCTTGTAGCAACACCTAAAATATCTTCTGAGTCATTATCTCTTTAATGAAAAGCAACACTGGACAATTTCAACGCAAATTGCAGTTTAGCATCTCATTAACTGAATAATGGCTTATACACACCATGCATTTCTAAGCACCTGAAGTATTATAAAAATGTTACACCAAATGAGTCAAGAGTCCATTCTTCTAACCATCCTCAGATGATAATTAAGATCTTTCTCTCCTTTATTATGTCACAATAATTTGTTTCTTCTTTTATCTTCCTCAGATATTAAGAAGAAACAGAGTAAGATTTCCAAGCAGCCTATTTGACATATTCGTAGGTATTTAAATAATTTTTCCCTCTCTGGATTATGTGGATGTTTGATTCCGACTTGCCATCTGACTGGCATATTTCTTTCCTTAGGAGCCTTAGGGGGTCTAAAAATAAAAGAGGCACTGACTTTGTGTATGAAAGGCCTCTCAGAACATAAATTACTACTGGGCATCTCCTGGTGCCAGTAAAACAAATCCTGCAACTTTTTAATTGAAGCCTACTGAGACCAGTATGTCTCTATTTTTCAGTTCATTTAAAACATCTCCCTTCAGAAGTGATATTTTCCTTTCAGTAATCAAGTAATTACTAGGCTGATTTCACTTCTTTTGCACAAACTTTGCCTTGTGTTCATCAGTCTGGTTCTTTCACCCTGATAAGCCCTGGCTACTGGGGCTGGAATAGCTGTTCCATACCAGGCCTGAATATCTGCAGGCATTTTCCTCCTGTTTCACACTGAGTTAGCAATCAATCCCATCTGTTCTTTATCATTAGAAATTCACAATGTGCTCAAAGCCATTCTTCAAGTAAGGTCTTAAACTTTCAAGGCAGCTTTCTAGATAGACACATGCATACACACACAGACACATACATTTACATATACATACACACAGAGAGTTTTTATACCCATAATCCTCACATAGACTTTGGGTAATAAGAATGTATAGGTATCTAGAAATAATTATTTTTGAACAAACCTCGTTTGTATATGATGACTACTTTATCATTTTCCATGAAATAGTATCAGATGGCTACCTGTTTGTTTGATATACCATCTCTATGCTATTACTAAAAAGCAAGTTGTTTTTCAAAACATTCATGGATCTAGGTGAGATAATGAATCAGGCATTAACATTTTTTTGATTTTTGCTTCAAGCAACTCTTCATTGACTTAGAAAGAATTCTTGCATTTGATGTGCTGTCAAAGTCAAGAATAATCAGTCCCAAATTCCTCACAGTCCATTTTGTTAGGGTATCAGTATTAAAATATAGCAGTATATAAATTAGCTAGTGTATGACATATGTTTCAAATAAATACAAGAAAACATTACATAAGAAAGCCATACAAAATAGTCTTACTGCTTTATAATTGAAAATAAATGAGCTCTGCATAATATTTACTTTAAAATATGGACAAAGCTGACCTGTTATGAATCCTTATGAGTGCTGTCCCTTTGGTGAGATGTGAAGGCATTTTAATCTAAAACTTTGTTTCAACAGTGAAACCTCACTCTTTCCACAGGTTAGTATAAGTTCCAAGTAAATATAATTAATTAATCTCTTTACTTTATCTGAAAGACTATCTAACATTTGATTCTAATATTTGATTACCTTAAATCTATCTCCAGTCTTCAAAACTAAGTCTTTGATCAAACTACTAAATCTCTTTCCATAAGAGATTTGATAATACTTTTATAGAAAATATTATTTATTTTTACTTTCAACATTTTTGTAAAACTATAAAAACTAATCATACCATTTACTTGAGCATATCAAGATGTCCTAAGCTTTTAGAAATAATTTTAAAGTGCTGCATAAGCTCATTGAAACCATGAACACTGAAATATGGAACAACCCAAAAAGTATCTACTCTATACAAGTTATATGTTCCATATTTGTTAAGATATTCCTAGGAAAAGCATCCTCTTTAATATATCAAGTTTGAGATGCAAGTTTTATGCAAAATACAGGAATTTACTAGGCAAACTTCCCCTAATAATTGCCCATGTGACTCTCAAATAGGTCTTAGAGAATAAATTTAAAAGCCCTTGAAATAAGATCTATGACTTTTAAAACAATGTCTTTTGCATAATTTAAAAGCATTGCAATCTTTTAAAGTCAATTTAACTAAATAAAAAAATTGTAACGGCATGAACAGAAATTAATTGTGAAATTTATACAGTCTCTGTTGGTGATTAAGCTGCAAGGTGCAAAGCAGATTTTGTGTACATTTTCTTTCACATATCATATCCCTGCTCATTATATAATTTCTTTTGCATAAACTTTCTTCGTTAATCTTCCAGATAGTTTAAAATATTGAACTGGGGGAAAACATGATATGAAAGTACCATGGGATCGGTGACACAAATGTCTATGAGAGGCAATTGGCACATCACATTTGTCTCAACATTCCATTAGAGAGGATCGACTAGACCAGAGAAAAATTGAAAGGAGTAATAGGAGCATAGCAGTATGTTGTAAGTTTTGTTTGGATACCTGAAGACAGAAGAAAAACAGATTGAGTTGACATTTTCCTGATTTCTTCCAAATGCTAGTGGATAGGGAGTCAACATATTGTAAATTACTTTAGTCCTAGCTTGTGACATTTTAGTTAGCTATACTGAATGAAAAACTCTTATTTCTTAGTCTTGATTCAAGCTAGTCGTTCAGTCTCCAAAATTTAAATGATATGCGAATCATCCCAATCCTTCTTTTTAAGATCCATTAGTCACCAAATTCTATGCAGTTTTCCTTTAAGACATCCCTTATCCAAGTTCCTTTCACTTTATTTTCATTGTCAACATCCTACTCCACACTTTCATCACCTCACTCAAAGACGAATGAAAGAGTTTCATAGACGTTCTAACTTGTCTCTCCCATCTACTTCATCCTACATACAAATGACAGATAAACCTTGCTTAAATCTTTTTTAAAAAATATATCATTATCTACTCATCCTTCACAATGAATTTCAACATTACATCCTGTAACGTTTCTCTTTCTCTATCCAAAGAACTGCATATCTTATGATATACATCCTATGATACATCTTTAACTTTAGCTTAAATTATATTAATCTCTACATTCCAGGGTATGGTCATCTACTGGGACTTGTTTGAGTTTGGCTTTGAATTGAGCTTTAAAGACTGAAATAATTAATACCATTATTAGTAAATGATTTTTCTAATTGTTTTAGGACTTTTTCAGTTGATCTTTTCTTGATAGGTATAGTGCCTACATTGATTGTTCCTGCAACTATGATTTAGCTTTTGATTTAGATCTAGTAACTTATAATTCATCCGTTTCTCACTCAACTGTTTTAAGATACAAGTATATATTAGTTTATTTTGCAAAGAACCAAATTAGAGATGGTTAAGTAGTTATTAATAGATCTAGATAGGGATTTTTGTTTCCCAACTATTCAAATGTTATAGTATTCTTTTTATAGGTGATTTCACATTATAAGACAGGATTAAGTAGCTATTCCTTAGGCCCCCAAATAGGGGAAATCTGCACGTGTAATCAAATTCACTTGAGTTCAGACTTTTCTAGCTAAACAGATCCTGAGGATATTCTTCTTTTGGAATTTTAGGAAAGCAACTCAATTATTTGAGATAAAATATCACTGTGAATATGGGAATGCAAGCTGGTGCAGCCACTCTGGAAAACAGTATGGAGATTCCTCAAAAAATGAAAAATAGAACTACCCTATGACCCAGCAATTGCACTCCTACTTATCCAAGGGATACAGGTGTGCTCTTTCAAAGGGACACATGCACCCCAATGTTTATAGCAGCACTATCAACAATAGCCAAAGTATGGAAAGACCCCAAATTTCCATTGGTGGATGAATGGATAAAGAAGATGTGATTATATATATATATATATATATATGCACACACACACACACAATGGAGTATTACTCAGCAATCAAAAAGAAGGAAACCTTGCCATTTGCAATTATGTGGAGGAACTGGAGGGTATTATGCCATGTGAAATTAGTCAGGCAGAGAAAGACAAATATCATATGACTTCACTCATATGAGAACTTTAAGACACAGAACAGATGAACACAAGGGAAGGGAAGCAAAAATAATATAAAAACAGGGAGGGGGCAAAACAGAAGAGACTCATAAATATGGAGAACAAACTGAGGGTTACATGGAGGGATTGTGGGAGGGGGGATGGGCTAAATGGGTAAGGGTCACTAAGGAATCTACTTCTGAAATCATTGTTGCACTATATGCTAACTAATTTGGATGTAAATTTAAAAAATTAAAAATAAATACATAAATAAGAAAAAAAATCACTGTGAATAATCAGTGTTAGTTTTTGTTGAAAGTCAATTTAAGCCTACTGAAATAGAGTTCCATTATAAGTTCCCTTGTGTTCACCAAAAATATATATTGAAGTCCTAACTCCCAGTATTTGTAAATGTGACCTTATTTGGAAAGAGGGTCTCTGTAGATATAGTCAGGTTAAGGTGAGGTTATATTGAATTAGACGGGGCTCTAATCCAATAGTTAATGTTCTTATAAGAAGAGGGAAATTTGGACACAGAGTAGACAGAAATACTGGGAAGAACTCCATGTGACAATGGAGGCAAAGATTGGAGTGATGCATTTAGAAGCCCAGAAGTGCCAAAAATTAAAAGAAGGATTGCCAGAAATCACTAGAAGTCAGGAGAGAAAAAGGAAGAAAATCCCCTTCAGTGCCCTCCAGAAGGAACCAATACTACCAACACCTTGATTTTGGACTTCCAGCCTCTAGAACTATCAGAGAATAAATTTTTGATATTTTATGCTACTCAATTTTTAGTACTTTGTTACAGTAGTCCTGGGAAATGAAAAAAATATTAAAGTGTATACTTTATCTATCTATGTAAGTAGGCATCCATGTATCTCCAATCATCATCAATCTATTCAAGTTCCATCCACCCATCCATCCACCCATGCATCTATCTTAATGAAGAATACAAATTATACAGTCAGTCAAAGCCAAACTGCAAGATTTTCAGCAAAGTCTTAGATTTTCTTTTTTTTTTTTTTTTAATGTTTATTTATTTTTGAGACAGAGAGAGACAGAGCATGAACGGGGGAGGGTCAGAGAGAGGGAGACACAGAATCCGAAACAGGCTCCAGGCTCTGAGCGGTCAGCACAGAGCCTGACGCAGGGCTCGAACCCACAGACCGCGAGATCGTGACCTGAGCCGAAGTCGGCCGCTCAACCGACTGAGCCACCCAGGCGCCCCGACAAAGTCTTAGATTTTCAAATCCTCAGTTTCCTCATCTGCAACATCAACGTGTTTTAGGATTAAATTAAAACAAACAGGGGCGCCTGGGTGGCTCAGTCGGTTAAGCGTCCGACTTCAGCTCAGGTCACGATCTCGCGGTCCGTGGGTTCGAGCCCTGCATGGGGCTCTGGGCTGATGGCTCAGAGCCTGGAGCCTGCTTCCGATTCTGTGTCTCCCTCTCTCTCTGCCCCTCCCCCGTTCATGCTCTGTCTCTCTCTGTCTCAAAAATAAATAAAAAACGTTAAAAAAAATTTAAAAAAAAATAAAATAAATTAAAACAAACAAACAATTTGTTAGAATAGTACCAGAAACATTAGTGAGACATAAATAATTACACACACACACACACACACATATATGTACATATATGTATATACATACATGTATATATACATAAATGTATATATACATATATATATATATATATATACATACACTTATATAAGTATGTATACACACATACATACACATATCACATATGATTTTGTAGCAGCAAATGTTAATTGTCTGCCTATACCCATGTTCCCTTTATTTCTTAGTAATATGTGTTTGGCTAACTATGTATTTTTCTATATGCCTATAAATAAATATAAACATATAAGTGATTTTGTAGCAGAAAATTCTGGTAGTTCCCTGGTATCCATTCTCTTCTCCTTTCTTCAGAGTTTCATGTGAGTACTTAGAAATCTGGAATAAAAGTTTATTTTCCAGCTGCCCAAATTCACGAGTTGTGATAACAGAACTATGTTCTAGCCATTGGAATATATGTGGAATTTTTGCATTAACTTCCCAGGTAGAGTGCTTAAAAAAGAGACTGTGCACCTTCCTTTTCAGATAAGATTCTATTTGCTGGTATTCTATAATATGTGATTAGCTGGATTTCCAGTAGTCATTTTGACTTTCAGATGGAAACTGCATGTTGAGAATCATAGAGCAAAAGATAGAAGGAAGATGAGTTAATCATAGTTTCTGTAGTAGTCAACTAATTCTAACAGATGTCTGTACTAATAACTTGAGAATATTTAAATCTCAGCATAAAATTTTTATATAAACAGTGAAACATGTGAATGGGTTGAGTACAGGAGCGTTCTATAAGTGTACTCATATTTAAACACTTAGTCCTTTATACTTATAACTAAGTCCCTGATGAGTGTGAAACCTTCAAACCAACCACAAATTGCAGGCCTTTAAATGTTCTGTAGGTAACAGAAATATGATTTTTCTTATTTTAGGTGACAGTTGTGCCAATCTCTATAATTTCTAACTTAAATGTTCCCAAGTAATTCATATAAAAGTAAGCAATAAAAATAAATAAAAATGAGGAATACGTACAGTCAACTTCAAGAAACTTCTACAAGTTTTCTGTTAACCAGCTAACAAACCCAGCTAACACTAGGAACGAGTACTGGCCCTTCAGTTGGCTGACTAGGGTAAGCTCTCAATGATACTGGAACAAGATGTATATTTGCTTTAATTTGTGATGTGTTCTCTTGAAACATACTATATAAATCTATATATCTGTACTTATAAAATATATGTATTAGTCCCATCCTGCTTATGAATCATTGGCATAAGACTATTGCTTTGTCTTCCTCTGTTTTGAAATGAAATTTGGGATTGTCTGCCATAAGTGCATAGAAACAACTTTGGCCTTGGCCTTGTGTGTTTTTTGTTTGTTTGTTTTTTGTTTTATTCCTGTTTCCCTGTACTCATCCTTCTCTTCTTCTTTGTCCTTTCTTTCTCTCTTTGTGCAAAATCATAAATTTTCTATAAGTCAGTTGATAAAGTTGTAGTTTCTAAGTGGGAGGCTATACTTGCTGACCTCACAGGTTTAATATGAGAAAACCCTGTCCTGTAGAAAGCACTCATCTAAAACTACTCTGTCGCAAAAACATTTTCTGTATTGTGTTTCCTTACTCTTCCTATGACACATCCCTGTAGCAAATATAAAGAGTAAAATCATTATGTGCCATTGGTGTTAAGGCATCGCCAGAACTCTAAGCCTTGGGTGTGTTTGTTCTCTGTTCTTTTCATTCACACTTGTTTACATTTAGTCACATACTAGGTTAGGCAATGACATGACCAGTGTGCATTGATAAATATCAATTCCAGCATTTCACCTTTGACCATTGTCAACTACCAGAAGGAAATGAACAACAAATGTATCCCTGTTACTGGATAATAATAAAATGAGTAAATAAATTTGGATTAAATAGAAAGAAAATGCATTAACTGACCATCAAATGCCTAATCAAGAAACTATGCCCATCAATTATTACCTTTGTGCATATTGTTCATAGAAAAGGGAATTTACAAAACATTTCTTTGAATTGACTTGATTTTGGAAAAAACAATAATCACCACCAAATAACAATAATAATCTAAACTCTGTTTCTCTGAGATGATTTTCAGTCATAATTTCTACATATTAAAATCAGTTCAAAATGAATAATTTTTTACGTAGTCCTAAAAACTTAAAGATCCATTTAAAAAATGTTTAAATAGATATATGAGATCACCTTAAAACTAGATAGTGCTTGGGGCGCCTGGGTGGCTCAGTCCGACTTCAGCTCAGGTCAGGATCTCGTGGTCTGTGAGTTCGAGCCTCGCGTCGGGCTCTGGGCTGACAGCTCAGAGCCTGGAGCCTGCTTCCGATTCTGTGTCTCCCTCTCTCTCTGCCCCTCCCCCATTCATGCTCTGTCTCTCTCTGTCTCAAAAATAAATACATGTTAAAAAAAAAAAAAACTAGATAGTGCTTTAAAAATCTATGATTATGCTTAAAATTTATATATATAAATATATATATGTAATTCACTTAATATTTAGCAAAAAATTGAAATACTTTATGATATTAAAAAATATCCAACATTGATAATGATGATGAAAATGCTTATATTATAGTGAGGAAGTTGACCCTGCTTCTAAGGCCAAATCTGCTATTGGTTCCTAAACTTCTGCATAACCTGGTCTTTTCAGAAGCTTTATCCCATCAGTTACATTTCCTTTTATATCATCATGTTTTCCCCTTTCTATTGATCAAGCTATGTTTAAAAATTTACCACTAAAAACAAATGACAATATCTGTGATCATATGTTCCAACCAAGCTAGTTTACATTTCTATTTCTTCCTTGATAGTACAACTTTACCCAAGTGATAACTTCCTGAAAAAGATATATTACTAATGATATATCTATCACCTTCTGTTCTCTCTTCTACTCACTGGTATCTGACAATTCTCTCATGACTTCATAGAAAAGTATTCTTCTTATGAACACTGGTGACCTTCATTTTGCCAAATGCTATATTCAATACTTTGTTCTCATTTTATTTCACTTGTCACAAATATTTAGCAAGGTTGACACGCTGCTTTATATTTTCTCTTCCCTTGGTCGTCCTAACACAATCATGGTTTCTCCTGTATCATTTGCTGCTCGGTCTGTCTTCTTGGCTTATCTCTCTTTCCATGGATGTCCTCTAAATCTTGGTTGCCTCCAGTCATGTTTACTCTCTATACATGCCTTATTGATGATTTAAATCAGCTCCATGACTTCATGAGCATCTGACATGTTTCTGACTCCCCATTTCACAGTTTCAGTCCCATTTCTAATGGTTTACCTGCATAGTAGCTATCTCCTGGTTAGGATATCTGGTTAGTTTCTCAAAATTAGCAAAGTTCTAAAGAGCACTTTTGATTCCTCCATCCACACCCCATTTTGTTTCATTATTGAAGTATAATTGACATAATTTTCCATTAGTTTCAGGTGTACATTATAGCGATGTGATATCACACACCCCATTACTGAATGTCCCCTTTCTCTGTATCTCGAATGCCAGAGTCACACCCTCTCCCCCAAACTGGTCAGGTCAAAATTTCAGAAATCATTCTTATTCCTGTCCTTGTCCACCCTCACTCACAATTCATCATCAAGTCCTGTTGGCTCTATTTGCAACTATATCTTGAATTTATCTATTTTTTATTATCTTCCCTATTACTACCCTAAATTTCCATCATCTCTTTCCTAACCATTGTAATTGGCCCCAAATTGTCTTTCTTCCTGCTTTCATTTTTGTGTTCCACCATGATCTGTTATCTTCCTGGAAACTTGGGTTTTGTTTTTTTGTTTGTCTTTTAACAATGGATCAAATTATATATTTCCCCTACTCGAGACCCTCCAATGGCTGCAACTGTACCTACATTAGATTTCTTAAAATTTATGATAAAGTTCTTCATAGTCTGACCTGGTTTTACACTTAAATGGTTTCATACAATATTCTCCTTAAGCCTTACATACATGTACTCACTCTAGATTTATTTCTATTTATCAAATATTTAAAGCTAATATCATATTATTCTTCTAAAGAGGAACACTTATTCAAAATTATTCCCTCTTATATACACACACCTAATCTCACTGTACTAGCAATCTCTATGCCAATACTATGTTTTATATTTTGTATATTGTCTATTTCTATCCTGTCTAAAATGGTCTTGTATATGTATATTTGTACACATATGTATATGTGATTATTTTCTATCACTCCTAACGAATACAACCTTTATGAAATCAGAAGCTCATCTATCTTAATTTTCTCTGTATTAAAGCCCTCAGAACAGTGTCTAGCATATACTAGATGCTCAGTAAATATTTGATTAATGGATGAAAAAAATAAAAAATAAGGCTTATAGAAACTACTTAAATGGGCTGCATATGGTTATTTCAAACAAAGAAAATTCCAGAGAGGACATCTGAGTAGCTGTCATTAAAATAATCTAAAGATATTTCAAAAGAAAAAATAATTGTATTTATTTTTGTATGGCTTTAAGACTGGGATATATATTTTGTTTTGATTTTGCTTGTTTTTTTAAAGTGGGAATCTTTTCAATTCCATGCATTCTTTTTTTTTAAAGTTTATTTATTTTGAGAGAGACAGAGACAGCATGACTGGGAGGGGCAGAGAGAGAGAGAGGTGAGAGAGAGAATCCCAAGCAGGCTCTGCACTGTCAGCGGAGAGCCTGATGCAGGTCTCAAACCTACAAAGCCATAAGATCATGACCTGAGCTGAAACCAAGATTCAGACACTTAAACAACTGAGCCACCCAGACACCCCTAGGACATTATATATATATATATATATATATATATATATATATATATATATATATATTTTGATTGAAGAGAGAAAACCATTCTAAAAGTCAAAACAGTGGACAGATAAATTGGTTGTGGTTGTTTGGGGAGGTTTGGCGGGTTTTTTTTTAGTAAAATCTGGATGATAAGGAGTGTTCTATAGGAAAGACTGAAGCTTAGGGTAGATAATTTAACTGTGTGATATACATGGCATCCTCTTATGCCCAGGAGCTCGCTTCTCTTTAATTATCACAACCCATTGTGGCATTAAGTTACATTAAACAATGATACAAATCACATAATTGAATAGCTTTTATTTTCCTCATCAAATTGCTCAGGATACTGGAAACATCATGACTTAGACCTGTCTTAATGGTGTACCAAGGTTTATGTAGGTTCCAAGAAATCCATTTCCTCAAAAAAAATTATATTCTGTTTCCACTTTCTGTTATCTCTCAACCTAATACCAGAATCACTGAAACATTTTAATTTTTTTTAATGTTATTTTTATTTTACTTTTGAGAGAGAGAGAAAGAGAGAACATGAGTGGGGAGAGGCAGAGAGAGAGGAAGACAGGGAATCCCAAGCAGGCTCTATGCTATCAGCACAGAGCCCATTGCGGGGCTCGAACTCAGGAACTGTGACATCATGACCTGAGCTGAAATCAAGAGTCAGAGGCTTAACAGACTGAGCCACCCAGGTGCCCCTGAAACATTTTTTAAAGAATATAGAAGGAATATTATAGGGAGAGGCAGTATAAATCATTTTGCACTGGGACTGTTACCTTTTTTCCAAGATCCTTTCCATTTCTTGATATGGATGTCTTATCATCTTCAGCACATGACCCTGCACACTGGGGAGTACAGGATCTATTAGACATTTTGGTCCCTTAGTCTTATTCATAATCAGTATTAATTGCCCAATAGTCAAATTGTGAGCATAGCATAGAATCTGCATACTATATGATCTGAAAGAAAGGTGAAAAGCACTGATAACAATGGGTATGGAGATTGTCCTGAATAGCAAGGTCTGAGGATACAAGATAAGGAGTACTCTAACAGTGCTGAGTACAAATGAGAAGGAACAGAAAAGCTGACTAGTCTCCCAGTTATCCTGAAATCATCTAAATTAGACAGAGTAGTTACTCAGAGCTAAGGACCTGCGATCAACCTGAGAGAGTCTGAATCCCTGTTTAACCACTTAACTAAGTGTATGAGTTTGGGCAAGTCACTTAACTTCTCATGTATTTCACTGTGTAAAATAATGGCATGCACATGAAATGGTTTGGACAACAGAAACAGACAAGTTAATTCATGTAAAGCACTTATCGAGGTCCTCGATGCATTGTAAATGGCCCATAAATGTTAACACTCAAATTACTATCCCATGCCTTATATGTGTTACAGAGGCTTTCCTAAGCCTACCACTTTTACCCTTTCTCTAAGTGGATGTTTGTACGTTTGTTTGTTTTAGTCAGTTGAGAATAAAGACAAAATGACAGATCTTAAAATAAAAAATTAGGATAGAGAAAGGGAGAAGAAGAGAGAATAGAGGTTCAGGATTAAGAAGCGTGTCCTGCAACTATAACTAATGAGATCAACAATTTTCTTCCACAGTAAATTCTGAAGAAAAATTATTTTATATATTTTCTTTAGGTTTATTTATTGAGAGAGAGAGAGAGAGCAAGAGTGAGCAAAGACGGGATGCCTGGGTGGCTCAGTTGGTTAAGTGTATGACTTTGGCTCAGGTCATGATCTCACGGTTTGTGAGTTTGAGCCCTGCGTTGGGCTATGTGCTGACAGCTCAGAGCCTGGAGCCTGTTTCAGATTCTGTGTCTCCCTCTCTCCCTGACCCTTCCCCACTCACACTCTGTCTCTGTCTCTCTCTCTCTCTCAAAAATAAAGATTAAATTTTTTTTTTTTTTGAAGAGTGAGCAGAGGAGGGGCAGAAAGAGAGGGAGAATCCCAAACAGGCTCTGCACTGTAAGCACAGAGCACACCCTGGGGCTTGATCTCATGAACTGTGAGATCAGGACCTGAGCCAAAATTGGATTCTTAACCAACGAGCCACCCAGGTGCCCCTGAAGGCAAATTCTTAAGAAAAATTCCACTCCAGAAATGTGCTGAGCAAAGACAGTGATTTTATCCCCTATAAAATTTACTTGAAACAAAAAGGTTTATAGACAATCTGTTTAATGCTTAATATTGCAGTAGAATAATTTATAATTTTAGAAAAAAAAGCAACACGTGCATGTGTGCATGTGCACACTCACATACACAGATGCTCTTCTCTCATAACTACAGAAATTCCAATCATGAGGCGAGTTCGGAGTTCAGATGGAAGCACCTTCGATGTTATGGATCAAGATCCTTTCAGCTCTTGAGTTTGGCCACATTCAAACAGCAGCTTAGATACTTCCGATCAGTTTAACAAACACTTACTGAGTTTCTTCTCTGTGAAGACATTGCAGGAGGAGAGTCCCTTTATGATCCAGTGAGTAGATCAGACCCATAAACCACTAAAACAACGTTGCTGCAGGTTTCTATGATGCAAACGGCAAATGTTTGATAAGACAGTACAGAGGAGGGTGACAATAATTATGCTAATAAAGAAGGATTTGAGGTTTCCTTCAGGAAGTATAATTTGAGCTATGCCTTGCAGAATGCACAAAACTTTAGTGCTGGAAAGTGAGAGAATGGTCTCTGAAAAAGGATTTAAAAGATGTTTCCATTAAGGCCTTTCTCACTAGACAATCTTAATTCTTCTCAATTTTCTGTTGCCCCGATATAGGAAATTTACCCAACAACTGACTCCATCACTCCCAAATGTTTGTTAGTGAGCAGGTGGTCAGAGGCCATTCTGAGAGGCCAACTTTCAGTTTTGAAGAGCTCTGTACCTGATATGAACAGAAATATGTATAAAAGATACTAGTGAGGTGTCTGGGTGGCTCAGTTGGTTAAGTGTCTGACTTCAGCTCAGGTCATGATCTCATAGTTGATGAGTTTGAGCCCCGCGTCAGGTTCTGTGCTGACAGCTCAGACCTGGAGCCTGCTTTGGATTCTGTCTCCCTCTCTCTCTCTCTGCCCCTCCCTCCACTCGCACTCTGTCTCTCTCTCTCTCAAAAATAAATAAATATTAAAAAATTTTTTAAAGATAATAGCAAGATCTCTCCAAGATCAGAGGAGATCGAGATCTGTATATCATCTCACATTTTCTGCACAAGCCACCAAATTCTTTCTAATACTTTATTTCAGAGCCTGGATGCTGCATCATCATTGACTGTAGTAAAGCCAAGGAAATTCTCTGATACTTCATCAGTACAGTCCTAAACTTAGAACCAATTCTGCCCGATGTTTATGCTATTTCTGCTATGCCATGATTTGTTCTAATTAAAAGTAATAAATCTCCTATTTTAAATGATAGACAAGTTTGTTTATTTTTGCTTTGGGTAAACCATACAGAGGAAAACTCATGTGGTCTGGGCCCATAAACATGGAATATAGAGGTGATGAGACATTTCCCTCCTTTAGGAATGACTAGAAAAGACATAAAAGATCAATTAAAAGGTTTGATGAGAACAAAAAAAGAAAGCTTTGGTGAGAAGAAAAGAGCTCAGCCAATCAGGAAACAATTCATCATTTGGACGAGCCTAATGAGAAAACCAGTGTGCTGGTTGATGTGACAATATTAAGAAAAGAAAAAGAGATTAATTAAGGAGTAACAAATTCAGGGAGGGAAAATGCTACAAAAAGAATTGGACAAACTCTTCTAAGAAAATAATCAATTTTTTCCCTCTAGTTTAGTTAGATGATTTAAAATAAGAGGAATTATTCTATTTTTCTTTTTTTTCTTTTTTTTAATTAATTAATTTATTATTATTTTTTTTATTTTTTAATATATGAAATTTACTGTCAAATTGGTTTCCATACAACACCCAGTGCTCATCCCAAAAGGTGCCCTCCTCAATACCCGTCACCCACCCCCCCCCTCCCACCCCCCATCAACCCTCAGTTTGTTCTCAGTTTTTAACAGTCTCTTATGCTTTGGCTCTCTCCCACTCTAACCTCTTTTTTTTTTTTTTTCCCTTCCCCTCCCCCATGGGTTTCTGTTACGTTTCTCAGGATCCACATAAGAGTGAAACCATATGGTATCTGTCTTTCTCTGTATGGCTTATTTCACTTAGCATCACACTCTCCAGTTCCATCCACGTTGCTACAAAAGGCCATATTTCATTTTTTTCTCATTGCCACGTAGTATTCCATTGTGTATATAAACCACAATTTCTTTATCCATTCATCAGTTGATGGACATTTAGGCTCTTTCCATAATTTGGCTATTGTTGAGACTGCTGCTATAAACATTGGGGTACAAGTGCCCCTATGCATCAGTACTCCTGTATCCCTTGGATAAATTCCTAGCAGTGCTATTGCTGGGTCATAGGGTAGGTCTATTTTTAATTTTCTGAGGAACCTCCACACTGCTTTCCAGAGCGGCTGCACCAGTTTGCATTCCCACCAACAGTGCAAGAGGGTTCCTGTTTCTCCACATCCTCTCCAGCATCTATAGTCTCCTGATTTCTTCATTTTGGCCACTCTGACTGGCGTGAGGTGATATCTGAGTGTGGTTTTGATTTGTATCTCCCTGATAAGGAGTGACGTTGAACATCTTTTCATGTGCCTGTTGGCCATCCGGATGTCTTCTTTAGAGAAGTGTCTATTCATGTTTTCTGCCCATTTCTTCACTGGGTTATTTGTTTTTCGGGTGTGGAGTTCAGTGAGCTCTTTATAGATTTTGGATACTAGCCCTTTGTCCGATATGTCATTTGCAAATATCTTTTCCCATTCCGTTGGTTGCCTTTTAGTTTTGTTGGTTGTTTCCTTTGCTGTGCAGAAGCTTTTTATCTTCATAAGGTCCCAGTAATTCACTTTTGCTTTTAATTCCCTTGCCTTTGGGGATGTGCCGAGTAAGAGATTGCTATGGCTGAGGTCAGAGAGGTCTTTTCCTGCTTTCTCCTCTAAGGTTTTGATGGTTTCCTGTCTCACATTCAGGTCCTTTATCCATTTTGAGTTTATTTTTGTGAATGGTGTGAGAAAGTGGTCTAGTTTCAACCTTCTGCATGTTGCTGTCCAGTTCTCCCAGCACCATTTGTTAAAGAGACTGTCTTTTTTCCATTGGATGTTCTTTCCTGCTTTGTCAAAGATGACTTGGCCTTACGTTTGTGGGTCTAGTTCTGGGGTTTCTATTCAATTCCATTGGTCTATGTGTCTGTTTTTATGCCAATACCATGCTGTCTTGATGATGACAGCTTTGTAGTAGAGGCTAAAGTCTGGGATTGTGATGCCTCCTGCTTTGGTCTTCTTCTTCAAAATTACTTTGGCTATTCGGGGCCTTTTGTGGTTCCATATGAATTTTAGGATTGCTTGTTCTAGTTTCAAGAAGAATGCTGGTGCAATTTTGATTGGGATTGCATTGAATGTGTAGATAGCTTTGGGTAGTATTGACATTTTGACAATATTTATTCTTCCAATCCATGAGCAGGGAATGTCTTTCCATTTCTTTATATCTTCTTCAATTACCTGCATAAGCTTTCTATAGTTTTCAGCATACAGATCTTTTACATCTTTGGTTAGATTTATTCCTAGGTATTTTATGCTTCTTGGTGCAATTGTGAATGGGATCAGTTTCTTGATTTGTCTTTCTGTTGCTTCATTGTTAGTGTATAAGAATGCAACTGATTTCTGTACATTGATTTTGTATCCTGCAACTTTGCTGAATTCATGTATCAGTTCTAGCAGACTTTTGGTGGAGTCTATCGGATTTTCCATGTATAATATCATGTCATCTGCAAAAAGCGAAAGCTTGACTTCATCTTTGCCAATTTGGATGCCTTTGATTTCCTTTTGTTGTCTGATTGCTGATGCTAGAACTTCCAGCACTATATTAAACAACAGCGGTGAGAGTGGGCATCCCTGTCGTGTTCCTGATCTCAGGGAAAAAGCTCTCAGTTTTTCCCCATTGAGGATGATGTTAGCTGTGGGCTTTTCATAGATGGCTTTTATGATCTTTAAGTACGTTCCTTCTATCCTGACTTTCTCGAGGGTTTTTATTAAGAAAGTTGCTGAATTTTGTCAAAGGCCTTTTCTGCATCGATTGACAGGATCATATGGTTCTCTTTTTTTTTGTTAATGTGATGTATCACGTTGATCGATTTGCGAATGTTGAACCAGCCCTGCATCCCAGGAATGAATCCCACTTGATCATGGTGAAGAATTCTTTTTATATGCTGTTGAATTCGATTTGCTAGTATCTTATTGAGAATTTTTGCATCCATATTCATCAGAGATATTGGCCTGTAGTTCTCTTTTTTTACTGGGTCTCTGTCTGGTTTAGGAATCAAAGTAATACTGGCTTCATAGAATGAGTCTGGAAGTTTTCCTTCCCTTTCTATTTCTTGGAATAGCTTGAGAAAGATAGGTATTATCTCTGCTTTAAACGTCTGGTAGAACTCCCCTGGGAAGCCATTTGGTCCTGGACTCTTATTTGTTGGGAGATTTTTGATAACCGATTCAATTTCTTCGCTGGTTATGGGTCTGTTCAAGCTTTCTATTTCCTCCTGATTGAGTTTTGGAAGCGTGTGGGTGTTTAGGAATTTGTCCATTTCTTCAAGGTTGTCCAATTTGTTGGCATATAATTTTTCATAGTATTCCCTGATAATTGTTTGTATCTCTGAGGGATTGGTTGTAATAATTCCATTTTCATTCATGATTTTATCTATTTGGGTCATCTCCCTTTTCTTTTTGAGAAGCCTGGCTAAAGGTTTGTCAATTTTGTTTATTTTTTCAAAAAACCAACTCTTGGTTTTGTAGATCTGCTCTACAGTTTTTTTAGATTCTATATTGTTTATTTCTGCTCTGATCTTTATTATTTCTCTTCTTCTGCTGGGTTTATGCTGCCTTTGCTGTTCTGCTTCTATTTCCTTTAGGTGTGCTGTTAGATTTTGTATTTGGGATTTTTCTTGTTTCTTGAGATAGGCCTGGATTGCAATGTATTTTCCTCTCAGGACTGCCTTCGCTGCATCCCAAAGCATTTGGATTGTTGTATTTTCATTTTCGTTTGTTTCCATATATTATTTAATTTCTTCTCTAATTGCCTGGTTGAACCACTCATTCGTTAGTAGGGTGTTCTTTAACCTCCATGCTTTTGGAGGTTTTCCAGACTTTTTCCTGTGGTTGATTTCAAGCTTCATAGCATTGTGGTCTGAAAGTATGCATGGTATAATTTCAATTCTTGTAAACTTATGAAGGGCTGTTTTGTGACCCAGTATATGATCTATCTTGGAGAATGTTCCATGTGCACTCGAGAAGAAAGTATATTCTGTTGCTTTGGGATGCAGAGTTCTAAATATATCTGTCAAGTCCATCTGATCTAATGTATCATTCAGGGCCCTTGTTTCTTTATTGACTGTGTGTCTAGATGATCTATCCATTTCTGTAAGTGGGGTGTTAAAGTCCCCTGCAATGACCACATTCTTAGCAATAAGGTTGCTTATGTTTATGAGTAACTGTTTTATATATCTGGGGGCTCCGGTATTTGGCGCATAGACATTTATAACTGTTAGCTCTTCCTGATGGATAGACCCTGTGATTATGATATAATGCCCTTCTTCATCTCTTGTTACAGCCTTTAATTTAAAGTCTAGTTTGTCTGATATAAGTATGGCTACTCCAGCTTTCTTTTGGCTTCCAGTAGCATGATAAATAGTTCTCCATCCCCTCACTCTCAATCTAAAGGTGTCCTCAGATCTAAAATGAGTCTCTTGTAGACAGCAAATAGATGGGTCTTGTTTTTTTATCCATTCTGATACCCTATGTCTTTTGGTTGGCGCATTTAATCCATTTACATTCAGTGTTATTATAGAAAGATACGGGTTTAGAGTCATTGTGATGTCTGTATGTTTTATGCTTGTAGTGATGTCTCTGGTACTTTGTCTCACAGGATCCCCCTTAGGATCTCTTGTAGGGCTGGTTTCGTGGTGACAAATTCCTTCAGTTTTTGTTTGTTTGGGAAGACCTTTATCTCTCCTTCTATTCTAAATGACAGACTTGCTGGATAAAGGATTCTCGGCTGCATATTTTTTCTGTTTAGCACACTGAAGATATCGTGCCAAGCCTTTCTGGCCTGCCAAGTTTCAAAGGAGAGATCAGTCACGAGTCTTATAGGTCTCCCTTTATATGTGAGGGCACGTTTATCCCTTGCTGCTTTCAGAATTTTCTCTTTATCCTTGTATTTTGCCAGTTTCACTATGATATGTCGTGCAGAAGATCGATTCAAGTTACGTCTGAAGGGAGTTCTCTGTGCCTCTTGGATTTCAATGCCTTTTTCCTTCCCCAGTTCAGGGAAGTTCTCAGCTATAATTTCTTCAAGTACCCCTTCAGCACCTTTCCCTCTCTCTTCCTCCTCTGGGATACCAATTATGCGTATATTATTTCTTTTTAGTGTATCACTTAGTTCTCTAATTTTTCCCTCATACTCCTGGATTTTTTTTATCTCTCTTTCTCTCAGCTTCCTCTTTTTCCATAACTTTATCTTCTAGTTCACCTATTCTCTCCTCTGCCTCTTCAATCCGAGCCGTCGTGGTTTCCATTTTGTTTTGCATTTCGTTTAAAGCACTTTTCAGCTCCTCGTGACTGTTCCTTTTCCCTTGATCTCTGTGGCAAGAGATTCTCTGCTGTCCCGTATACTGTTTTCAAGCCCACCGATTAATTTTATGACTATTATTCTAAATTCACTTTCTGTTATATTATTTAAATCCTTTTTGATCAGTTCATTAGCTGTTGTTATTTCCTGAAGATTCTTCTGAGGGGAATTCTTCCGTTTGGTCATTTTGGATAGTCCCTGGAGCGGTGAGGACCTGCAGGGCACTTCCCCCGTGCTGTGGTGTATAACTGGAGTTGGTGGGCGGGGCCGCACTCCTACCTGATGTCTGCCCCCAGCCCACCGCTGGGGCCACAGTCAGACTGGTGTGTGCCTTCTCTTCCCCTCTCCTAGGGGCGGGATTCACTGTGGGGTGGCGTGGCCCGTCTGGGCTACCTGCACACTGCCAGGCTTGTGGTGCTGGGGATCTGGCGTATTAGCTGGGGTGGGTAGGCAAGGTGCATGGGGGCAGGAGGGGCAGGCTTAGCTCGCTTCTCCTTAGGTGATCCACTTCAGGAGGGGCCCTGTGGCAGCGGGAGGGAGTCAGATCCGCTGCCGGAGGTTTGGCTCCGCAGAAGCACAGAGTTGGGTGTTTGCGCGGAGTGAGCAAGTTCCCTGGCAGGAACTGGTTCTCTTTGGGATTTTGGCTGGGGGATGGGCGGGGGAGATGGCGCTGGCGAGCGCCTTTGTTCCCCGCCAAGCTGAGCTCTGCCATCTGGGGGCTCAGCAGCTCTCCCTCCCTTTGTCCTCCAGCCTTCCCGCTTTCTGAGCAGAGCTGTTAACTTCTGACCTCCCAGACGCTAAGTCGCACTTGCTGTGGGAACTCAGTCCGTCAGGCCCCTCCGCTTTTGCCAGCCAGACTCGGGGGCTCTGTTTGGCTGGCGAGCCGCCCCTCCGCCCTGGCTCCCTCCCGCCAGTCCGTGGAGCGCGCACCGCCTCGCCGCCCTTCCTACCCTCTTCCGTGGGCCTCTCGTCTGTGCTTGGCTCTGGAGACTCCGTTCTGCTAATCCTCTGGCGGTTTTCTGGGTTCTTTAGGTAGGTGTAGGTGGAATCTTAGTGATCAGCAGGATGCGCGGTGAGCCCAGCGTCCTCCTACGCCGCCATCTTCCGGAACTCCCCGGAATTATTCTATTTTTAAAAATTCTCTGTGAAATAAAAGTTTTATATAATTTTAGTAAATCACAATTATAAATATATTTAAAGGATTTTGGTCTTCTACTATTCTAAATTTTATGAAAATTGTGCTATATTTTTTAAAGTACATTAAAAGTGGAAGAAAAGCTGATAAATATAACTATAATAAAATATATTGTACTTACTAAAATGGCAACTTAATGAAATATATTTTTACACTAAATATAGTTAGAAAATTTTAGATAATATGTTTTATAAACTTTATATGTATTATTTGACCACAAATTCAGAGCATTTTAAAACCCTCTTCCCCCTTACTTCTTTTAAACTGAAAATTATGTATAATACCTCTTATTGACTTAGATAGTAATAGTAGAGTATCATGGAAGGGATATTGGTCTTAGAATAGTTGGCATGGATTTAAATCCTAAACACTATTATTTTCTAACTATGGAGGCTTAAGGAAGTTTCTTAGTTTTCTGAGCTTCCTGAGACTCAGTTTCCTTATTTTCAAACTTGACCTAACACACCGTATATGCCAGAATTATTGAGAAGAATTAGTGAGATGTTGTCTGGGGCAGAATCAAACAAAAATTCAAAGCACTGTACCTGCCACAGAACACACATCCACAATATTAATTTCCTCCTACCATTCCATGACATAGTTGTAATAAAAATTTAAAAATCTGAACTCATCCAAGATCTAATTAATAAGAGAGAGAAGTCAGAGAAATTTGTTTCCTGGGACTCCAACTACAAAGCTAATTGTATGCTCCTGGGACTGACATGATGAAGACCAGATTTAGAGGGAGTTTGCCCAGTACAAATAGGATAATATCCATTTCCTTGAGGATGTTCACATTTAGTAAATGTTAATGATAAAACAAGTGTGATATATCTAGTCATGTGCCACAAATGCCTAATCTGGAGTAATCTAGAAATAGGAGCAGTTTAAATAGTAAATGCATATTTTGGGTTCCTATTTGTAACATGTAATGATAAGAATTTGTTCACTTCTGTTCAACTTCATGTCTTTTGAAATACCTTTATGTGTGAAAACATATGACTTTATGACTGAAAACTGAGAAATACATGTGAAGTTTGATGACTAGAAAAAAACCTCAAGTGGCTTAATTTATAAAAACAATGTATCCAATGATAATAAAAATATGGCTCATATTAATTTGTTAATGTGATTAGCCCTAGTCAGAAATTTCCTCCAAGGGTAGAGTTCAAGCTCTTTTTTTTTTTTTTTTGCTATGAATACTTAAGGACACTCTTTTAGAAAATGTTATTTTAATTAATAAATGGCTATTTTAAGGCCTAAAACTCTAACAATGAATATCCTCAATATTTTTGAAATAAACAAAATAACAAATAAGATTAAGAATTAAAAAATGGAATAAAAGTTGAAGGATGAGTGTGGGATCAGTGATAGGATAAGAAAAAGGATTTTGGGGGAGGAAACTGAATAATCTAGGGACAAGGTCACTTGACTCCTGAGCTTATTATTTTCCATATATTTAAAGTTTATATCCTAAGCAGGGAAAGTTGTTATATATGTATGTATGTATTGTATTTTAGATAGGAAAAATTTTCTGAACTCTAATACACACTCTTTTGGGTAAATTATTATCGATATTAGTGAATTCTCCAAGTTGGGCACTTGAGCTGTGTTGTAAAGTTTTTCTTCAAACACAAATGGTCCCAGGCTGTTATTTTGCTCTCAGTGTTTAATCCTGCACTTATGGCTTCAGTGTTTAATCCCGCAGTTTTTTGCTTCTCTGTTGATGTCAAGCTTTCAGGAGTCATGCTGTGGTCTGTGTAGCTGCAGCCATAGTCACTTTACTGCCCAGGGGAAACAAAGTCATACCCTCATAGTGAAAACAGAAAGAGCCTCAGAAGCAGACAGACTTGCGCTGTACCCTGGATCTCTCAGGTTGGGCAGATTACTCAAATTAAATGAGACTCACTATTATTCTCACCTGTAAAATGAAGGTAGTGAGACCTGTCTGTTGTGTGAACTAAATGAACAAATGTCATCTATAAACTATATAACAGCATTCCTGGTACCTATAAAGTACTCAATAGATGGTTTTTCCCTTCCACTTTCTTCCATGTTGTTGAAAGTATGCCTTTTAGGAGCGCCTGGGTGGCTCAGTCAGTTAAGCAGCTGACTTCACTTCAGGTCATGATCTCACGGTTTCGTGAGTTCCAGCCTCACGTCGGGCTCTGTTCGGACAGCTCAGAGCCTGAAGCCTGCTTTGGATTCTGTGTCTCCCTCTTTCTCTGCCTCTCCCCCACTCATGCTCTCTCTCTCTCTCTCTCTCTGTCAAAAATAAATAAACATTAAAAAAAAAAGGAAGTATGCCTTTATTGTTGTTGATTTTGGAAAGCATTAATCTAGTTTGATAAATTGCCTGAAATTATGGTAAATTGTCTCTGATTAAATCCCTGAGAGACTCTCTTATGGGTTTACATTTGTCTATTTTGGCTGCCTACTTCTAGGTTTTTGGATGTATTCCAAAGAACTGAGATTTTTTTGAGGAAGTGAACTGTCACCAAAGTATTGCAAAATCCTAGCATTCAGTGTTCGTTATGTTCCTGTGTTAAGACAGCCCAAGTGCTAAATTGAGAGCCTGTTTTCCTATTCACATATGAATAAGGAAATAAGTGGAAAAATGAAATATATCAGTGATTCATCATGTAGACTATAAAATTTCCCAGATTGGTTATCGTACTGAGTATTTTACCAAAACACATTTTAATTTAGCCAAACTGGTTTCATGTATATTTTACTACACACTTGTTGGTGTTGGTACCAGTTTAACATTTTTAATTTATTTTTTAATATTATGAAAATAAGTGTGATACCCTTTGTTACTGAGTTCTATGTTTTTAATAAATTTTAAAAATTCTTAAAAATAGAATTTAAACAGAAACAAATTCTAAATTTGTTTTGAAAGTAAGAGCTCATTTTGGGGAGGTCAATTATAATCTGGCTCTTTTAATTATAAACTATCTCTTTACAGGTATAATCAAATACCTGATGATAAGGATATTCAGACAATAATAATAAAAAACTTTACATTCTGTCTATTGAAATATAGATATCTTCCTACCCTCTCTTCTTGTTTATTTGTTTCAGGGCAATAAACTCTTACTTTTCTCCTCCTGACAATGAAAAATTTGTCTTCCTTTAACATAAATTGTATTTATGGTTAATACTTTTTCCATTTATGATTTTGGTTATTCTGTTCAATAACAGAAAAAATTCCCCATGCTTAATCAATGGTAAATTCTTTTAAATACTGCAGAAAGAAAACATACAGAAATCACAGTATAGATACATAAAATAAAAAATGGAAACATACAAAAAAAGAAGAAAAATGTTTTACTTGATTTTATTTGTACCTAAATTTTATGTTTTCTCATAATGATCTACTCAAATGAATGGCTCTAAGGAAATTTGATTGCTTAATTCTTTTATATATTCAGATTTATTTTTTGTTTATTGAGGGTTTTTTTTGTTTTGAATATTTTGTTTATTGTTTTGTATATCTTTGTTGAGTATATTTTGTTTATTGAGATCTCATAAAGAAGATTATTTTGTTCAAGTAATTGCTATTTCATAGCAATAGATGACAGGAGAGAAAGATTGGAGACATAAACATCAACAGATGCATTTTCAAACTAAAATTTCTGTTCAGTCTTATAGATGTGAAACCAAGGCTATTAATGAGATTATTTTGATAACATGAGTCATAGAACTTCCCCCAAATAGCAAGAACAATATCACTCATTCCATATTCTATTTTTACAATGTGACTTTAACATTCCTTCCATTAAGAGGTAAGGTCTACATTCCCTCTCCTTGAATCTGGATGTAATGATGTATATAGCAGAAGTAAGGCTATATGACTTCTCAGTCTAGGTTACAAAGTGATACAATTTCTTACTGATTTTCTTGAATACTTGTTCTTGGAACCCAGTCACTATGCTGTGAGGAAGCACAAGCAGCTAATGGAGATATCTACATACAGAAGAAGCAAGACCTCCTGGAACATAGTCTTAGCTGAGTTCCCTGTTGATAGCCAGCACTAGCTTGCCAGCCATGTATGTGAGTCATCATGAAAGTGGATTCTCCAGCTTCTAGTTAAGCCATCACTGCTGATGTTGAAGAGAGCAATGATGAACCATCACTGTGAAATCTGCCACAATTGCAGATTTGTGAGCAAAGTAAATGACTTTGTTATTTTAACTCTGCTATATTAAGCCATTAAGTTTTGGGTAGTATGTCACATAGAGATAGAAAACTGATACTGATAATTCCCTAAAACGTCTTACCAATCATTCTAGTAACTTTGCACGAGTTATAAGTGATCACTGTCTACTTTGCTAGTTGTAAGTCAAATAATTTGGTTTTATCACCTTTAATAAGGTAGAATGGATTTTCATATATATGAAAAAATATATATGCATATGTATTTGTATATATATTTTATGTCAATATTGAAAGATTTGTTTTTATTCATGCAAACATCTAATAAAGTCTCATTACCTTATTGAATAATAGTTTTGCTTTAAGCTCTCAAGATGAATTATGTATTATGTAAGAATTGTCAAAGCCAGTTTTGTTTGTTTTGTTGCAGCTCAGTTTGAGAAATAAACTTTAGAATTGGCTATCCTCAAGAAAGAATCTCCTAAGAGCCATTTTCTGCAAGTACTGCTCAACAGCAGCAAATATAAAGGTAACTTGATAAAGAAAGAGTATAGATGACCATTAAAATGACCTGGGTCTTCTCTCACCAAAATAGCTTTAATACATTAAGTGACAGAACAAATGCAATCACTGACCAAAGGGGTAAGTTACCCTAATTTTACTTAACGTTACTTTCCCAAATGCAGTGGGCTCAACAAATGTAGAAAGTCAGAGCAACCCCAATATTATTCATTGTCCCATCTTCCTAAGGCAACTTAAAGACAGAACTAATCAGATAAAGCCTGAAAAAGCTGAATGGACTAACACCAAATACACAAATAATGTGACTAGGTAAAATTGCAAATACAGATGAGCAATAAACAATACGGATTTCAAACGCAAAAACTTACACAATTTGTTTTAATTAAACAAAAATTAAAATAAGTTACAAAAATTATAAAATTGCATATTTTACATTCTAGAATGACAGTTATTAAGACATTGGTAATGCTATGGTTTATGGGATTGTGGGAATTTTGGGATTCTCATACAGTGCTGATAGGAAGGCAATCTGGTATAAATCCAAGGGACAATGCAGTAACAAATATCAAAAAGTACTTTCTCAAGGCTTCTATGTGCTCCTAAACACTCACTTCTCTTTTCATCTTTGGCCCACAGTTGGATGAGATTTCCTATTAAATGTTAGACCTGCTGTTACATGGTTGTAAGTTTGGCCCATGGAGATCGGTTAGAAGTGATGGATACCACTAAAAATCCTGACCACTAAAACATATCACATGAAATCTTTCATGCACTCTCTATAAAATATTTATCAGTTAAATTATGATAACCCAGCAAAGAACCTGAAGGCCCTAAGAAATGGAAGAGCTATGATTTGGTAGGTGTCTGAGTGTCTGATTCACTTCATGGAAAAGAACCACTCAGGACAACTGGCAACCACAAACCCATGTGTTGCTGTGCCGTTGCAAAATGAAAATAAATATTTGTGTTAATCCACCAAAATTTGGGAGTTATTGGTAACAAACACAGGCTTACAAATGAATTGGTATCTTAACGTATTGTGCTGGCACAGCAAAACCCTAATATATGAGGCATTAGGTTAAGTGCTCAGGTGGCTCAAAGCAAGAAAACTGATTTCGGAGGCTGAGAAGATGGTAATCCAGGTTATTCAGTAGTGAAATATTTGTAAAAACTCTTATCTATGATCATTTGGAAGGCACAACACAATCCTTACTGATCTTGTAGCTGTAGAGAAATTGGTTTGAAAGAATCAGAGTGTGTGTTGGCTCTTTTTAATTGATAAGCTCAAGAAAGTCTTGGCTTTCTATATGTGAAACTATATGTGAAAAGGAATTTTGAGAGCACAGAGATTTGGAGCAATCAAAGTTTATAAAAACCTTATCATTTCTAAAACCTAAACAGTGAAGGATAAGATTGAAAAGTGCTTTTGAATATATTGTAAAGCTTCTAACTGAAAAAGAATGAATTGTATCTGTTTTACAGACCTAAAGAGTATTATGCTAAGTGAAATAAGTCAGACTGAAAATGACAAACACCATTTGATTTCGCTCATCTGTGGAATCTAAAAAAAAAAAAACAAATAAATAAACAAAAAGCAGAATCAGACCTGAAAATACAGAGAACAAACTGATTGCCAGAGGTAAGAGGGGTAGGTATGGGCAAAATGGGTGAAGGGGAGTGGGAGATATAGGCTTCCAGTTATGAACTGAATAAGTCACAGGAATAAAAGGCACAACATAGAAAATGCAGTCGATATTGTAATAGTGATATATGGTGACAGATGATAACTACATTTGTGGTGAGCATAGCATAATGTATAGAGAAGTTGAATAAGTATATTATACATCTGAAACTAATGCAACATCATGTGTCAAATATACTAAAAATATTTAAAAAATTTTTTTACATTTATTTATTTTTGAGAAACAGAGTGAGACAAAGTGTGAGCGGGGGAAGGACAGAGAGAAGGAGACACAGACTCTGAAACAGGTTCCTGGCTCTGAGCAAGTGGTCAGCACAGAGCCTGATGCGGGGCTCAAACCCACGAACTTCAAGATCATGAACTGAGCTGAAGTCGGACGCCCAACCAACTGAGCCACCGAGGCGCCCCTCAAAATATTTTAAAAATCAGATTAAACATATGGACTTCACATCCATTGTTTATGCTAGCCAAAGCAATTGCCATTATGTTGAGAGAGTAGCATGTGTTTGAAGCAACAAAGAAATAAGTCTTAAGTTTGTTTGTTTGTTTGTTTGTTTGCCTAAACGATGGCTTTGGTTGTGGTGAGTGGCACATGAGACTCACCGCAAGCAAATAGAACAGACATCTAAATTTATAAGAGAGTTTTATTGCCAAAGTAAACATGAGCCTAAACTTAAAAGCCATTGACCACTGAAATGATACTGTTCAGGATACAGTATTTGTACTAAGAGGAACAGGCTATGAAACTAGGGGAGACTTAAGAAGTATATATTCCTCATTGTTCACCTCAGTCTACCTTGGTTATGAATATGGAGGATAGGAAGATAATAACTTCTCAGTAGGTAGAACCATTAAACAAAGCAGTTCCACACAAAGACCAAATCATAGTCTCAAAAAGGAATATCCTATACCCTCTGTTAAGGAGTCTTTATAAGGCCTTCCTAGTGAGATACCTAGATGTCTGCATACAAATGACCGATATGCAGCTCCCATCCTGCCCTTTTCCAATAGGATTTTCTGTTGTGTCTATCCTATCCCGACTACACTAGCATATATTGAGTGTAGGGGAAGCCAATGCTAATCGGCTCTACTTCAAGGTCATCAGATGAGAGTAGCTATATCTGGATCCAATAAAGAGGACCACACTCATATCACATTAATATTCTGGACTTCAAGTTGGAAGTAGTGACCAGATGAGTCTTCAGAAGGTATCTCTTCAGAACAGAGGTGAGTAGGAAAAAGTGTAAAACTAGTATTTGGGGACCAGATGGATACGTGGTATCAGAGGCTACCGTGGTTCACTGAAAGCTCTAATCCTTTTTCTCTGGGGCACACTTTTAGACCACATTCTTCATGTAGGTATACCCATGTGACTAAGTTACGGCCAGTGGAATGTGGGTAAAAGTGATGTGTGATATCTCTAGGCCTAACTCCTAAAACTCCTCAAGTGATCCTTCATACTTCCTTTGCAAAATATCCATCAGAGGACTCTGAATACTTACGGGATGCAGAATGATGAGATAGGAGAAGCCTTAATATTGAAAACACCATTGAGGATCTGCTTTACTGAGCAGTTTCATAGACTGTTTCCTAGTTTCATAGACTGTTGGATGACCCAGAAAAAACTTATGAATTTTGGGGCTGTTACAACAGTTAGTACATTCTAACATACCCTCTGAGTCAATAATTCTATTTCATTGATTTTTTTTCCCTAAGGCTGTAGTCAAGTAAACATATATACCTGCAAAAATATATACACAGGATGTTAATTGAAGTTATGATTATAATAGTACTTAGAAAAACAATATTTCAGGGCACTAATTACATTGATTATATTTCTTTATCTAACTGAATATGATCTATCAATTAAAATGATAAAAAAGTATCAATATAAAAATAGATTTAAGCCATATTACTCATGGAGAAACTTTTATAATAAAGTTACAATATTTATTTACATTTAAAATAAATATGTGAAATTATTTGATATTGTACATAATAAACTTTTTAATTTTTTAAAAAAATATTTCTATTTATTTTTGAGAGAGAGACAGAATATGAGCAGGGGAGGCGCAGAGAGAGAGAGGGAGACATTGAATCTGAAGCAAGCTCCAGGCTTTGAGCTGACAGCACAGAGACCAACGCAAGGCTCAAACTCATGAACTGTGAGATCATGACCTGAGCCAAAGTCACCCGCTTAATGGATTAAGCCCCCAGGTGCCCCACAACAAACCATTAATAGTGGCTGTATCTAGGTAGTAAAATTATGAGTGAAATATCGCTTTCCTCTTTATTGTTTTTAGTACTGTCTGAATCTTTTACCATTTTATCATGTACTACTTTAATTATCAGAAGTTTTAAAAAGTCATTTTCTTTTTTTAAAAAAGTAAAATTTATCTCACCAGGCACATGAGATTTAATCTGCACATCAAATTTAATATAGATTGTGCCTTTCCCAAATCAATTTTAGTGAACATGAATTTTTTCAGAGAGGTAGAGGACTTCTTCCAATCATCTTAACTTGATTTTCCTTAAAAAGAAGCAGAATTTGGGGGGAAATGAGTATTATCACTGTCCTGCTGCATTGGGTGAAGGTTTTTTTAGAACAATATTCATGTTGTGAATGTTAGAACATGTTAGAATAATTCATCATGTCAAGCCATGATGAATTCCTCAGTGAATTTTTAGAGACTCCCAACCTATGTGTTGATGGGATTAGTTATTTTGAAAACCCATGTCCAACTTCTCCAACCTTAGTTTCTTTGGTAAATCACCAAGGTCTAAGCATTAGTCTATAGACTAATATAGACTATAGACTATCAGTATAGTAGTCTATAGACTACTGATCAGCAGTCCTCAGCTTTGAGTCAAACTCACAATTCTCTTCTCCATCTCAATCCTGCCATTGTATTGAGTAATGTTTATATCTGTATAGGTTGTGTATCTGTTTCCTAGGAGTGCTATAGCAAATTCCACAAACTGAGTGGCTTAAAACAATAGAACCATAGTCTCTCACAGTCCTGGAGTCTAGAAGTCAAAAATCAAAGAGTCAGGAGAGCTATGCTCCATCAGAGATTCGTGGGAAGAATCCTTCTTCATCTCTGCTAGGATCTAGTGGCTTCCAGCAGTCTTTGGCACGGCGACTTGGCATCACTATGACTGATCCATCTTCACATGCCTTTTCCCATGTCTGTGTCTTCATGTGCAAATTTGTGTCTTTTTCTTTTTTTTGTATAAAGACACCAGTCATTCTGGATGTAGGGCCCACTCTAATCCAATACAGCTTTATCTTAACTTGACTATATCTGCAAAGATCCTATTTCCAAATAAGGTTACATTCAAAGGCACCAGATAGAAATGAATTTTGGGGGGACATTACTCAACTCAGTATAGATGATCCACCCCAAAACCATTTTATGACTTTTTCATTTTCAACAAGATTATACTAGTCCTCAGTTACACTCTCTTTTCATCATACCCTGGTACTTGTCACAACCCGAAACTGCTTCACTTCTGAAATATTAAATTCAAGATTTCCATTCTGTGACCAAACTTTTTTTTCTTCTTGCTTGCTTGCTTTTCTCTGTTCCTGCTATATCTATACTGCAAATTCTTTGAGGCTCCTCAGTCAAATTATCCCTCCAATTCTCCTGATGCTTCAAGCTCTTCTCGTCTTTGCCCACATTCATATTCTGTGTTAGATACTATGGTCTGTATCTTGGAAACGTCTTCACCATCTCCCTACCTCACTCCTGTCTTTTTATCAAGCACATCTAACGAAACTCTAATAATCAATTAGACTACTATCATCATGGATTTGGTGTAAAAAATATGAATTCAACTTTCAACATTCCTGAGTAATTTCTCTGGGTATCTATTCAGATCACTTTCTCACTTCCCTCAACTACAATTTTCAATCTTTCTGTGACTTATCCTTTCAGTAGCTGATACTGACACAGCTTCCTTTTAGAAATTATTTTTTTGGCTTCCATAACTCCTCCTCTTTGGAACCTCTTCCTTAGTCTTCTATGCAGGACCATCACATTTTTACATATTTTTAAATATGGATTTATTAGTGAAACTCAAGTTTCTCTCTAAATGTATTTAGTTCTCATTCTATATGCATACTAGGAAAGCGATATTACCTTTTTTACTGTTTTCCATTATAATTTGTATACTGAAGATTTCCTTTTTTGTTTGGAAAACATTTCTAATTATGTCTGTCTTCTAAGCATCAGGCTACATATCCAAATGTTTACTGGATATCTTCACTTGGATGCTATATTGGTCAGTTCAGGCTGCCATAGCAAAATACCAAAAACTGGGTGACTTAAACAAAAGACACTTATTTCTCATAGTTCTGTTGCTGGGAAGTCCAAGATCAGGACTGGTTAGGCTCTGGTGAGAGCTCTCTTCCTGGCTTGCAGATGGCTGCCTTCTCACTGTGTCCTCACATGGCAGGACAGAGAGAGAGGACAGGTTCTTTGTTGTATCTTCATATAAAAGCACTAATCCCATCATAAGTGTACCACCTTCATGATCTCCTATATCCTTAATTACTACAGAAAAGTCCATCTCCAAACACCACCACTGTGAGGGCTAAGGCTTCAACATATGAATTTGGAGGGAGACACAATTTAGTCCATAGTAGATGTCTAAAGGTAGATCAGCTACATCATGTTGCAAGATTAATCACACCCTGACATACATAATTATCCTAATATCTATCCCAAATCGAAAATCTTATCATCATATTTGACCTTTCCTCTTCCTGCAAACACCAAGCTTTGGCATCTAGTCATTTAAAAAAATACTTATTGAACACCAATAGTATATCAGGCACTGTGCTAAGCACTGGGTCAACCATGGGGAGAAAGAATAGGTGTAATTCACATCCCTAATAGCACTAAGATTCTGGTGTTGGACACAAATCACAAACATTAGTCCTGTACCATGCAAATATCTAAAATGTTACAAGTATGATGAGTATTATGAATGGTAGGGACATAGCACTATAATAGCACAACTTCACTTCAGAATGTCAGAGAAAGATACCCTAAATGAAGATTGGGCTGAGATGCAAAACAAAGGTAAAGATTTATCAGGTGGAAAGGAAAGAAGGGGCACAGGATTAGCAAAAGGCCCATGGCAAGAAGAAATATTGTTGGGACAGAGCCTGTAAGCCAGTAGGGTAGTGTGCCAAAAACTTGGCAGTATATGTAGAGTCAGAATGAGTAAGGCCTAGTAAGTCTTGTTAAATGAATTTTATTTTCATTTTAGCAGACAGGGAGCTTTTGAAGCATTTTAAGGGGGAATTGTGACATGATTAGATTTACACTTCAAAAGGACTCATTTGTCTGCAGTGAGGAGAGCAGGTTACAGAGGAAGCAAAATCTAGATGCTAGTTAGAAGACTGTATCAGTTTTCCACAGAAGAGAAAATGGTAAGGGACCAGAGTGATATCACTGTGAAATGGAGCAAAACACAGAGACTTAATAGATATTCAGATAGTGACTTAGTCTGCTTGGGCTGCCATAACAAAATACCATAGACTGGATGGCTTAAACAACAGAAATGTATTTTGTGAAGTCCTAGAGCCCAAGAAGTCCAACATCAATGTGCTGGCAAAGTAGACTTCATTCTAATACCTCTATTCTTTGGCGTGTAGGTGGCAGCCATCTCACCGTGTGCTTACATGATTTCTTCTTTGTGTTTGCAAAGACAGGAGGGAGAGGCAGCGAGATTTCTGGTGTGCTTTCTTATAAAGGCACTAATCCCATTATGAGGGTTCTATTACCACTACCTCATCCAACCCTAGTCACTTCACAAAAGCCTCATCTCCCATACAATCACATTGGGGTTAGGACTCCAACATATGAATTTGGGGAGGAGGGGGCACAATTCAGTCCAGAGCAGGAAGAAAAATTGACAAGGCCTATTGATGGATATGGGGTAGGAAGGTGGAAGATGAAAGTGCCAAGAGGAATTTGAGCTTTCTGGTTTGCATATCTGGGCTCACAGTGAACTGACCTCTTAAAATACTCATGAGCCAGTCTCCTTCATTATCTCTCAGTTGTCTACAGTAGTTTTCTCACTGGTCTCTAAGGTTCTCTGTCACTCCCCACCAGTTTCTTTTCTTCATTTTGGTCAGTATGCCCTTTATAAACTGAAAATAGAATTTGTTTATGCTTCTGAATGATACTCAGGATAAACATCAAATCTATGATGCTATCCTCATTTTAAAGAAATCCAATCGTCTGAACTTTTCAGATCTTCTAAGACCCATTTCTTGCCTTGTTCTACTGGTGTCACTCTAAGCAATAATTGTTTTGGAATTATTTTCAGTTTTGTAAATGTTCCATGTTCCTTCTAGATCTTGGAATTTGCACATGCTATCCCATCTAATGAGAAGGTGTTTCCACTTCTCATCCTCCTTCTCGTGGCTAATTCTTACTCATTTTTCAAGAGTCGGTTTAGATGTCACTTCTCTAGGAAGTCTTCTCTTAAAGCTCCTCATTCTGAATACTTAATATGGTCCTTGACTTGTATCTTCATAGCACCCTGTATTTATTTCGATTGCAGTATTCCCTAACCATTTTTATTTGTTTGGTTTGGTGATTATTTATTTATCTATGTCTTCCTGGACTATGAACACTTTGAATGTAGGAGCCATATTTTGGTCATTGTATTGTTAGAATCTAATATTGTAGACCCTCAATAAACAATTTGTTTGTTCATTTATTTTTTTAAAGTTTATTTATTTTGAGAAATAGAGAGAGAGAGTGAGGGAGGGGAAGAGAGAGAGGGAGAGAGAGAGAGAATCCCAAGCAGGTTCCACACTGTCAGCACAGAGCCTGATGTGGGGTTCAATCTCATAACTCTGAGATATGACCTGAGCCAAGATCAAGAGTCAGATGCTTGACAGACTGAAACACTGTGCCCCTTGACCCTCAATAAACAATTGTTGAGGAATAAATTGTATGTATGAATACATAGATTAATGGAAAATTTAAATTGTATAATAGGTAATTTGGATTTAATTTGCATGCTCCATTGCATAATTATGCCTGTGCTACTTCAGAAGAATTCCTTAATAAGAGACAAATGTGATAATATTTTTAAAACTTCCTTTTCTTTTTATATCCTGAATTAAGTCATCTAATTGACTAGTTTTCCAGAGAACATTCTGTTATTTTCAGCAGATTGTAAGTTTATAGTGCTTCTTTTATGTGAATAAAGTTTGCATTTTATTACTAATAGCTAACATCTATTGATTAGGTATTACATAGATTCTAGGCATTGTTCCAGGTTTTTATACATTAATGTAATTCTAATTTATGTAATGTAATTGTATATAATAATGCTATATAAGAGATATTGTTAGTACTATTTTGTATATGAGGAAAATTAGAGGTTAAGTAACTTGTGCACGGTCACACATCTAGTAAGGGCCAGAGTCAGGATGTGAATCCAGCCATGCTATATCGAGTCTGTGCTTTCATTCCTTATACCGTATCACCTCCCAGTCTCACACATAACATGAAATAAACAGAAAACTTTTTTTGAACCATGTTAGGCTCAAGAGAAAGACCAGAGGCTCCACAGAGTATTAGAAACAGTGCATATTTTCCCCAAAATGATACTTAATGTTTTCCCTCTGTAATTACATGTGCTTCAAACATTTCCAGAGCTTCTAAAATATAGTTAAGTACAAAAACGAAAAGGAATTTTTCTCAGGACCTAGCTGAAGAAAAAATGAGTATAGCTCATATGAAAATTAAAGGAAGAAAAATAACAAAAAAAAATCAAAATCTTTGGACCATGTCCAAATTCCAGACACCAGTAAATGCACTAAGAGGAATTGTGTGAATTTAACTTCTATTTGAGATAGTACTTGAAGGAGATACATTGATAACTTTTGATGGGACAATTATCATTTGAGGAATATGCCAAGGCCTATAGTTTCAGACCTATTTTTTATTCTATACAAAATGGGTAGAAGGAGTGGTTGAGCGATGGCTTTTTCTCTGGAATATAATTATTATCTGTTCACAGTTTTGGAGGTCAATTATATGCAAATATTATATTATAACAATAGCTTTGGCGATGAAAAGGAGTAACTAGCAACAGTTATTATTCCAATTTTTAGTTGTTCTACAAATACTAGAGGAATAAAAGAGGTCTATTTCCTACTTCCCTTTCCTTATTCTTCTCTATGGGAGAAGAGCTTAATTTCACACTAACTAGACAGGTTTTACCTTTCATGATGGATGCTTCAAGTAATGGGGAACACAATAATACCACAATTAAAAATTATTTACAAGAAAATATAGATTGTGTCTTTCACTAGATTTACTTATTTCTTTAACAACTTGTTTGCCAAAGTCATTAAAACATTCTGATGTTTTATTATATTAATCAATCAATTAATTCATATATTCCTTTGATAGATATTGCTGAACCTTCTCTATACATGGTAATCTTTCCAGTGATGTGTATCCAGTGGTTCATAAAATAGATATAAATACTTACCTTCATGAAGATTACATTCTTGTGGAAAAGACCAACAATAAAATAATTAAGGAAATATATAGTATGTTAGATAGAGATAACTTATATGGAGAAAAATAAAGTGAAGAAAAAGGATAAAAATGCTAATTGGAGGGTAACTAAAAGGATATAGATGAAAACTTAAAAGAGAAAGCCAACAGCATGAGTATATGGGGAAAAAAAAAACTTTGTAGGCAAAACAAAGGGCAAATAGTAGTCTTGCTGTATGAGTGCAACAAGGATGCTCATATTCCTGGAGCAGAAAGAAACAGGGAAAGAGCAACAAGAGACAGGTAAAGAAGTAATAACCATCCAGGTCTAAGACATTTTATCATGAGCGACATTGTATGCCATTGGAGAGTTTTGAGTAGCGGAATGATATCACCTGCTATATCTTAACAGGATCACCTTGGTTGCTATGTTTGGAAATAAATAATAAAGAGGCAGGGAGATTAATTGGCAAGCTAGAACATCAGTACCAGCAAGAAATGATAGTGTCCGAACTTGGGTTGGTGAGAAGTGTTCAGATGCTGGGAAATATTTTGAATGTAAAGCCAACAAGATTAAACGTGGACTGTGTTAGCAAAAGCAAATCAAGAATGACTCAAGATTTTGGGGTTGTATGTTTGGAATCATTACTGTTGCTATTAACTGAGATGGGAAAAAATACAAGATGAAGGTGTGTTTGTTTGTTTGTTTTTGGATGTGTGTGTTAAGCCTGAGATGAGTATTGGGGATTCAAGAGGATATTTCATGTAGGTCATTGTGCCTAAAAGTGTGAACTTTCAAGGAGAGATCTTCCCTTGTAATACAAATTTGGAACTCATCATCATATAGATGATATTTAGCACTATGAAACAAGAAGGAAACATCAATGGAGTAGAGATATAGACCTGTACTGTCTAATGTGGTAGCCACAACCATATATGGCTATTGAGCATTTGAAATATAGCTACCATCAATTGAGATGTGCTGTAAGTGTGAAATATACATCAGACTTCAAAAACTTAGTTTGCAAAAGAGAATGTACAATATTTCACTAAAACTTCTATATAGTTAAATATTAGATAATATCTAGAGACATTTGAGTAAATATATTAAAATTAATTTCACTTATTTCTTTGGTGGTTCATATTTCCATTGGACAGTGTAGATATAGAGAAAAATGAACTCTAAGAATGGGGCTCTAGGGAATTCCTAGATTAAGATATTTGGAAAAAAAGAAGAAACTAAAACAGATTGAGAGGGGCAGTTACATGGAACACAGATACCAGGAAATGCTTGCATCCAGAAAGTCAAATGAAGAAAATATCTCAAGAAGGACAAAGTAGATATGGAGTTTGATCTACCATGTCCAATTTTTTTTTTACCATGTCCAATTTTTAACTGACTGTGATACTTGAAATAAAACTAGGGTTGAGGATTGACGTTGAAATAGCAATGTGGAGATCACTGTTTTTGGGCAAGAGTAATTTCTGTGAAGCTGTAGGGTGAGAGCCTAATTCAAATGTTTACAAGAGAGAAATAGAGGAAAGAGAATGGAAGACATTAACATAGGTCTTTCGATGTGTATTGTGGTTAAGGGAAGACAATCAATGAGATGCTAGTTGGAGAGGGCAGTACAGTGAGGTTGAGAGACATCTTTTTAGGAAGGGAAATACAGCAGCATAATTTTTAGGCCGATATGAGTGATTCAGTACTGGAAGAGAAATGTTCATGTAGGAGAACCGTTTTGGTGACTTCCTTATTAGTCTACAAGTGTTGGAATCTAGAGCAAAATGCAGGTGACTATATGCAGCTGATTTGCTCACAGAATACTTAAAATCTAGCGGGGATTGTGACAAAGCATATCTGCATGGAAGGGAATTTGGTACTTAAGAATAAACACAGGTGAGGGCACTTGTGTGGCTCAGTCAGTTAAGCGTCTGATTCTTGATTTCAGCTCAGGTCATGATCTCCTGGTTTGTGAGTTTGAGCCCATCCTCGGGCTCTGTGCAGACAGCATGGAGCCTGCTTAGGATTTTCTCTCTCTGCCCCTCCCCTACTCTCTCTCTCTATTTCTCTCTCCAAATAAATAAATATACAACAACAAAAAAAGAATAAACACAGGTGAGGGTAAGAGCTGGAAGCTTATCCTTTAAAAATGTAAAGAGATAAAATATAGAAGAGAGGTAAATAGTAAAACAAAAACAAAAAAAAACATAGCTTTTACATAAAAATCTGCGTTTAATTCACATACACTAAAAAAATAAAAAAAAACATTCTTGGGAATTACAAAGTAGTGTGCTCCACAGTATTATTTATTTTATTTCAAGAAGTGGTGAACTCTAGGGGAGAGAGGGATTAAAGAGAACAACAGATTTGTTCCAATAATGGACGATACTTTGGCTGTGCTTTACTTTCATGAGCATACTTTGAAGGTTTTGTTTTCACTATTGATTGTAGTTACATTAAGTAATTAATAATGAGCATATGTTAACATTAAAACTAACATAAATCCTATGGTTGCTTGAAAGATGAAGGAAATAGAATAGCTGCATTGCAAAATTAAAACTTTCAACTTTTATATGAAGAAATAGATTCCAGGTTTTGCTTCATGAATGCCTATTAAATAAATAAGAATCCAAAGCACTGAATGTTTCTAAATACTTGCTTTTAAGAGAAGGAGTAAATATAATACATGTAATTTTCATTACTTAATTAATTTTAAATTCAACATTTATTATTGAATACTATATGTCAAATACTGTGATACAGAAGTGGATGAAAACATTATCCTTGCCTTTGAGAACCATATACAGAAGCAGAAGAGTCACTTCTGTAGACAAATAATACAATAATAACAAAGCATCAGTAGAGACTCTATTATTTGTGATAGTTCTCACAACAATCATGAAACACAGGTATCAAAACTAATCAATAAGGAAACTGTTATTGTAACTTGTCCAATCCATTGTTGACAATGTGGCAGAAGTAGAATTTGAACTCAGTGTGATTTAGTTCCAAAACTTACCTTATTTCATCTAATCCATATTCCCTGTGACAAGCAAAATAATAATAATAATAATAATAATAATAATGATAATGCTGTGTATCACTGATCTATTGTTTAATAATAAATTACCTCAACATTTAGTGGCTTAAAGCAACATTTAATTGTCTCAAAGTTGCTGTGGGTCAGTAATCTGAGAATGGTTTTCCTGGGTCCCCTAATATTGGCAACATTGACAATCAAGTGTCAGCTGGAGCCACAGTCATCTCTAGGCTCAGCTGGAGGTGAAACCACCTCCAGACTCACTCACGTGGTTGTTGGCAGGATTCAGTTCCTCTCTGGTTGTTGGCTCCTCATTAGTTGTTGGCCAGAAGCTTGCCTTGGATCTTTGCCACAAGAGCTTCTTCACATAGTACTTCACAACATGGCAGTTTTCTTCATTAGAGAAAACAAGAGAGGCCAAGTAAGATGGAAACTAGATTTTTTTAACCTAATTTTGGATGTGCCATTTCATCCCTTTGGCTGTATTCTATTCAATAGAAGGAAATAATTAGGTGTGGATAGCATTCCAAGGGAAAAAGGTATACAAGGATTTGAATACTAGGACTCACTGGGAGCCATTTTAGAAGCAGCCTACCAGGGGTGCCTGAGTAGCTCAGTTGGTTAAGTGGTTGACTCTTGATTTCAGCTCAGGTCAAGAATTCACTGTTCATGAGTTTGAGCCCTGTGTTGGGCTCTGAGCTCACTGTGCAGAGCCTGCTTTAGACCCTCTGTCTTCTTCTTTCTGGCTTTCTCCCCTTCCCCACCCCCCCTCTCTTTCAGAAATAAATAAAAGTTAAAAAAATTTTTAAGAAAAGAAGCAGCTTACCATAAGGCATATATAAAAAATATAGTAGTAGCTCATAGAAGTTGTTAAATCTGTTAGAGTGGAGAAAAGAGCTGAAAAGAAGCATGATGTGGTTGAACTATGGGCTGAAGATTATATAGTAGTTAAAAAGTTTTGTTTTATGGGTTTATTTTTTTATTTTTTTGCACAGGGGAAGTATGGTTAAAACATCGAGGGGGAAAGGAAAGGCACCTGGAAGCTGTAACAGTATGGGAAAATATGCTGAGTCATAAAATTATGAAGAAAAATTAGAGATAAAATTATAGAACAATAGACTAAATTTTGAGAGGTCATGTATAAGTTTGAATAAATAATGAAGAATAATTATACTGCCCTCACGAGAAAATCGCACATAAATATAACATTTGTTATTTTTCTGAAATTATCTGTGGATCCAGGTTAAAAATAAATAAATGCTCCCCCCCACCCATCACCCCCAGCAATGGTTAATTAGGTCCAGGGAAAATTTTGAAAGCCATTCTTACTAGGAAATTGAAATTGTATCCTACAAGTTTTCTGAAGAAACTTTAAGGAAGGCAATGAGTTGATGACATTCATTAACAATGGGTGCAATGTCACTAACTGATTAGAGAAAAGAGATAGGTTATGAAGCTATTATTGTAACCTAGACAATAAGATAAAGATATCTGAATAGAGCAATGATGGCTAGATAGAGAGAAAGACTAATCTGTAGAAGATATAATCAATTGGATTTGTTGACTAAAGTTTGAGTGATACAGATGATTTTAGATTTCTGGTTTTACAAGCTGGGTGATAACATTTAGAGAGATATGAAATATTTGGGATGAAAAGACAAAAACGTCATCAACAAATTATGTGTACATATTAACAAATGCACCAATATTTTAGATACAGAGGAATAAATATAATATTGATGAAACATATATACTTGTATTTGGCTATTTCATGAATAACACTGTTTAAGTGCAACATCTGCCTGTAGTAGAAATATAAACCATGGTCCACATGGTACTTGGAGGAAATAAGAGTTGACAGGGATCATCTACAACAGAAATGAGATACAAAAATGCTGAGAATTCCCAGTGGTTCTCTTAGGATATTGTAGGCTAAATTAATTAATGGAATTGCACTTCTTAATTTAATTAATGAAGTTTGTAGCCAGAAAATGCTTCTCTCTATTATTACTCTGACATTCACTTGACTTCTGTAGGTCACAGAATATTTCAAAGCCCCTTACATTCAGGGTTATTTTCCTTATTTCATTGTTTCCTTCTTGTTCCTTCTCCTCTCCCAACTGCCTTTGAAAAACCCACCTGGGCTAGGGTGGACAAAAGGAATTGGAGGTAATAGAGGTATGAATTGCTTTCCTTCCCTTGGCAATGACAAACTGATGATATTTTAAGAATCATAGCCACAAAGATGACCAGAAGTATAGGTTTTAGAAATCAGTTCCCTGCCCTTGTGTTCTCCAGCCACCTCCCCTAACCTCTGACAGATTTAGGGGTTATAATCTAGAAAGAAATATTTTGACCCTTATAGAAGCATTTCATAGTGACAAAATGCCATATGAATTCTGATGCTCTTTCATTTGAGCTTTGGCCCGATGAGGACTTCAATTTAATTCACTAGAAATGTTAGGGCCATTTGGCTGAACCATTAACAATAAAACATATGTTTACTGAGTTCTTGTGTTAGGAATACAGCAAGGAATAAAACATATTTATAAACTATGGCCATACTATTCAAAAAATATAAACCTAGTGAAGAGTATATAAATAATTGTAAAGAAAATAAAATTTATAAACAGAACATCATTAATATAAAGTATTATGGAGGTCCAGAGAAAAGAGACATCATACATATCATTAGGAATCCAGAAATGTTTCATTTAGTAGGTAGCATCTGAGGCCATCTGTGAGTGACAGGTAGGATTTTTGAGAAGTAGAAATACAGCAGAAGAAACAGAAGAAACCATAATCTTAAGACTTAGGGACATAACACTTTTTAGTAATTTTTCCAAGGAAAATGAAAGATGAGATTGGAAAGATAGAGTTGAAGTAAAATTTGTATATCTTAACAGCCTTATCATTAAAGCTAAAACAAAATATTCATTGATTTCTGTTGAAGAAACCAGCAGACTTTACCAAACTTGTTTATTCTTCCTCTTTTGCATATGGCTAACCTGTATTTATCAGCATCTCTTGCAGTTAGGTTTGGCCATGTGTCTGATTTTTGATGTAAGGTATGCTACCTTACAATGATGTAAGGTATGCTACCTCCAGAGCTGACCCCTAAAACTGAATGCCACCCTCCATGTTCTTTCCTCCTCAGAATAAATTTAGAAAGCCCACATTACCTGATTTCAAGATTTAGAACAAAGTTACAGCAATCAAAGCTGCAGTGATCAAGTTATTGGTTAAAGTATAGAATCATAATCAATGGAATAAAACAAATAGTCCAGAAGGAAACCCAAAAAATGACTGATTTCTGACAAAGGTGCAAAGGCAATTCAATGGAAAAATAATAGTCTTTTTGATAAATGGTAGTAAACAATTAGACAACTGTGTGCCAAAAAAAAAAAAAGAGGACATCAACATATACCTTACATCTTTTATGAAAGTTGAGTCAAAATGAATGTAGAACTAAATGTAAAGTGTAAAACTATTAAAGTTTAGAAGAAATCATAGGTGAAAATATTTATGATCTTAGGTTAGTCAAAGTTAGTCTCTCAGGAGATTAGTCTCAGAGTTAGTCTTGCAGGAAACTGAGAACATATCATAAAAGAAAAATGGACAAATTAGACTTCATCAAATTAAGACCTTTTGTTTCATGAAAGAATTGAGAGAAAAAAGAGATCAACCACAGAGCTGGAGAAAATATCTACAAAACACGTTTTTGACAAAGGACTTATATCTGGAACACATAAAGATTTCCAAAAATCAGACGATAAAACTTGATGGGGCAACTTGATGGCTCAGTTGGTTAAGCATCCAACTTTGGTTTTGGCTCAGGTCATGATCTCATGATTCATGATACTGAGCCCCACACTGGGCTCTGTGCAGTCAGCAGACTGGAATTCTTGGAATTCTCTCTCTTCCTTTCTCTCTCTGCTTCTCCCCTGCTCACTCTCTCTTTCTCTCTCTGAAAAGAAACACACACACACACACACACACACACACACACACACACACACAAACAAACAAAAAAGGCAGAAAAAGAGTTGAAGACAGAAACAGAAACAAAGAACAAGGGCAAGAAATAGAATACGGTAACAAATAGAGCAGGTATTAACACAACTATATAAATAGTCGCTTTGAATATCAATAGTCTAAATGCACCAATTAAAAGACAGAGACTGAGAGACTGAGTAAATAAAAATAAACAAAACAAAACAAAAGAAAAACATGACCCAACTATTTGCTGTCATAAGAAAAAACACATTGTAAAACACACACACACACACACACACACACACACACACTATATATATATATATATATATATATATATATATATATATAGTGCCTGGGTGGCTCAGTTTTAAGCATCCAACTCTTGATTTCGGCTCAGGTCATGATCTCTTGGTTTGTTAGATAGAACTCCATGTCAGGCTCTGTGCTGGCAGCATACAGCCTGCTTGGTATTTTCTCTGTCCCTCTCTCTCTGCCTCCCCCTTCCTTCTCTCTCTAAATAAATAAATAAATAAACTTAAAAAATACATATATATTAAAAGTATATTATATATATTGAATATATTGAGTATATATTATATATATACATACATACTGCATATATTAAAAGTAAATGCATGGAGAAAATTATACCATGCTAACACAAATCAAACAGAAAACAGGAGAGGCTATGTTCATTTTATACAGAGCAGACTACAAAGGAAGAGAAGTTATCAGGATAAGGAAAGATAATACATAAAGATAAAAAGGTCAATTCTCCAAAAAGACAATTCTTAAAGCATCAAACTTCAAAAGGCAAAAACAGAACTGCAAGGAGAAATAGATGAATATAGTATTATAGTTGGAGACTTCAAAGCCCTTTTTTGGAAATGAACAGATCCAGCAGGAAGAAATTAGTAAGGACATAATTGAACTCAACTATATTATCAATAAACTGGATATAATTAGCACCTGTATGCTACTTCATCCAATAATAGCAGAATATACATTTTCTCAAGCTCACAGAGAACATTCACCAAGATTCCACATTCTGGGCTATAAAACACACCTTTACAAATTTAGAAGAATAGAAATCATACAATGTCTGCTCTCAGACAAATGGAATAAAGGTAGAAATTGATAATAGAAAGATGACTAGAAAATCCTAAAATACACAGAGATTAAACAACTCACTTCTGACTTACACATGGGTCAAGGAAGAAATCTCAAGAGAAAAATATTTTGAACTAAATAAAAATGAAAACGGTTATTGAAATTTGTGGGGCGCTGTGAAAGCTGTGCTTATAGAGTAATTTACAACATTGAATGCACATGTTAGAAAAGAAGATATAAAATCAATAAACTAAATTTTCACTAGGAAACTAGAAAAAGAAGAGCAAATTAAATCTAAAGTAAGCAGAACAAAAGAAATAATAAGCATACAGCAGCAATCAATAACATTGAAAACAGGAATGTTTTTTGTAAAAAGAGCAAATCACTAAAACCAAGAGCTGGTGCTTCAAAAAGCTCAATAAAATTGATAAGCTTCAGCTAGGTGAAGAAAAAGAGAAAAGTTACAAATTACTAATATTATAAATGAAAGAGGGGACATCTATCACTACAGATCTCATGGAAATTAAAAGGATAATAAAAGAATAATATGAACATCTCTATGCCTACAAATTTGAGAACCTAGATGAAATAGGTCAATTCCTTGAAAGATACAACTTGCCAAAACTCATACAAAAAGAAATAGATGATCTAAGCAAACCTATATCTATTAAAGAAATTGATCATTAATAACCTTCCAACCAGAAAGCATCAGACCCCGATGGACTCACTGATGAATTCTATCAAACTTTTAGGGAAGAGTTTATACCAATTCTCTATAATCTCTTTCAAAGTATAGAAGCAGAGGGGATACTTGTTATCTCACCATATGAGGCCAAAACCAGACAAAAACATTACAAGAAAAGAAAACTGTAGACCAGTATCTCTCATGAACATATAGGTGCAGAAATCCTCAACATTAACAAATAGAATACAAAAAAGTATAATAAGAATTGTACACTATGACCAAATGGATTTTATACCAGATATGCTAGGGGGTTTCAACATTCAAAAATCACACACACACAAAAATCAATTCATGTGATCTATCACATCAACAGATTTAAAATTTTCATATGATCATTTCAATAGATGCAGAAAGAGCATTTGACAAAATCCAACACCAATTAAGAGCTCAGTAAACTAGGAATAAAGGGGAAAATTCTCAATTTGATAAAGGAACATTCTTAATGTAATACAGCCTAGCTACAATCTACAGAAAACATCATTCTTAATGGTGAGAACTTCAAAATTTTCCCACTACAATCAGGTATAAGGCAAGGATGCCTTCCCGAATCACTCCTTTTGGATATTGTACAAGAAGTGCATGCTAATTCAATATGGCAAGAAAAGGAAATAAAAGATAACACAGGTTGGGAAAGAAAATATAGACCTGACTTTATTCATGGGACTGAGTGCTAGATTCTAGGAAGATGTGGATTCAAAGCCCTATCTCGAAACAATCTCCATGTGACCTTGAGCAAGATTCTCAAGTCTGTTTTACCAGTTATAAAATGGAGTTATACAGTCCTCAGAAAGTTTTCTTGAGGACTACACCAAGTTCTTGCACTTGCAGACATTTAGCAGAGTGCAGGCATATGAAGCTTATCAATGTTAGGGGAAAGTGAATCTGAGAGTGTTTAAGAATGATATAGCTCCATTGAGGGTGATACAGTCAGTAAGGGAGAGGATATCCTTGTAAATTTAACCTACTTTTCCTCATGACACGGACTTTCTTTTTTAAATTAAAACAATAAAACTTATCTTTCCTAACAAACCCATTTGCCTTTCCATTCTGTGATTTACTCTGGTCTTCGACCACAAACACCGTACGAGATTAAATGAGAAACAGTGGATAAAATAATGTGGTTCAAATACATTGAAGGAGAGTAATTCTACTAGTATAATAACTTTTTATTAATAGTATTTTCATGTTACTGAGCTTAATTATGCATCACTATATTTTTCTACACCCTACAAAATAACATTGGAAAAAATTTTAAATAATATTTTCAACTGTTTTTTCTGTAATATTGGAATATTCAAATAACTGTCTTTATCTTTCACCCAATGGTAAAAGGTGAGTTTGCAAGTAGATAATTGGAAAGTACAGTAGTTTATATGCATTAGGTAAGGGAATTAATCTTTTATTTGTGAACCAGCCATAAAATTGCAAGTTTGGAGTGTGTGTGTGTGTGTGTGTGTGTGTGTGTGTGTGTGTGTTTGTTTGTTTTAAGTAGGCTTTATGTCCAGTGCAGAGTCAAAAATAGGGCATGAATGCACAGCCCTAAGATCAAGACCTGAGCTGAGATCAAAAGTCAGATGCTTAACTTATTGAGCCACCCAGGCAGCCCAGAATGTTGTAATCTTGGTAATAACAGTAGTACTCTTATTTGCATTCACATATTTTTGCAGCTAGGCACTTCTACATTGATTGAGCATTGTGGGTGATGACATTTTTGGAATACTTTGGTCGTAATGAATCTTCTATCAAAGTTTAATATTCAAATGATACTCTGGTGACTTTCTAGATACTAACCTAAACAAGTAACAAGATCTAAAAGAATAGCCAAGCTTTGTTAGTAAAAATGCTCTCCGGCATACATTTGTCTTTCTCTTCCTAAAATGAATATGCATTTTAAATCTATTTCCTGGGAAAAAAAAACAAAAAACTTTTGCATTAATTTCATGCATAATTCAGCAAGGTCAATTCTGACATTTTAAAAACCTTACAGTAGGTGCTAAAATAAGTTTTTAGGAAATGATATTACAAGATTTAGGAAAAATATAGTAATCATTTACTAGTAAGCATTCTGCATGTTCCACATTTGTACTTGAGCACAAGACATATACAAATGAACTGATAATTGTGTATTCTGCAATTTCTTTATTTGCTATTCCCATTCACATAAACTAATATGTATAGATGTTTTTCACTCTCTAGAAATACTGAAATAGTAAATATGAGAGGAAAAAAACCCTATGTTTTTACTTATAGTCCTTCTGTACTACTCATCTGATTTAACAAAGAAGAGAGAGAGGGAAAGGGAGTGGAGAGGAAGAAACGTTGAGAGGAGCTGGGGAAGGAGAAAAAATAAAAGAAAGAACTACAATGTTAAAGTAAAACTTTAACATTCAACTCTGAGTTTTGATTTAACGTACTAAAGTCTTGATTGAAACTCAAATGCCCATCACAAATATGAATGTCTTTTGTTCCCAACAATTTACAGCATTTTATGGCCTATTTCATTGCATCATAAATGTCATAATGACCAAATGTTCCATGAAATGTCATAAAATGACATGAATTACAGCTATCATCCAGGTCTACGTCTGGAAAACTGAGTTTCTGGCTCATGCTCAGCTAACGGGCTTTTTGTGTTTGAAATCTCTGTGTACTGTGACACTGAGTTAATTAATTTTACTTTATCGTCCAAATGTACTATGGTTCTCTCTCAAAAAGTAATTCATTTGTCTGGAGAGTACATGCGTAACTGAATTAAGTATCTCCCAATTATAATGCTGTTATTTCTTTAAATATCAGCTATTTAAAGATTCTTAAAATCTCATCTTAACAAAGCTCTCTGGCATGATAATGCTTTACAACTAACTTTTCATTTTCAGTATTAGGACATGTGCTGCTCTGGGATTTACTAAGGTGCATGAGACTTTATCATACTGCTTAAATACAGTAATGACTGCCATGTTCTTTGGCCACCCCATTCTCCCATTAATCCTGTGCATGCCAGAATCTAATCTCATAGTTTCCTAAACGTGAGTAAGAAAAAAGGGAAAAAGTCATAATACTGCTATTCACACCACTGGACTGCCTATACTTGGATTACTAACCCTGTTTTCACAAACTGATTTCACTACTCTGCTATGATTCAGCTGGAAGATTTAGCTTGGTAGCTAAAAACAGTTTTTAAATGTTAATTTCCAATTTACATCAGCATTTTCTAGCATTTTGCTTCTCATTTTTTTTTCTTAATTCAAAGAAATGCTACAACTCACAGACAGGATTTTAATGCATCTATTTATTCAAGCATTGATTGAGACCCTTCTGAATCTGGGCACTGTGACTTGGAAGAAGTAAACATGGCAATTGCTGTTTCAGTTTTTATGACATTTATCAAGATCTCAGAAAACAAATATGTAATCCTAAATCCAGTTCTAGGTGTCCAACTTTGGTAAGCGAGGGCATTTGCTACAGAATGCCATTACTACAGAGAAATAACAATTGAAATATTTAAACCAGCATTTTCAATTCTGCAAGCTATTCCTATTCCTTTTTATTTCCTAGTGAATTTTCCCTACACTTTGCCACTGAATAAATTTCAAGCAACCTAATTTAATCAGATCCTTCTCAGTAGGAGTGCATCTTTGTGCACTGTAACAGTGAACACTTTGTTACTCTCAATTTTCCATTCTCACTCAGTATATTCTTTCTGATAGAGGAGAGCAAGGAGTAACTGAATGTCCTGAGTAATGTACATCTTGGGTCTCTGCACTCAACCTAATTTTCTCTCTCACTCCTACCTTCCTCACCAAAACATTTGTCTCCTATCTTTCAACACCCAGTTAATTACTCACAACCTGGTTTACTGCCAATCCCTAGCCTGACATACAATAATCATCCAATAAATAACTGAGATAACCCCCAAACTAAGCTACAGAAAGTTAAAAAAATATTTACAGAAAGAAGGTTCATTCCATTTGGCATGACACTTTACCTATAAAAACTGTTGTGTTCTCCTAAAATATTTACTTCTATGTAGAAAAGGCTGAAATCAATTTCTTAATTTTTGTTAGAATTAGACAAAAGAGCCATAAAATAATGGGTTTTGTCACACTGGAGGCTTATGTAGTTGGACAATGAATTTTAAGACAAATATAGGTGCTTAACTTATTATAATGCCCCAAGAGAAAATCCTAGCCCAACTCAGCAACAATAGTCAGAGTTTATATAAGGCAATTTATATATTCCAAGGGGGTAATTACCACAATGCTTGGGGCACTTTATAATGTGGAAAAATACAGTGAGAAAGGTTGTCAGCTTAATGCTTCAATAGTACTAAGCATAGATGTGAATAATTTCCTTGACTTCAATCTTTATAAAATGGATCTTAATCACCAAAGAAAAGACTGGAAGAAAAATGTCTGTTTAAGGGTTTTGTAAAGTTCTGAAACTTCCCATCTGTGTCCATTTACCTAGAATCTGCTGGTCATGCCAATGCAATTTATAATTTTTTCCTCAAGGATTTTTTTAATGTTTAGCATTTCATGAAAAATTCTTCCATTTAAGTAAACCTAAACTTTGAACTCCTTGTGGTTTTATAATTAGTAATTCCAATTGTCAGAACTTCTGATTCAGGAAAAAAAAAAATCTATAAAAGAAATATTTAAGTGCTTGAAGAAAAATATTTGACAATAATAATTGAGATATTTGGCCTCATACAAACAAGCCAATGAGGAACATTTACATTATAGAGAGAACAATATATTACTTAAAATGTGCACAATCATGTTTTCTGTATAATTTGTTAGGTTCTAGTATATCTTTTACATACTGTTTAATGTGGTCTTTAATGTCATAGTTTTACATTCACATTTTTTATAATTTTTAAAAAGAAATTCATATACATTTACAGAATGTTTTAGTTCATGAATACAATTATGCTAGGGATATTTAAGGAAATAAAGATAAAGAAGACATAGTCTATTTCACAAAAGAGCTTAAGTGGTCTACAAGGAGGGAGAGCTCAGCACGTTTAATATAGAGATGAAAAATTCAGAGAGGAATATGGTAGGAGCTGTTCTGAATGTTAAGCACACTTTTATTTTCAAGTATGCTAAGGCTTTCAACTGTTAATAATAGAAGAAAAAAAATTAAGTGTTCATCTCCAAAACCTGGATAACAAAAACCTGTGCATTCATTATAGTCCTACTCTTTCTCAGCCCCTTTATTTTGAAAGAGCAGAACACAGGTAGAGATTTTCAGACCTTTGAAAACACCTTTTTGTGTATGCAAAATTTGGTTGTCTTCTCTATTTTAATGTTCCTTTTAAAGTCTATCATTTCTTCAAAGGCAAAATTAACATTTTAATGTTTATTGTGTGGCTGTACCCTGTGATATTCAAGATTCATGAAAACTGAATGAAAGTAAAATTGGACTTCAATGATTTCAAGGAATATCATCCAGATAATATTACTGTTAGATGAAAAAATTTTCCTTATGCTCATTTATCTTAAAGTAGAGGGATTATTTATTGTTTGGGAGAAAGCTTACAGTTTGGAGAATTGTGTAAAGAAAGCTCTCCCTTTCATTATTTATGCCTGGCTAGATCCAAAGAATTCTCCAACTGCACCACTTTGTTAATGTCTGAACATTAATTCACAGAATATCTGTTATGTGGCAAAGCTGACACTAAGTATTGGATGTTCAGAGGTACAGGACCTGGTCTCTACACTGAAAGAACTTACAGATGAGGCTGGGGGGAAACACAAGGAAAAAGATAATTAAATGTAACATGGAAACTGTAAATTTTACCAACCCTTCAAGGAAGCTACAGTTCTCATTTTAAATTTTCTAGATCTTCCAACAAATTCTACCAGTTGAGCAAAACCCTGATAGCAAACAACAGAAAGAATGCAAAAAAAGAACATTTTCACATTTAAGCAAAGATGTGAGAGACTCAAAGTATTAGTAAGTACAACCTATCACTGTATTAAAGACTCATGAAGAAGTCTAATGACTTCAAAACTTAGTTGAGATAAGGAAATCTATTAATGTAATTTACTACAAAAACAAGTTAAAGAAGAAATAAAATAGTATCATGATATTGGTAGCTATACCAAATCATGTTATGAAGTTTAATACCTATTAACTAAAAAAAAAATCTGTAAACAATATGATAATGAGCACCTCTCGGAAAACCATTACAAAACATATCTTCTGTACATACATTAAGAGTTTTTTATTACAGCCAGGAACAATACATGTGTGGTTACTCATATCTCCTCTTCAGTGTTGTACTATATCTGCCTAAACATAAATAAACATGGTTGATAAATTAACCCCTCCCCAAACTATTATTTAAATCTCTTTAATAATCCATTATGTGTTCTTAATACTTGGATTCATCTTCAGCTCCTTTATGGAGAAGACTAGATTGGATTTCCTATCACTTTCCCCCAAAAGAATCCTCAAATATGGGATTTGCAATACAAAAGACCTAATATGTTAATTGTTTATAATTTGGAATGCATTTTCCCACAGAAAACTATGTTTCTGTACTAGTATACAAAACCTATTAATGTTAGAAAATGAACTTAATGAGAAAACAAAATCAAACTGCATTCTGTATAAGTGAAATACAGAATACTGAAATACTGAAATAAAATGCTGTTGTGGTACAAGCCATAAATATAAAATATATAAATAACACATATAATGAAAACATTTCAATTTTCCTTAGAGCTTGTATTTGAAGCAAGTAAGGTGAGTTTCTAGGCCCTCACATGGACATTAAAAATCAACAGCACGTCTTTTGTTTTGTTTTGTTTTTCATGTATGATTTCACTTCAAAAGTGAATTTTTTTAATTATTGAAACATTATTTTAATTATTTGAAAAGAAGTTTACCTTTATCAATTATGATGCCGGTATTCCATGGGCTTACAACAGATTTATCCAAAGCTAAGCAAATGATTGGATTTATGGAACGGAGAAAAAGAGGACAGACAACAGAGACTATTCTTGAATGAGATTGTTTCTTACAATACTGAAGGAAGGAGGACCCTGATGGAAAACATTTGTAGCACTGCCTTGAGGGAGAGGAAGGATGATGAGTCAGTTGGTTCTTTAGCCAGGCACGAGGTTGTGTCTGCATATGTCACCGGGGTTATTACCCAAAGCAGGTGTGAAAAGTCAGGATAAGCGTGCAGATATGCAGTCATTTGAAACTACAGAGCATTAACCAGAAGGACATTTGCAAAGTTTTGACAACTGCATAACTAAACGGACTAATATTTCTAACAATTTTGCTAAAATTAAAATGTATTTGGCATGCTGCTGCCAAAATTTAGTGGTCTGTTAAGCAGCCTTAGGCTAACGTGCCAGACAATGGTGATTTGCTATTTTGGAGTAAAAGCTAACTTAAATACAATGAATTTCATCTTTCCTTTTAATTGAGTTGTGCAGGACTACCCTTATTAAAAAAAAATTATAATCTGTTCAACGTGCCATTTTTAGAGGATCTATTATTGGTATTAGACAAAGTACACATAGTTTTTTCTGTCTTGGAATGACATTACACAAACAAGCAAGAATAAATCCATAGTTGAAATCTGTGCAAAATGCAATGAAGGAAACGAATAGGATGCAGTAACACACACTAACAGGGAGAACAACTTTTAGGGGAGGTGGTTATAGAAGGTCTTGTTCAAATGGCATTTAAGCTGCTGTCTGAAAGGTGTCTAGGAGTTATCCATGTGCAGAACGAGGTGACGTACATTTCAGGCAAAATTAATAGTGCATTAATAACAACAATAGTAATAATAACAACAACAGCAACAATAACAATAATCCATTTAGATGAAGGAAGAGCTAATGAAAAAGTACCAGGTTGGCTGGAAAGTATTTAAGCAATCGGTGTAGTGACAGGCATTGAAGTTGAAGCCAAATCATGAAGCTTTTACATTATTATGTATATAATGAGGAGGGCAACGCTGTGATATTATAGCCGTGGCCCAGCCACTCCCACCTAGGCCTTGTCTCCTGAGTCAGTGGCATTGCGCTTGGAAAGAAATGTCAGAAAAGGAGTGAAGTGACCAATTCTTTTGTGTCCCCCAGCTTTGAGGCTTAGTTGGCATTTGCAGAAAGGAAAATACAGCAAGAAAATTGTGATATTTTTGAAAGGCAGAGTGGGAGAAGGGAAACAAGTTCTTAGATTTTCTATGATTTTTTAATTTTTTAAGCATTTTAATTTTTTTCATGTTTATTTATTTTTGAGAGAGAGGGAGGGAGAGTGAGAACATGAGGGGCAGAGAGACAGGGGGACGTGGAATCCGAAGCAGGGTCTGTGCTGACAGCAATGAGCCCAATGTGAGGTTCAAACTCACAACCCATGAGATCATGACTGGAGCCACCCAGGAGCCCACCGATTTTCTTTAATTTTTTTTTTTTTTTAAATCTGCAGTTTGACATTGGTGGCAAAGCATACCAATCCAATAGTGATCTTTCTACTAAAAAGAGAAGTTGATTTTTTTGTGTGTCCTTTTGATCCCAGCCTTTTCTCCCCATGACAAGGCATAAATCATGGACACCAGAAAATAAGGTAGTTCTCAGGAATCCTGAAAAGGCTGAGAAGCTTACATTCTTCCTCCGGAGGAAAGGGCAGGGGTTTTCAGCCCTCTCTGGAAACAAAAGTGAAAACATGAGTTACACGAGCCATGGAAAGGAGACAATCTGAATCTGAATCTTTGGAGCTGCCCCAAGCAGCATCCCCCCAAATCTACCGTGAAAACACAGCACAGGGACCTTGGTGCCTTGCATGCCTTCCGTAACATCTTCAAGGACAGCAATGCCTTTGCCCAGGAAATGCTGCAAGAGATTCTCCAGAGGTTGCCTCTGAACACCACAGTGATCCCCCCGCCGCGAGCAGAACATGCTGGGAAATGGGAACTAGGACGTGAACGTCATTATGGCGGCAGTTCAAGCCAAAGCCTATGATGCTGTCTGGTGGGACGAGCTCAGTGACGTCAGTGCCATTGCTCTTGCTAAAATCATGGGATTCATTGTGCATCTGCCCTCCAGCAGGTGCTTCTCACTGAAGTTGCCTCTCAACAGGCAGCACTGGATCTGTGTTTGAGAGGTGTTTGAGAGGTGAGAGATGCCTATTATAACCTCAAGTCCAAACTGAAGATGCCCAAGTGGACTGGAGGCAAGAGTGAGCTCGGGACATTTCTAAAATATCACTTGTGAAGAAAGAACTGTGAACTCCTGCTGGTGGTGCCAGAGGAGGTGGGGGCCCATTAGAGTTGGAGGAGGGCTGATGTGGAACGCAGTTCTACCCAACCTGCCCTCACCTCAGCCCCCTAAATCCCCTGTAATGTGCCCTGTTCTATACAGTGGGTCTGCCCTTGCCATTTTTCCAAACACAGAAAATGTGGAAGGAAAAACACAAGAGCTTACAGGTGAGGCAGTCATATGCCAGGGAACTAGGATTACAGAATTTGTCATTATAAATAACGGAAACAAAACAAAGGGAATCTATGAACAAATGGAACAGAAAAAGTTAGTGTCTTGACTAGCTTCAGACACAAACAAATCCAGGTTTTAGTGTGTGTGATTTTACTTTTCATACAGAGTAATACGTATGGCCAACAGCACCTTCAAGGTTATATTCTTCCAGCCAAGTGACCACAACGACACTGATTCCTGCTCAGTAATTCCCATAATAAAAGTCTTCCCTTAAATGCACACCATCTAGCAATTGAACCAATTGCTATGGTCTGGGAAACAGAATACTTGTCCAGGTGTGGCTCACATGCCCAACCCTCAAATAGACATGGGGTCAAGCTTTTCTGAATCACACTGGCTCAACATGACTGAGGCTGCAGAAGTTATTCACTAAGAGAAAATCAGGATGATATTATGGGAAGAAGTAGAATGTATGCTAGGTGGGCTACAGATATGGAAGTGGGGATTCCAGAGACAATCGGGATACTGAGAATGGGAGAAGGACCAGAGGAATTTGAAGAATGAGAGATGGATCCTTCTGGGATTTCTGAATATAAGTCTGAAAGTAAGATAAAATTACATATTCCTGATCTCCACCCAAGGTCTACTGAATCTGAACCAGAAATGCTAGGGGTGTATCCTGTCAATGTGTGTTTAAAGATAAAGTGATTTTTTTTCCAGCACCATAAAATTTGAGAACCACTGGGTTAAAATTACAGCCATGAGAAGGCCTCGGTCTCTCAGTAATTCAGTGTGTAGAATTTCCCTGAGCTGTGAATTTGTATGATTTTTTTTAAGTTGCTTATTATCTGCAAGAAAAAAAAAAAAAAGAGGACAAAGCAGACCTACTACATAATACTGAAAGGTTTTTAAATATTGGTACTTCTATTAGTGCTTTTGTATGTAGAGAAAAAGCAACCAAAATCTATTTAATATCAGAAATACATCTTGGATATTTTGTTTGCACCTCCAAACTCTCAGAAGATTTTCCCCATGGAGTAGATTCCAGCAGATGAATTGAGTTTTTGAAATAGGGGTAAAAATTTAAAAAGGAATACCCATGAGTGTCTTTGAACATGAATAAATTGCAAGATTTTGCTTTAACTCTGAATTTCTTACTCTGCTTACACTGGAGTTAAGTGTTTAGTGCTCCCTCAGTGTCAAGTGTGTTGCAAATCCTAGATGTTTTATTGCAAAAACAGCTCATCACTGGTTACTGCGAAATCTGTTGAGATTTAGCCACCAGGTGTCAGTAAGACTTGCAAAACAATAGGTTTTTGCAAAGTTCAGGGATTTTGTGCATTCAGTCTCTAGGAACAAATTAATACAGTCTTTGGTTATATCTTTTTTTTTTCTTTCCAGGGAAAGAGATGCAATCCATGACAGACCCACCGAACACAGCCAGAGTTTAAGTCTTTTATTCCCCTCCGATATGTCAAGGTCTTGCTTCACACTTTCTGAATATGGGCTGGGCTTTAAATTTCCAAGAACTGAGTACTTCAAGACCCAGAGTGAGTGAGGTAGTTTAGCCCAACCAGAAGGAAAAGGATACATCTGAGGAAGGTGATAAGTAGACAAGGTATCTTGCCAGTTAGTTACTGTAAACTCCATGAAATATCAATTAACAAGGAAGCTGTGAAAAAGGTGAGTACTCTTAGACTATTTATAATATTGACAAAAGCAATATGCTAGGACAGTTGTGAAACTTAAATAAAATGAAGTCTTTTTAAAACTATTCATCCAAACTTTTGTATTAGCATTCTCACTTATTTTGTTATAGTTGCTATTATTATTGTCTTTGGCATTATTTTTCCTTTTCTGTTATTGCTTATAAAACTTAAATATAGGGGCTCCTGGATGGCTCAGTCAGTTAAGTGTCTGACTTATGCTCAGATCATGATCTCTCAGTCCGTGGGTTCGAGCCCTGCGTGGGGCTCTGTGCTGTCAGTTCAGATCCTGGAGCCTGCTTTGGATTCTGTGTCTCCCTCTCTCTCTTCCCCTCCTCCATTCATGCTCTATCTGTCTCTCTCTCTCTCTCTCTCTCAAAAAATGAATAAAAGTTAAAAAAAACTTAAATGCAAATTCATTTGTCCCTTGTGCCAAGCAACCTGAACACCTGACTTTATTTTTCCTATTTCATATAGACCTTGAATTAAAATTGAAATGAAAATGTTCACAGTATATCATATCAGTGATACCATTCCCAAGATGTATTCTATTTCCTATTGTTCTGGGTAGAGATGAGATTTTTGTGAAATGTATTTGCTGTCACCTTCTTGAGAATTACTCTAATAGTCACTGTGTTCTGGTAAATCCTTTGGTAAAATTCCAGTTTCACTCTGTTTCCTCAGAGGCAGACATTTCAAGCACTTGGTGTAGCCAGCCTATCTAGTTAAAGTCTGAGCAAGGTCACATAGTCTGTTGACTCATATGGCAATTCCTGTGTAGAACACAAAATTCTACATCATCTTTGAATCAAATCCAATAGAGGAAGATCCCAGCTGTCCTAGTATCTGTTGAAAGCATGAGACTGACCTAGTTTAAATTATTTCACCGAGTTATTTTAGAGAGTCTTTTAAGACTGCAAGAATAATACAAATTTATTTTAGAAAATTTGACAGATGAAAATACTGAAATGAAAAAGAAAAGCAACTATTAATATTTTGATCTACAAGTCTCAAGATTTTGTTTTGTTATCTTGTTTCACTGTCTATAGTATTTAAAAAAGCAGGAGAATAAACTGCTAATTTTGTACCAGAAATTACCTATTTCTGAATGAATGGAAAGACGTTATAGAGTGTCTTTTCTCCAGATAATAAATGGTAAGCTACAATGGCCAGATTGTATTGTTCCTATGCCTTGGCAGGGTGAAGCCCCTGACAGCTACTGGCAGACATAAAGCACTAACATACATCTTTTTTCCTCCTTCAAATACAACACATTTCTAGAAATTGAAGTAGGAAAGAATTATTGCATAAAAAGAGGTTATGTGGCTGGGAGAAGGATTTAAACAGCTTTGAATGCTCTATAAACTAGGTTTGGTATTATAAGGGTGTGACTTATTTCTCTCTGCTTACAAAAAGTCTGGGTCTGTAGGGAATGAGTGATTATAATACTGCTGAGCATCATGCTTTTTCTTCGTGTGCACCTGCTGTTTTGCCTGAAGCCTTCATCAGAACTTTGGTTGGTGGACATTCTATTGATATTTGACAAATTAAAAAAAATAGTTCCAGTATTTTTAAATCTCTCCACATCACCTTTTATTTTGTGTTGTGTTTCAGTGAGAATGTGAAGAGAGGTTAATCAGGCATCACTGACTTTCTGCCATTTAACTTGGAGGGCCCTCTTTACCATCACTGTAGATGTTCCCATTCTGAGTCATTAGTGGGAACTTTTCCTTTTATTGTTTTTCAGTATGAGTCAGTGAGATGCATTTCTAGTGCCTATCACTGGGCCCAGGACAGAGCAGATACTGAAAAAATATTGAAAGAGGCAATAAAATATTTTTTTAGGAGATAGCAATCTGTTGCCAGATATTAATAATACAAAAGAAGTCATATTTTTCATCTGTCATGTTTCATCAATTTAGTTGGGACATCTGGTAGATATAATCCAAGGCAGACACTGTTAATATATATAAGTGGCAAGACGCATGGACAAATCTGAATGATAAATATTGGACAGATTTGTAACAAGACAATATGGAACATTTAGATTATATACAACATAAATACAGTTCCATTTTTGGGCAATGAATAATAATAGAACAAGAACTCAATGTTTGGTAGGAGTGGGTGAACAGAAACTCAGTTGACAAAAAGTGATATTGTCAAGAAGGAAACCAAACTTTGATAGTGTGTAGAGGAGAAATTGGATCACAAATTGAACTTTGGTTATACTCAAACTGTGAAGTTGGAACATGACCTGGGAATATCACTAGATTTATCACTTTTGATGGTTTTCAGATTGCTTAGGCAGCCAGGATGCCCTTTTAAACTCTCCATCTGACTGACTGTCTGCATCCTTTCCTACAGAGCACAGGACTCTGCTACAGTGATCCCTGCATTTATCATGTTCAGATGTGTCTATTTCAACGTGTTTTTCTGAAACTAGAGCAGAAAACCATGTGGAGATTGCAGCTGGTACCTGATGCAGTACCTCATCTCATGGTATAAGATAATCTTCAAGAGAACATTGCTCAGACTCCCATGTACACAAAGAGAAAACATTCCCCAGGGAGGATTTTCTAGCTCATTGCATGACTATCTAGTTGAATATTTTTCCAAAGTGATATGTAACTTCTAAAAAGCCCCACAAATATCATAAAATATTACAAATAGCACACAAGTCACTTTCAAGAGAACTTGTAACTTATTAGGAATTTTGTTATTAAAAATAGTTAGATTTGAAATATTATTTCAGAAGGAATTAGTTTGTGTGTTAACATCTTCCGTAGCTATAGGCATGATAGAAACACATTTCTATCCTAATGTGTTTGGGTACTAAAATGTATTTGTGACTTTGGCTCTACAGAATATAATTGTGACTTACTGTTTTTCTCATTCATTTGCTAAATGTTTGCTCAGCATTTCTACCTTTAAACAAGTCTACTATACTCCATAGAAGATACAAAAATGTTTAACCCACAAAAATAAAGACCTTCTAGGTGCTTACAAGACCAAGAGAGAAAACAAAAAAATCACAAAAATCTTCATTTTTTCTGTTGATTTATTTATTTATTTATTTATTTATTTATTTATTTATTTATTTAGAGAGCATGAGCAGGGGAGAGCAGAGAGAGAGGGAGAGAAAGAATCCAAAGCAGGCTCTGCACTGTCAGCGCAAAGCCCGACATGGAGCTCAAACTCATGAACCATGAAATCATGACCTGAGCCAAAATCAAGAGTCGGACACTTAACCAACCAGGCCATCCAGATGCCCCACAAATCTTTATAATATAAGATATAAAAAAGCAGTATGTTCCCTGAGAAAAGTGCAAATCAGTTATTTTCAGTTGGGACAGAAGAATTGGTGGAACTTTCTAAATACTTTTCTTGTAAAATCAGATTAAATTCCTTAAAATATGATGAATTTGAAATCAAGCCAAGAATTAATTGAAGTTGAATACCAGTAAACATAGAAGTTCTAAGTAGTGAAGCATATGCATGTATATTTATTTGGCAAAAGTTACCTGATTAAAAATCTGTCAATCATGGTAATATGAATGTTGACTCAGTCACCTGAGTGATTGATAATGGCATTCAATGAAAAGTATTGTTATTAAAATGACTGGTAAAAGAATCAACTATAAATAAATCAACTTGTTGGCTGGGGATAGACTGTCTCAAATTTATATAAGTAAGAATCTCTGTTTTATAAATTTATTTTGTATAACAACTAAATTTCTGCCAATGTGGTGGAAACATAATTTTATTTAAGATATAACCTAACCTTCCTCTTTTTCCAAGTTACTGCTAAGTTCTGGGAAATCTCACATAGCACAAGGCATTGGAGAGATTCATTAGGTCCTCAGTATCCCCATTCTGTATGGGCTAGATCCATTGTTTTGTCCACACCCATTTACCAATCCATATATGTTTCCACAAAGGGACTTTTCATTCCTCTCTGCCTTACCCTGTGGCTCTGCCTCTTATAGTCCCATGCCATATTGCTAAGAACAAGTATCATGCTGCTATTTCCATTCAAAAATAAGGTACAGAAATCCCTGGAAGGCTATCTAAGGGCTTGCCTTTTCTCTCCACTTCCATGGTGTTATCTGGAAAACAAGGCTCAGGCTCTCTTTGTCTGCGAGGGAACCACCCATTTACTATCCTGACCTCATCATGTGCCATCACCAACTTGCCTCTTTTCCAAAAGAACATTTTCTATTTGGAGTGAGAGTGAAGATTCTCTTCTTCAATATTAATTGTAGGGGCGCCTGGGTGGCTCAGATGGTTAAGCGTCAGACTCTTGATTTCAGCTCAGACCATGATCTCATGGTTTGTGGGATCAAGCCCTGTGTCAGGCTCTGGGCTGACAGCACAGAGCCTGCTTGAGATTCTCTCTCTTCCCCTCTGACTCTGTCCCTTCCCTGCTCTCTATCTCTCTCACTCAAAATAAATAAGGAAATATTTTGCATACTAATTGTATACATAGCATTTCTCCATTTACTGAGGGGAATTATGCTGTTAGAAAATAGGTAGAGCAAGTCTTCCTTCTGCCTTATTGAGGTGTTGAGTACAAAAGGTCTAACTGCTTGAAATGAAGGACAAAACAAAGTAAAAGGGAGAATATACAAAAAAAAGTGGGTATTTCAAATATGTTTATTTCTACATTTATGTATATTATGACCACTTTATGATTTTTTGATCAAATACAAATCAAATATATAATAAGCAAAGCTATATAAATGGAATAACATATCAGAAAAGCTATTCATTACTTTGATATCAGTCTTTAACTGGACTGTTTCTAGGGGCTCAGTATGCAAAAACAAATTTTCTCTCTTTTTTTTAGATGTTTATGACCTAGATGGGCATGATAATACATAAGTAAGTGCACAAAAATATTACAGATTATGAAAATATAGAAAATAAACTGTAGATAGAGGTCAATTCTATTTGGATGTGGAAGAACTAAGGAAGTTTTCATAAAAATGCCAAACCTTGGGTTGAGTGATGAAAGACGGCCAGATGTTCTCTAGCTGGTCAGAACAGTGAAGGTCTCCCAGGAAGTGCAAGCAGGAGTAGAAGAGCTGCAGAGGAGTGGTGTAACCAGGTATGATATAGACTGGAATGAGGGGGTGTGACAAAGAAATCTGAGCAGCTTGCCAAAGCAATGGCACACAGTGGGCTATGTTAGGAAAAACAAAACAAAACAAAACAAAAAGCAAAACAGCTGTAGACAGAATTCCGCAGTACTCTGTGTCATTCCGTGGGACTCTGCATGTCATTCTGAAAGGTTGGAACTTTGGTCAAAATGTATTAAAGAACATTGCGTGGTTTTAGAGGAGAGGGTTAATAATACTGAAGTCGATACTAGGTATATCATGTTGGCTTCAATTGTGGAGAACAAGTGTGAGGGGAGCACAGATAGAAGCAGAGACAATTTTGGAGACTATTTCAGAAGCGTAGGCAAGCTATATTTAAAAGGAATCTGCACCAGTGGTGGGGAAGCAGTAGCGTCACAGTGTTATAAGGAGGCTGAATCAACAAGACCTTGAAATCCAATGCATATACTGGCTAAATATGAATGATTCTAAATTTTTAACTTGGGTCTCTGGTGCATGGTGATGTATTTCACAAAGACAAAAAAAATTAAAAAGAAGAAAGCAGGTCTATTTGGGGAAAAATTAACTCAATATGTAAGTGAATTCTACATTGATAACATGAATTTGATCTTTTTAATACTGAGAAGAATGTTGACTTTTCATATCCTTCTATTAAGTGAAGGGTTTGAAATGCAAGGTTTAGTGCACATAATACCAGACTGACCATATATACGTATCTCAGTAATCCATTGTGGATAATTTCAGTGTTCTATATCAAAATTCTAGCTGCCACTTGGAAGTTATATGTCTGATCAGATATATCTAGAATCACTCAACATCTCAAACCACTGTTTTCCTCTTAAACTGTAACATACTAATAAATATTTTGTGTAAGCTGGTGAACAAGATTGCAAAACTACCATACTTCTACTTCTTTTAAAGATTTATTATCTTTAATATAAGGATTTATTTCAGCTAGGGTATTGTCCTGTGTCATGTTCTGGACTGTTTTCTTCATCTAATGTCCCATTAATATTAAACCGAAGCCAATGATGACAAAATCTTAGAAGGTAGTGAAATCTTTGGGGGAGGCAACTATTTTACACATATAATAGTACACTGCCTTTTATGGTATTTTCAAATTGACAGGATTTCATCTTAACTCACCAACTAAATAGATGGTATTGGCCAATGGAAATCTATTTAGTAAATGAAATCATTTTTAAAATGGTGTCTATAGAAAGGTGACTATGGCATTTATGAAAGCTGTTCTGACTCCAGATCTGTTAAAAGATGGAGGAGGGAACAGTAGCATGTGGAATTAGTGTCAAGTTTGCTTTAGCTCTCACTTTAACGTCAGAACCAAAAAATACTTCTTTTGGCCTCTCTCTCACCTTACCATTCTCTCTTATGTTTTTCCTTTCTGATGTTTGTCCCTTTCCAGACATCTCTGCCATAAATGAAACCAATCATTTGACCCTGTCACTTATTTCACTCTTCAAAAAGCATTCATTGAGCCAGTTAGTAAAGATACAAAAGCAAATATAAATTGGTTTATAAACTACAAGGACTCTGATATGAGTAACAACTTCCTACTGGCCATTGTTACTTGACTGATAGATTGATTAATTTTCTTTGCTCTTTTTTAAAATTTTTTCTTCTTAACAGAACAATGTGATCAGACCGATTGTAATGTATTTCTACTTTTCTTGAGTGTGTGCTGTGGAGTGAGTGAGTCAGTGAGAAAGAAGTAATTGCTGCTGGTAGACAGTCCCAGGAGAAGTGACCCAGTGAAGAACAGGAGATGACAAAGCCATTCAAGGGGTTGTATGTAATCAAGGCGTGGGATCATACAATTTTGGGTCCCGATGACTTCAGAAAGGCACATGAACCTTGCTGATTTCTCCTGTGAAGAGGAACAAGTCACAGTTCTAGAAAGTGTATATTATATCCACTTCCAGAGAGAACACCCAGGTTTTGGGAGTATCACAACCTGAACCAGAGATAAGAGGTAAGTAGGGAAAAGCTTACTGGGGCCAATAGGTCACTACTATAGTGGCACTGTAGCCAATATATATACATCCTATTACTATTTGTATTAGTTATCTATTGCTATATAGCAAATTATCATAAATTTAGTGGCTAAAAAGTCACATATTTATTTTATCATATTTTCTGTGTTTCAGGAATAGACATAGCTAGTGGGTAACTCTACTTCAAAAGGCTGATTTCAAAAGGCTGAAATCAAGGTGTTGACCAGGGCAAGGGACTCATCTGAAAGTCAAATCAAAAAGGATCCACTTTCAAGCTCAAGTAGTTATTGCCAGGATTCTATTGCTTTTTGACTATCAGGCAGTGGGGCTCAGCCCCCGGGTGATTGTTGGCCATAGGCCATTCTTAGTTCCTTGCCATGTAGGCCTTTCGAATAGCTAGCTTACTTCACTAAAATCAGCAAGGGGAAGAGTCAATACACAGTGCCTCCTAACAAGATAGAAATTAGAATCTTAGAAGTTACCTCTCAACCTTTGGCCTTATCCTCTTATTTACAATAAAATAATAGGTTCCTTCTATACTGAAGGTGAAGGGATTACACCAGGGCGTGAATGCAGAGGTAGGATAATATGAAGTCATTTAAAAGTATGTCTCCCACACTACTTACATTCACATTTTTTTTTATTACAAAGTATTCCAGATACAGAGCAGACTAGAAGAAGCATCAATGATGTAGCATAAACTTTAGAGCAGAAAACCTGGGTTCAAATCCCAGCTCTCCTACTCTCTAGTTGTGTACTTGGCATTCAGTTCATTACTTAACTTCTTTTGTCTCAATTTCCCTATATATAAAATAGGAAAAATAATCCTGCTCATCTCTTAGGATTTTTATGAGGATTAAATGAGTTCAGTTGTTTAAGTAGTAGGGCAGTTTCACTAAGCTTTTGTTATTATATTTTGTGGATAATATGGCAGAACCAGATGTATTCATCACCTAGCTACACCCTGGACCGTCCACTCGAGGGCATGTTTGGTTTGCAGAGACAAGAATATCCAGATTTACAAATCTGTCTCTAGAAAGCAGGCCTGGGCTTTGGCTTTCCTTATGGAGAACAAGGCATGGAAAGAATTTACCCATCCTGAGTGCCCTTAAGCCAAAATGAGGATGCAGAAGGAACTGAGTCACACATACTCTACTTCCCGGAAGTAAAGGGGTAAGGGTCTTCATACTTTGTTTCCCTACTTGGAAATGGAAATTCTCACCTCTCTGTGGAGCCACAAGAAATATGAATCAGGTGGTATTCTCAACCCCCAACTCAATACTTACCATGACCTAGAAGGCACTGCATAAATCTGGTTCTATCCACTCTCCATCATCATGACGATACCCCAGTAACTTCACTTACTGTCCCCAGTAACTGACTTCCTTTCTGTTCTCCACAGGAACCAGGAGCTTTCTTACCTCACAGACCTTGAATATGCTCTTTCTTCTGACTGAATGCTTTCCCCAAATCTCTCCACACTGTCATTTCGGTCTCAACTTCAGCAGGAAGGACTCAACCCTCCCACAGAGGTCTAGCATGTAAATTCTCCTTCTCCAATTTTTTTTATTTTACTTTCTCCCCTTATTAGAATGTAAGCTCTATGAGTCCCAAAGTCTTTTCTATCTAGTTTTCTGCCGTATTGGCAACACCTAGCAGACTCTCTGATAGTAAACATTTGTTGAATGAATTAGTTAATGAGACAGATGCAAAGATATGACTGTTGAATTCAACTACGTCTTTACAAAGGAGAAAAACTAGCCATTTTAAACTCTCAAGATTTTCAAATAAGTGGTCACGTGAAGGTAGAGTTAATTATTTTTCCCTAACAATGATCTAAAACTGTATCTTATTCTTCATGTAGAAAGCATTTTAATAAGTGATAAGTTAATTAAATTAATAATTTTAATCAGGAGCTTAGAAGAGACAATTTATCAATTTGTGTTCATAAATTAACTAGGAGGCAGAACTTAACAATTAGCTGTTAATCATGTGCTGATTGGTTTTGAAATAACTAGTTGCTTGATCTGATTATTTTCATGTGGAATATCTATTGGAGTTCTGTATTCTGCATGCCCAGCATTGGACTGCCAATAAAAAATGTGTTTCCAATATCATGGGGAAGTCCTCACAATGCATTGTTAAGTACAAAGAGTTCACTCTGTGAATTCAATTTTTTTTATAAGGAAAGATTCTTTGGAAATATAACCAACTATTAAAAGTGGCTATTTCTAGAAGGTGGTTGGTTTGCAGGTGATTTTAATTTTATTCAGTCAGCTTTTATGCTTTTTCATAATCTTCGTACTTCAGATTATTTTAATAAGGGGTTTCTAATGCAACTGCAAGAACTTTCTCTGTGTGTGGATATCTTAATAGTTGAAAATCAATGAATAGTTGAGGTCAATACGGATTTAAGTATTAAAGTCTTTTTAAAATGAAAAAAGGATATGAACCAGCTGCATTCAGTAAAGTCCTGGACAGAGACAAATGGACTAACAATGGTTAAACAAAGTTTAGGCAATAATCTCAAGGAAGTGTTTTCAACCAGTGGGCGGTGCTTGAGAAAAAAACACCCTGCCAGGAGGAGCAGTAGAGCAGTCCCCTGGTGCCACTTCAGGAGAACAGAAAGAGCACTTAACAGGAGAGACCCCTGAGGACTATTACTATATTAATGGCTAAACCCACTACTGAAGTCAGGTGGGAAGTTGGCCAGGCCTCTGCTAAGTCTCAGGTGCTTGATGTAGCTGCCTTTAGACAATGATACGTTTGCATTTTCTGGAGACTGTGCAGGCCAAGTTCACAGAATTTGGTGGATAACTTTTTTTTTTCTTTTAGATTTGTCCATTCCAGAGACTTAGTCCCACACATTAATTCAGAATTATTTCTGAGACTTCATAGTTGCTAATTAATTTTCTAACATGTAGCACAAAGAAAGACAAAAGCCCTTCTTTTTTTTTTTTATAGCTCATTCATTTTTACATTTCTTTCTCTGCCCTACCCCTTCTCTATTAGCACAAAGACTCCTTCTATTTTATATAGCTGTAAAAACCAGCAGGCTTCTCTCTTAATCAGTGTTGTCTGGGTTCGTTGCCTAAGGGTCTAGGTCGTTAGTAATAAAGGTCATTAGTTGATGTTTCCAACATACAGAGACTGTCAAATGATCCCCTCATTTCATCTCCCCGTGATTAGAAACAGGCCCAAGCTTGTAGTATTTAGTCATTTTATTTTCTTGTGGGAGAGGTAAAAGGCTACCTCTTGGAAACAAAAGCTTTTAAAAACTAATAGCTTCTTCATAGTAGACCTGAAGGAATAACAGACTATATAAAGGCACTCAGAGCCGAAACAAGGAAGAAAATGCAAAGAATTGGTATCTGCTGCACCCCAGGCTTCTTCAAGGAGCTGAATTAAACGTGAAAGGAATAGTCCCATCGAGCGGTAGGCAGCCCTAACTTGCCCGCCCTTGTTACCTTACATCTTAGCACTGTCTGATTTCCACCATTCTAATTGAAAAGACACTTTGTAGTAAAAAGCTCTGTTTGAGTCACTTTGAAATCATGGTCCTCAGGTTTTCTTTCTGGCAAATGTTTCTTAGAGATCACTGAGCTTATTAAACAGTTCTGTGTTCGGAAGCTTCTAATGTTGGAACAGGCATAATCCAGACACCTTGGTCTAGGACAAATAGCAGCCAATTCCCCATGGACTCTTTGGAGAGAGGCTGTGTGCTGGTTTCCCTCCCTTGACCTGTATCTTTAGAAGCTCAACGCCATGTACACAGGAAGCACCTGGTAAATATCTGCGATGGCAGATCATAATTATATAATTATCATTAATCATAAAACAGATTAATTTCTGTTCATCTAACTTCCTCTGTGCACCCAAAGGAAGAATGAGGATTTATACAATATTAAAGATTTTGTAAAGAAGGAAAAATAGTTGTATTTGAGTGGAATTTAATAATATTTAGGGAGATAAAAGCATTTATGAAGTTTGGACACCTAACAATTTTTCACAATTCATTTTGAAACGTTGAAAATAAGATTAATGAATGCAATTATAGATGTGTTTCTCTTTTCTTCCAAACTTTCCTCAGCATTATGTTACACAATGAGTACTGTGATATAATGATTGTCCTAAGAAAGTGATTTTTTAAGGAAAAGTCTTTGTTTTCATAGTTATTTTGCAGTACAGAAAAACTGCCTTTTTTAATTTTTAAAGTTCCTTGAGACAGGAAGTACATAATCTGGTTAAAAAAGAAAATGGCAAAATTAGAGTATTTAAAGCTCAATCTAATAAAATGCATAATCATTTTCATCATAGGTTACCACCTTTGATCAAATACTGATAATTTATCACAGTTGAACTAGCCTTTCCTGGAAATCTGCTTCCACTCTGTATAGTTGGCATATCTGTGAGCATTCAAGGCCTCACTGACTCCAAACTGAGGCAGAGAATTCCAGTCACCTGTTCATTGATTCACACTATTTTTTAACAAAGAGGATTTGTGAAAAAGGAAATGAAGGGAAAATACCATTTTGAGCTTCTGCATACCAGGCAGTTTTCCAGATTTATCTCTTTTAATCCTAACAAGAATTTTACCCTACAGGGTGCACATAATTATTTCCATTTTACAAATAAAGACATTCAGACTGAAGAGAAGCTATGACTTTCCCAAGATTATAAATTTGGATAGGATGGGAAACAAATTTCAAGCCCACAATGACTGCCTCTAAAGCTTACACCCTTTCTTATATTCCATACTGGTGAAATTACTTTTAAAAAGATACATCTACTGCATTTATTCTCCCTACCCCATTCAGAAATTTATATTGCCTATTTACTTTTCTAACTATTTATATACATTATTAATTTTAGTAATTAAGTATATATTGATTTTTTGATGCAAGTTTTCCCTTTGTCCTACTTTATTTTTGCTTTTTATTTCCTTTTTCTTTTTCCTTTGCACTATTTCTTTTCTCTTTTCTTTGCACTATTTCTTCCCTTCTCTTATCCTTTTCCTTTACAAAAGCAGTTGACAGGAAGGAGGAAATAAAGCAAAAAAAAAAAAAAAAAAGTCCCAGTAGCCCAAGTGAAGAAAGAAAGAAATACGAGGCTTGGTATGTACTTCTGGGAGATTAACCAATAAGATGATACATGTGCCCAGGCCAATGACCATTCATTAAACTTGTGTATTGAGTTCCTAGTATGTGCCTTCCATTGTGTTGGTCTTAGACTTTAACATCAGGAAATATAGAATTTAATTGACAATATTTAAACATGATGAAGGCAATGAGAACGAGGATGATATGGCCAAGGTGTTGAGGAGAGACATTGACTGGGCCCTTAACTAAATTGGTGGCAGAAAACCAAGAGCTCCATAAAGAGTTGAAGCTTCAGATATCCCAGAGTTTCAAAAGAAGTATTTGAATCCACGGTCCACTATCTAAGGAAGATTTATCTGTGGTTCTAGACTAAAATGATAACAGCATCTAAAGACTGGGATTCATGGAAATCAGGGTCTAGAGAAGAAAATATGCTTCAAGCATAAAGGTTGTGGTTTTGGGTTTTGTGTTCTTTACCAGACGGCAGGCTTGGAGTAATAAGGCTGAAACACATTTCACTTTGCTAACTGCACCTAATCAGCACAAAGTCACACTCTCAAGTTCTGAGTTATGCTTTAGTAGTCATAGACAGAAAAACAAAAACAAAAACAAAAACAAAAACAAAAACAAAAACATAAACAGCTCTGGTCTTTTGCATTTACCTAGTTATTTATATTGACTCTTTACATTTTTTTTTTTTTTTGGATATCATACTAGGTGACTAAACAATGTAATGGTTAATCATGGGACATTCAAATAGAACTCCACTGTCTGAATGAAAGCTGTGAAATTAGTAGTTTTATCCCAAAGGTATTCTAGGAAGAAAAATTTCAATATAGTTTTAAAATTAGAAATTTTTATCTAAGTAGAATTTATAACTGTAGTTTCCATTATTTATGACATTATGTTGGAAAGTTGATAACAACAAAATAAAAATTGAAAGGAAGTAAATCAAATGTAGTTTCATTATATGTCTGAGAATCACTGAAGTTTGAAAAGCACTCAACAATTAAAATAAATGTGTCACTGTTACTTTTCTTGAATTACTGTTTATGGGTCTACTAAAAAAAACCCTATAGACTTTGTTCTTGAAGGTGATTTGGGAAATAAAGCTTGAAAATACAGTTTAACTTAATACTTTAGCCAATAAAAATGGAGTATGTGTTTAAAAAAATATTCAGTATTGGTACACAACTTCCATCTCTAAAGCTGGTAGAAACAGAAAATGTACATTCTATAAGCAGAACAGAATATAATTTCCAGCATTTCTTTTTCTTTCTTCTCCTTTTCACTCCCCTTGTTTCCTCTTCCCATTCCTTCTCCTTTTTCAATTTCAAGCTGGGTATCTGTCTACTAGATATGTGCTGATAGGGCTTTAAGAAAGTTTTGGTTTAATCTATTCAGCCTCTCATCCTTCCAACACAATTGAAATTTCTAATAGCCCATAAATCCCACATATAGAATTTCTTATTCAAAATAAATTTACAATGATAAAATTGGCATTTTCACCACGCAAACCAGAAATAAGTTCAAATTTGCCCTTAAATAGCATTGTATAGATAAGCCAAACTGAGCCAGCTATCAATTCTGTTTTAGTTCCATCTTAGAACCAAAGATGCCTCACCCTAAAGTCTTCCTCAGCTGAGTTAAGTACTGGTATGAGAGGAGAAAGCCTCAGCAAGAGGCCAATAGTAAGGGAGGTCTTTGATAGTGTTTGAAGTAGCAGCAGAAACCAGGAGTACTAAGGGAAGAAAGAATGAAGAAGTGAAGAAAACCAGCTGAACAGAGGCAAAAGAAAGTTTGGGCAGGCATATACTAATCAATAGGTTACTTTATAATTAATGAAGTTGTTGTTTATCAGTATTTACATCTGATCTGCTTTTGAACACTCATGAACACATGCATTAAAAAATACATACTCCTTTTCTACTCTAGGAGGCACCATTTATAGGGAACAGAATGGGAATGATGCTTCTGGAATTGTACATCATGGTAACCTTCTTGAAAATTTACAGATTTGCAGATTTTCTGCATTATTTACAGAAGTTTTTTGACACATAGATATTATCAGTACAAAAACTCTAGAAAAGAGCTAACTTAAAAAAATCCTATGTAATTATTAGACAATCAGGATGCTGATTACACAGAACTGATAACCAGATTTCTAGTTATATGGAATTGTTTAATATAACCAAAAATTTGTATGAACCTTTCCATAGATTTAGAACTAATGTTTTATATAACTTGATGAAAGCTATATTGTTATGGATGAAAAACCCCATATCTGAAAGTCAACTTTCTGATCATCTCCCAGAAATCTTGGTCTATTTTAAAATCTCCTGGGGGTGCCTGGGTGGCTCAGTCGGTTAAGCATCCGACTTCAGCTCAGGTCATGATCTCGTGGTTTGTGGGTTGGAGCCCTGCATAGGCTCTGTGCTGACAGCTCAGAGCCTGGAGCCTGCTTCAGATTCTGTGTCTCTCCATCTCTCGGCCCCTCCCCTGCTCATGCTCTGTGTCTCTATGTCTCTCAATAATAAATAAATGTCAAAAAATTAAATAAATAAAATAAATAAAATAAAATAAATAAAATAATAAAATAAAATACAATACAATAAAATAAAATAAAATAAAATAAAATAAAATAAAATCTTCTCCATATATATTAAGGAAACTGCATCCTTTCAGTTTTTCAGATCAAAAAACTTGGGAGTCATCCTTAGCACCTAGAAAATCCTGTTAGTTCTTTCAAATTGGTTTAAGATCTGACCACTTCTTGCCACCTCTATGGTTATAAGTTTGGTGCTAGTCAACAACAACAACAAAAAAAATGAGGCAGCCCTGTTAATAATATTATGGAAATATCAACTTGATATTTTAAGTGAAATAATGAAGTTCCAAATTAATTTTCTTTTATACTGCCATTTGTGTTTTGTGATTTCTCACTACATACAGTCATGTAATATATTTATATGTGTATTTATTTTACTTGTGTAGAGAGCAGGTAAGAAAGAAAACCTTTGTAAGAATGCTGGAGAGGGGTACCTGAGTGGCTCAGTCAGTTTAGCATCTGACTCTTGATTTTGGCTCATGTCATGATCTCATGGTTTATGAGACTGAGCCTCATGTTGGGCTCTGTGTTGACAGCATGAAGCCTTGGGATTCTCTCTCTCCCTCTCTCTCTGCCCCTACCTGCCTCCCTCAAAATAAATAAATAAACATTAAAGAAAAAAAAAAGACTGCTGGAAAAACTGACTGCAATAAAGAATGCTTAAGGGGAAAAGTATGGGAGAGTTTTTCTTTTGATCATATAATTGCTGCTACCTTCCGAATTTTATAGCAAGTGAATATATTGCCAACTTTTTTAAGTTTAGAAGACCATAATTACCCAAGAAAACATTTCATTTATTTTACTTTCAAGGGTTACTTAACTAATGGTTACTTTAAAAAGATAAATATCTTAAGATATAGTTTCATTTTTCACAATAGGTGAAAAATCAATTTAATATTATGTGGTTAGTATAAAATTACACTATGACCATTTTATATCACTATCTTATGGAGAGAATATAGTTGGAAAGTGGAGATAAATTACTTACGCCATTATGAGGTCTCTTACCTAGTGAAAATTAGGTGAAATTAAGAAAATGGAATGTATGTTTTGTGTATAAAAGAAAAATCATCATAAAATCCATTAAATTAATAAGGGGTCAAATGATCTTTCAGGAAAAATGATAGAAATCATGTCTCTGGAGACAACTGTAACCAAATTGGACAAAATACTAGAAGTATCCTCATGGGAATAATCCTGTTATCTGCCAGGGAAGTACATGACATCAGAGAGTGGCTTCTTTCTTCTTCTTCAATGATCCAGTACTATGATTATGAACAGTAATTAACTCTAACACAACAGGGAAGTTGGATGGGAAGAACCATACCTAAAATGTTGGATAATTAAAGTGAATGAAACAGGAAGCATGCACTGGGGACATAAAACGCGCTACTCCAGAAAAGCTATTAGCTATTGCATTAGAGCCTCTAAATCATATGCATTTTTTACCTTCATTGACTTAGGTCAGACTGGATCTTTCCACTAAAGGAGCCAAATGAGCTTAATGTTTTAGCTGGCTGATGCCAATGGCAAAGAGACCTTAAGATGCACTTCAAGAAAGATGTATGATCAAGGAGGCATATGCTTTTCTCCATTAGTGTAACAAGTCAAGATATCATTTATTTCTGAAAGTGTTTTTTATTGTAACGGATATGGCTCATCATTTAACTCAGTTCACTAAACATCATACACTAGTATTTTATTATAGTTTTAGGAAGAGAAAGGGGAGATCTTTCAGGGGTAATTCGCTGACATTTCTGAAAAGTAGTATCATTGCTACAGAATTCTTAAAATGCTAAGTATAGGTTTGAATGCAGAACATGTGGGCACTGAAATTAAGGGTTTCTGTTGCTGTTTTAACTACATATCATACACTAAATTCTTATAGAATCCATATAAAACATTGTGGGATTTCAAAGAAGAGACAGAAAGTATCATCGATCCTACCATTAACACCAAAGGGAAGAATGAAATTGGAGTAAAATACCACTAAATACTAATATAACACTACTAAGTACACTATGACTGTCAGAGCTATATTTTATTTAGGGCCATTATCTCATGCCACAGATTTTCCACATGAGAAAAAGTATTCACCTGCTATAATTCCTAATCTCTGGATTTTTGGTTTCATACAGAAGAAAGAAAAACTTTTTGAGTTCAAGTTTTCAATTGTCTCTTTTATATTTTAATGACATGTAGATAATATAGATACTATGATAATATCGATATACAAGAAGTTTTGGGACATAGATAACTGACACAATTTAGTGTGACTACAGATATGAGCAGTTATATTATGAATCTAGAAAGTAGAATGGGCATTTATATACATATTATAATAATGCATAAACATGGAAATTATCAGCTATCAATGAAGAATTTTGGGGATGCAATTTACTGTAGAAATAAGAACTACAGGAAAGAATACTTAAATCATTTTTTTTTTTACTTTGGAAATTGAACAAGTCATTAAACATCTCTGAACCTCTATTTACTTAGTAAGAAGTTAGAAATAATACTAGGAATAATAATTCCTACATTGTAGGGATATTATGGATAAATTAAAAGTTAACAGGCAGGACTTGGCATAAAATAAATGCTCAATAAATTATAGCCATTATTCTGTGCAAATTTTGCTATGTTAAGCATTTTTTTTGTAAATGTAATTGTTAATGCATTTTGTTTCTTTTGACAGTTAGTGACCTAACTATCACTATTAATCAGGTGTTAGCCTGGTAATGTATAAGTATGGGGTAGGCTTGTCTTCAAGAGAGTGAATGGTCATTAAGTTGCATAAAGAAGTGGTTCTGGCTCTGGCCTGACTGTGAGATTGACCTGCTTTTTTCTATCATGCTTTTTGCAAGATTTTACAGTTCTACCTTGTAGATGCACCCTACCAGTCACCTGGTAGGTGTTCCCTCAGGGCAATGTCAAACAATGGTTAGAGGAGGGACTCAGGTCAGAGTTCTGGCTGTGAATCTCATCATTTTTTATCTACATACCTTTGTTTATATGATAATTGTATAATTTTTTTCTTCACTTTGCTTGTACCTAAATAGTCCTCAAATTCTAGAGAAATAAAACAAGATTTCTCTTCCATCTTGCATAAATATGTTAAGTATACATATTTAAAATCAAAGTAAAGTAAAATAGAATTTGTTTAAGAAAGGCAAAATGTTTACACACAAAAATAATGTTATATGAAAAAATACATATAGTTTAAAAAAGAGCTTGGAAACCCAAATAAAACAAACTGTTTCAGTGTATTTAGTTCAAAGTTGGATATAAATACTTGTTTGTGCTTTTTAAATTTATGTATTTATTTTGAGAGAGACAGAGCATGCGCAAGCATGAGCCATCAGGGGAGGAGCATGGAAAGGGAGAGAGAATACCAAGCAGGCTCTGGGCTATCAGTGCAGAGCCCAGTGGGGGGCTAGATTTCATGAACCGAACTGTGAGATCATGACCTGGGCCAAAATCAAGAATTGGATGCTTAAACAACTGGGCCCCAGGCATCTCTAGATATAAATCCTTGTCAATGCATTACAGAAAATTATGTGACAAAACTTACTAGACATTATGGCTACACAGTTAGAATGCTAGCTTCCTTTTTCTTATGTCAGGCCTAATTGACCATATAGGCTGAAAATAATGATGATGGGCCCAATTAATTATGCTTTCAGAATGTTAAACTTGTATTTAAATATTATTTTCAGGGTGCCTGGGTGGCTCAGTTTGTTAAGTGCTGGACTTCAGCTCAGGTCATGATCTCACAATTGTGAGTTTGAGCCCCGCATGGGGCTCTGTGCCGACAGTTCAGAGCCTGGAGCCTGCTTGGGATTCTGTGTCTCCCTTGCTCTCTGCCCTTCCCCCTCTCGCACTCTGTCTCTCTTTCAAAAATAAATAAACATTAAAAAATTTTTAAATATTATTTTCATTATCCTTCTGACTCTTTGCCTCACATTAAAACAAACACTCTTTTCAGATATAGAAATCTACTTTAATAGAACAAATGAAACTAAGTTTTTAGATCTAGGCTTATGTTAACAGAACATATGAACAATTGGATATATGTTTTGAACCAGATTTAATATCAACCTCTGGTTATTTCTGGATTGTAGAAAATGTATACTTCTATAGTACAGTAATTTTTCAAACCACATGATATAAATATATGTTTGTGTTATACCTACCAATGTATTTTAGGTTGTATGATGTATTCTAATTATGGGTTAAACTGAGATTCCATATATGAGGGATATATTCATTAATTCTATGTTCTATATAGTAATGTCTTCAATTCTCACTAGCAGGTGATAACTTTTTTTTTTAACAACTATCATTTAGAAGGGACACTGGTGGGGCGCCTGGGCGGCTCAGTCAGTTGAGTGTCTGACTTTGGCTCAAGTCATGATATCGTGGTTAGTGGTTTCGAGTCATGGTCTCATGGTTTCTCATGGTTTGTGGGTTCAAGTTCTGCATCAGGCTCTGTGCTGACAGGTTAGAGCCAGGAGCCTGCTTCAGATTCTGTGTCCCCCTCTCTATCTGCTCCTCCCAGGCTTGTGTGTGCACATTCTCTCTCTCTTTCTCTTAAAAATAAATAAATATACATTTAAAAAAATGGACATTGGCAAACAATAACTGAATTAAAATAAAAAGTTTGGTTTTACAAAGGAAATGTTTTTGTTGTGATTTTTTTAAATAAAAAAGTCACTGATACTGAAAATCAAGTCAAATCATTACTTTTAATTATGGTTTGATAAAGTTGTCTACTATAGTCATAATCTTAAACATGATTATCACACACTAGCTGCCCCCTTCCCAGGACGGAGTTTCAAACCTTGAGTGACTGGCTATGAGAAGTACCTCCAAGATTCATCTTACTATAGCTCCTTTTGTTGAAGAATTAGGTGATCCATCCATATGTGCAATGTTTTGAGCCAATGACCTTGCTTGACTGGTTCCCTGCCTCTGGGTATGTATCCATAGCCCTTGAAAAGCCTCCTCCTCCCTTTAAGTTCTAGGCACCAGACTTAAATCCTAGCTCCTATTACAGTCATGGTTAAAACTGTAATAAATGCAGATATGTTCATATACATAGTAACAGATATATATATATATATATATATATATATACACACATATATATTTATATGTATTTGTGTATATATATGTGTGTGTGTGTGTGTGTGTATTTTAAAGTGAACAAAAGAAATCCCAGTTTTGAAAAAATGTTTATTAGAATAGTTACCAGTTATATATGGTTACTGTATTCTCCCATCCTATCATATTAAACTGTTACTTTATTTTCTCAAATGTTTGTGTACTACATTGTAAACATGGGTTTAATGAACCTTCATTAAATAAACAAAACACTTCCTTCAGGCCAGTAGAACCCTGTCTAGCGTGCATATAATTATCCATGTGTATTTTCTGAATCTTAATACATTCTAAGTGAGAATTCATTTCTCTCTCTTTCTCTTAAAACAGGCAACAGTGATATTTCAGGAACCTACGCTTACCTTAAAGATTCTCAAGTTGCCCTTTGCTATTTTTATACAGGTCAAGACATAGCTTCCATTCTAGCTTAATAAAAGAGGAAATGATTTTCTTTCTTTTCCATTCTCATATATTTTATCAAGTGAGAGAGTTGTCTTCAGCACATCTGGTTGCAAGACAGAACGATGAGATGTTTATAACAAAATAATGTTGCATAATGAAGTATTTGAGGTATATGAAGAGTGAATCTCTAAAGAGATTAGAGCTGTAATTTGTATTTTGTTATGAAGATGAACACCTGTAATAGTCATTTTTCCCTATGGTAGAGATCTTTATAAAATTAACAGTGATTTATATTTATACTGGAGGATTAATCCATATTAAATTCAGATGCTAAGGCAATTTCAAATGAGTAAAAATGCTTTTTCTCTGGGTCAAAAGCAGGTATTGTGAGGTATTGTAAAACTGCCTTTACAAATGAAAGGCAAGTGTTAGAAAAGTGACATCCATTTCTTTGTCTAACAAGTTTCTCTTTGAATATGCAAATAGATATAAAGAAAGGAGACAAGTGGTGAGTGGTTATTTGTCATTAACATCTTATTGTGTCTGTTCAATCAAATCCTTTCTTGTGAACACCTAACTTAAATGTCATGGAAGAATACTCATAATATATCTTTGCTTTTTTTTTTTTTTAATTATTTCTCTTGAAGTTGGCACTCAATGTATAAATAAGTAGCAATCCCTCCCTAAATTGACACATACTTGAAATTTGATTACTGTAAATGATGACTATTCAGACCATTCTTAAATAGTTGTTAGGTAAACAAAACTTGGAGTGGTCTTGATGAGGGACCATAAGGCAAGCTGAGGGTCAAACACAAGCTAGCATTACCTGCCCCCCACAGGTAGGATATGTGTGATATTCCTCAGGCACTCCTGGCTGCCCAAGAACAAAAGAAAGGACAGAAAACAAATGGTTAAACTTATAGGGTCTCCATCAGTTTACAAATATCTTAGTAAATTACAAGAAAAAGGCACTATTATCATTAGCTTAATCTCTAGAAACCCATAGACTCTTCCCTGGAGCCCCAACATCACCCTCCCCTCAACAGTGATTTGAGGAACAAAGGCAGAAGGAAATGGCAGATAAAATTGGATTTCCTTACAACCTGCAGCCCATTGACAAATACTTGAGGCAGGCAGAGCAAAATGGTTCTCCAGGAACTCCCTACTGTCTTAATGTTAATGCTTTACTAGAGGGAAAAGCAACCTTAGTTTGACAATAGCTAGGCCTCCAGTAATCTGTGAGTCTTTAGCATATGGAAAATCCCTTTAAGAAACTTCCTTTTGACTTTACCTCCTGCAACCTCATAGTATATAAGGAACCACTCCTCACAACCCCGGTGCGGCTTGGCTCTTTCTGACCACGGGTCATGTCCCCATGCTTTAATAAAATCACCTTTTTGCACCAAAGATGTCTTCAAGAATTCTTTCTTGGCCATCACTCTGAACCCCACCATCACCACAAAAACCCAACATTATCTGCTAAATTTGTGAATTAAAATAATTCAATAGAAACAATTCATTTCGGGGCCTGCATTTGCACAACCCCATATATGATCACTGTGAAGCAAAATAGCTTGGTAGTTAGAAGCCCTGGCTCTAAAGCCCATTTGTATTTCTGTATCTCTTCCCATTGCTGGTTGTGTGACCCAGGGCAATAGCCTGCATTCTGTGAGTCTCACCTTTCTCATTTCTGGAAGAGGGATGAACGTAGCTAGCTTCCGCTTAAGAGGGCTGTGATTGGAATTCAATGCATCAATACATGCAAAGTTCTCAAGAATAATGCCCAGTTCATAATACAGTAGTTATTATGATTGCAAGCTCAGACACAGTATATAAGAACAATTTAGTGAGAAGTCATATTTTTTATCTGAACTAAATGATTTTGAAAGTGAGTACAATCAGGACTTAACTTTTAAGGTACTACAACGTATTTAAAATATCCAGGCACTATGGGCTGAATGTTTGCCTCCCCCCACCCCCATTGATATACTAAAATCCTAACCTTCAAGGTGAAGGTATTGGAAAGTGGGGCCTTTGAGAGGTGATTAGGTCATGAAGGTGGAGCTGTTATGAATGTGAATAGTGACCTTATAAAACAGACCCCAGAGAGCTCTCTAGCCTCTTCTACCATATAAGGATCCAGCAAGAAGACAACTATCTAAGAACCCGAAAGTGGGCTCTCACCAGGCACCGAATCTATAGAGGCCTTGATCTTGGACTTCCTAACCTCCAGAACTGCAAGAAATAAGTTTCTATTTTTAATAAGCTGCCAAGTTTATGGTAGTCTGTTATAGCATCCTGAAGATATGAAGACACCAGGTTTAGACCCTGACCTAATATTAAATGCAAATCTCTCCTTCCCCCTCCCTCCTTTCCTTCCTTCTTTCTTATGGAAGCTTAACCTCTAAAAACATAGACAAGTAATCTTGGCAACAACCTCAACAAAATTAAACAAAATCATGGAAGGTATTGGTAGTTATGACTCTGTCTCTGTTTATTGAGTAAAAAACAAGTGTTCTTTTATTTTTCCTGACTTTTCTCCTGTTTTGATAGGATTATTTAACTGGAATAAGATAGGGCCCCAGACATCTAGATTTCAACAAGGCTGCTGAAAATGTCTCTCATTATGTTTTTGTGAGAACTGACTTAATTAAATTTTAAACAAGAGTGACCTAGTGATTTTAATTGACTATAAGCTCATACTGAGACAACACCAAGCTGCAGCTGCAAACAGAGATAAATGACTTTAGGCTGTATTGGAAATGCAGTATCTGAAGCAAGGGAGGTGAAAGTTTTCAGCCATATCTTGATTTCTGTGTTTGTTATAGAAGCACACTTTAATATGAACGTGGCAAAAGAAAAATTTATTATAAGGCCAGAAAACTGGAAAGAGCTGGTTAACAGCCTGAAAGCTCTGTTACATGAAAGAAAACAGATAGGGATTGTCAGCTTGAGAGAAATAGGAAAGGTATGTTTATTGGTTTCCAATGTGTAAAGGCCAGTCACATGGAGGGATGCTTAGACTGATTCAGTGTCATCCTACATCATGAAGTTAAGGCAGTATCTGGGAGCACATAGGGTGTATTCAGCCTGAAGGAGAGCAAAGTATGCCACTCCAAATCATGCCATTTTAGCATACTGATTATTTTGAATTAAAGTTACCTAAGTAACAGCAAGTACAAGAAAGACACTCTGACCCTCATTTATCCTGCTGAAAGCAGGAAGCAGATGTCCCATGTGAAGGTACTCTCCCTATACCAGGAGAATAGAAGCATCCTTATTGCCAGAGATAGGGAATTCAGGGCTGCGAAGGCTGTACAAACATCACTACTTCCTCACTAATTTGCTACCCCAAGCTCAGACTTATCTGTCTTGTCAATTCTTCACAAATTTATTATTTTTTTCTATAAAAGGTATACAAAATCAGCCTGCTTTGGTCATTGCTTTGAGCCTCATATCTTTGGGGCTCCTGTACATACAAAATTAAATTTGTTTTTCTCCTGTTAATCTGTCAGTTATTAGAGCAGACAAAGAATCTAGAAGGGGAGAAGGGAAAAGTTTTACTCCCCTACAATCTCACACTAAGGAAAAAAAAATTGTTTTTTCAAGAAATTCCAGCTTTTTAAAAAATATAAAGAAAGAAATGTTCTTAGAAATATTTACACAAAACTGGATGATGATCTGTCAAAAGTGATAGGAGTAATTTCTTCATTAGGTGGTAAATTGAGCTAACTAACCTTCTCATTCTCAGTTTTCATGATGGTCTCCTGTCTAATTTATCCTAAAAATAAGTGGGATTTGAATTCCAAGTGCTAGTATCCTATATGCAATCCTCATGTGTTGTGGAAATTACACTGAGAGATTTTAGACAAGTTTTTGAGATATACCAGCTTTTTTAGATATAAAGTGCTTTAAGACCATGCTCGGTATGAAAATGTTTACAAATAAAGAAAAAAAAAACACAAAAAAAATTGCTATAATGCAATCAACTGAGTAGACTAGTGCTTATCCTATTAAACAAGTCTTTCAGTTATACTCTATAGCTGAAAGGAAAAATTGCTAAATATAGCAATAACAACAAAACTTCCTAGTAGTTTAGCAATGTAGTGAACTAACCACCAACATCATATTCTAATCACTACATAGAATTTACCAAATATATAATAATTGGTATTGTACATTATTTTAGATTAATCTACAGATACCATTTAGTTTCTTAATGACCTTGGATTTCATTTAAAAAGTATTATTTTGTGCTTTTCATTTGAGAAGTCAACCTTTATACCATGCTTTACATTTATTGAATTGAAATAAAGTCAAATATGAAGTCACACTTTCTTTTGTTCTTTTAGTTTATTTATTTATTTATTTATTTATTTATTTATTTATTTATTTTTGAGAGAGAGTGCATGAGCAGGGATGGGGCAGAGAGGGAGAGAGAGAAAATCCCAAGAAGATTCTTGGGATTCGTGTGGAGCTGGATGTGGGGCTCAAACTCACTAACTGCGAGATCATGATGCAAGCCAAAACCAAGAGTTGGAGTCTTAACTGACTGAGCTACCCAGGAACCCCTACACTTTCTTATATAATGAAGAATCCTATAAGGATAAAATATCATAACAGATATTTCATTTATTTATAAAATCACTGAACTAGAGGGGCACCTGGGTGGCTCAGTCAGTTAAGCGTCTGACTTCGGCTTGGGTCATGATCTATGGTTCATGAGCTTGAGCCCCGCATTGGACTCTGTGATGACAGCTCAGAGCCTGGAGCCTGCTTTGGATTCTGTGTGTGTGTCTCTCTCTCACAAAAATAAATAAACATTAATTTTTTTTAATTACTTAACTGGAGCCTATTCTTTCTATAATTCATAATGTTATTGTCAGAGTTTTAATGTTATACTATCAGTCTGTTCAAGATATGAATTAGGATTTCCTCAAGAAGATTTTAGCTTTATGCCTATATCAAATTGGCTACACAACATGTTCAAAGTTTACAGAATTCTTCTTTTAAATTACTTTAACATAATGTCAAATAAATTAAACTTGCCTCAGCTCATCTTAAAATACACACACACACATACACATTTAGTAATACTTTTCTACCCATCATTGAACCTATATATGGCATTCTATGAACCAAGCTGTCTGTCCAAGAGCATGCATAGTTAGGAAGCAGTAAAATTCAGGGATTACACACAATCAAAATAGGAAGCCATTAACAAAATAATTAAACACTTGATCACATGCAGTCAGTCCATTGTGCCATAAATTGCTAGTTACTAGTTGATATCCTTTCTCTCCTTCTTGTCTTTTCTTAAGAAAAGATACTCCCCTACCTCCATCCTCCATTTTATTCAAGTGGCCCTGTGGTACAGCTAAAAGATTACATTTATTTCTTTACTAGTTGTAAAGGTGTGTAAATTTACTAGGTGTCAGGTGTGTAAATTTTCATTGATAAGGTATAGATACAAACTATTCATGGTGTTTCTGGAAAAGCTCCTTAATTAGAGCTAAATTAGTTGGGAGAAGTCCTTTGCCCTTTCCTTCCCCTTTCCCTTCTTCCTGCTACAACATGTACATAGAATTTGGAGTTCTGGTACCATCTTCTCACTTTGTGGACGGACATAGAAAGAAAAGCATGCAGCAGATAAATAGAAGGAGTCTGAGTTGCTTAATGACATTATGAAGTCCTTTCACCCACCAATCTAGTAATGCCTACTGATGTTCTTTTGTGAGAAGATAAACACTAGTTAATTTTAGCTGCTGGAGTCTGGTCTTGTTATAAGTAAAACAACAACAACAACAACAACAACAACAACAACAAACACAACTCCTAACTAATAAAGAAACTCAGTGACATAAAATGTGATTGGATGCAACTTTCATGTCCAGAAGAGCGGCAAAATGATTTATTTAATTTTGCATGAGGTCATAATGTAGAAAATACTGGGGGAGGGCATATGTGTATTATTATCTTAGTATGATTTAATAGATCAATCATCATAGAAATATACATAGAAATTTGTGATTTAATAACTATTTTTCCTTAAGTAAAATATCTACCATACCTTGGATTAAAAACAACTGGGTCAAGGATGGGATTCTAGAATATTTGTGAACAAGTTCTTAAATATTTGTGCCAAGAAAATTATGGCAAGAATGGACTACCTCCATAACACAGATGATCCTGGATTATCACACAGAAAAATTAATTTAGCATTGGGAAACCACCCACCATGCTTCTCAGAACAGTGTCCAATAGACACGAATGTCTCTAATGGATTCTCTGTTGCTTCTTGGCATGAGAATTGATTATACTTGGATAGTAATAGAAAATATTCTAACAAAAAAGTGAGGTCATTGGAAAACAACTGTATCTAATTCAATATTTGACACAGCAAGAATGCCTTGCTGATGCTCAAAGATAAAATGCTAATAAATATACTAATTTCCACTACCAAACTCAGCTTCACTTCTCCCCACCTCACTTCCAAAGAAAACTAATCATAAATAAAACAGATTTTTAAAAAATCTGCCAAATCACATGTGTCCTCTTTAAGCAAGAATTCTCAAATTTATCATTTTGACCTCTGATATACATTAGGTCTTTCCCTTTTATTCTTTATCCAGCTTCTAGGTGTTTATCCTATAAAATAAATGAATACAGAGCAGGTCCTATGTGATACCAGTTGCATTTGATGGCAGAGATACCAAAAGTTGTGACTGGTGAGCCAGCAGCTTCCCCTTTCATCTTCAAGTGTGAGCATTACGCCTTTGCTATGTTACCTGCAAGGGCTTTAAGACCGGGCTTTCTCCTGGCTGCTATGTGGGGGGTAGGATTTTGTACAAAATTTGGAGAATGTGAGAGTTAGAGAGGCAGACCATTCTTTTAACCCATGAGAGACCATAAATAACTGTCTCTCATTCATATCATATAACTTAAGAATTGAAATATAATTTAGTTCTGTAGTTTAAAAACATAGCATAACTTTCCAAAAGAAAGCAGATTATAGAATTCTAGTATCTGAGAGTGATAACCCCAATAAAAATGGAGCTCCTCTGGTTAAGGCTTAAAGGGAATAACAAAGCCCCACCCTACTTGATCTTCCACACTCTCCCGTAAACAGCTCTTATGATTGTCCAAGAAAGTTCTGAGTTCCAAAGGACCCTCAGAATGGACAGAACATAGTTAGAAAACTTCTTGTCTAACTTCCTTCTTTCCATCTCCTACCATTGTACAACTTGGGTGCTGGATGAGCAAATTGAGATCAGAGAGTTTCAGGAATTTCTCCACGCTTGTACTATCAGAGGGAGAAGTGAATCTAGACTACTGGTCTATGGGGTGCTTATTTTTCATTATACAACATTGTCTGGATATAAAGGGAATAATTCTTAATATCATTTCAAACTGTTTTTTGAATAATTTCCCATATGAATATATTAAACTGCAGAGAGGATAGAATTTGTCACATGTTTTGGATTCCTTCAGAAACTGAAGACAGTTAACAATGGCTAAGAGGGAATAATTCATGGACATGGTCTTCGATTGTATCAAAATTTAAGGCAACCATAGACAGTTCAACCAATCAGAATATGATTTATTCATTATTAACCATGTGCCCAGGATTCCGGAACATATAAAAGAAGCCTAAAAAATTGTACCTGACCTTAAGAAATGAACTATTTTATTAGGTAGACAGTGTGTGTGTGTGTGTGTGTGTATTTAGAAGATAGTTATCAATTGACCTGTGCAGAATTTAATAAAAACTTTATTGTAGTTAATGAAAGGGAGGAATACAATCAGATTCTCTTACTTATCAAATAACAAATGAGTGAAAGAGAGAGAGAGAGAAGTTCAGAAATTTGGTTTTTGGTCTTTGAAGTGATCAGAGGTTAATGGGTCTATGGTTGTTCAAAGTCTCCTGGCCTGTCAAACTCCTGGAAGGCAGAAGCTAAGAATTTTGAAAAGAATGATGGTTAGCATTGTGTAAAATAGATTACATATGGAAAGAGAAACAAAAATAGAGAATTTAGAAATGGAACTGGTAGCTTAGAACATTCTAACGAGTATATTTCCTGAAGTTAGACTGTGAAATTTCCTTCAAAACTTTAGACTCATGAATCATTCTCTAAGCTTGTGTGAAGGGTTTGAGTTGTATTCAATCAAACTTTTCTTGACTAATTCAGAATAAATGGATATAAACTACCTACTAGAGTGTGTAGTACATGGTAGGCAAAACATGATCTATATCATTATTAGGTTGAAATACTGTAATTCCCGGTACCCAGGATCCCACATGGTTGATGTTATAAAAACAAACATGCAAAGCTGCTGCACTTCTCAATGTGTTGTGTAAAGGAAAACACTGAGTGGAATTTAAGAGCTGGGAGTTTTAGTTCTGTTTCTTCTACCAAATGTCCAGTTGTCCTTGGTTAAGAAGGATGTAAAGAAGCCTCAATTTTCTTTTTGCTTTTTTAAAGTTTTTTTTTTATGTTTATTTATTTTTGAGACAGAGAGACAGAGTGTGAGTGGGGGAGGAGCAGAGAGAAAGGGAGAGACACAGAATCCAAAGCAGGCTCCAGACTCCGAGATGTCAGCACACAGCCTGATGCAGGGCTCCAACTCACAAACTGCAAGATCATGACTGAGCGGAAGTTGGTCACTGAATGGACTGAGCCACCCAGGTGCCCCAAGATGCCTCAATTTTCTAATGACAAAGGAGAAGATGAGTGATTTCAAAGATACCTTCCATATTTAAATTTATGTAAAACTGGGGTTGAATCAAAGGCCTGGTGTAATCTACAAGTATTTCTTAAATTTTTCCTGTGAAATCTTCCATGCATAAACTTATATGACTTCCAAAAAAGGGAAGATATGTTTTTTTTGTTTTGTTTTCTAATTTTTTCAAGTATTTTATTTAAGTGTTCTCTATGCCAATATGGGACTCAAACTCAAAACCCCAAGATCAAGAGTTTCATGCTCCTCCAACTGAGCCAGACAGGCATCCCTCAGAAGAAATGTGTTTTTTTTTCACATGAACTTTTTAATATTAGCTTTCCAGATTTGCACTGTATGCATAAACTCATTTCAGATAATTATTTAATTATCACTCATTAAGAGGGGAATTTTAGTTTCTAAATCTTAACATGTGGGAAGTATACGCTTGTTTTCCTTGACATTAATAAGATCTTAATTCCTTTCGAAAAACTGACTTAACACAGGTTTAATCTTGTATATGTGTTATTATTGAGAATGGATCTGCTTTTACATTTGATAGAAACCATGACTGTGTTCTTATGAGAGTGACATTTAAAATTAGTTTCCCAAACCTGGTGTGCCCATTGAAACCTTGCCAATGGAAGATGAGAAAAATGTCAGAGAAGCTCATACACTTGGATTTCTTTTTGCTGTCTACACTTTTCTCCTGATATCTGCTCCTTGGCATTGCCTCTAGTGCCTCAAAGAGAAAACATGCTGCAAAATGATATATTAGAGTGTTGTACACTATTTTAATACATTTTTAAAGGGAACAACTTTCTCTGCTCTCCTATTGCTGACCTCTCCACTCCTGTATTCATCTTCGTCCCTTCCCTTGATTCCTCGGGACACTGGAGTGTTTTTCTGGGGGATGAAACCAAAAAGAATCTCTTGGTGCTTTAACAGGCTTAGAGACTGCAGGGAATTCTCATTTCTCACAGTGCCCTGTCTGATAGCAATTCAAGGATTCACTGTTGCAAAGACTGATGTATGTATTTTGAGCAGAAACAACAAGGAAAAGCAAGATGCTTTTCTATATGTTACAGTGGTTTTAAAATTGCCCATCACTTGGTAACCATGTCTTCCTCTCTAAGGCAAAATATTAGAAGTTCATCTTCTAGTATAAGCCCATAACAAGTGACCATGGAATTAGTGGTTGGAATTGTTATAGCTTGTAAATCACATAGCATAAGGGGAAAATCTGACCCTGAAATTAAAACACACACACACACACACACACACACACACACACACATTTTATTTGCTAGACAACTTTTGTTTAGAAGAAAATTTTTTAATGAAACAAGCTAATTTAATCTGGCAAAATTATGGTTCCTCATCGATTCATGTATTTGTAAGTAATGATTTCATGCCTCCTTTCTTGTTCTCCATTGTGATGGTTAATTTTTATGTGAAAACTTGACAGAGCTAAGGTATGTCTGTATAGCTGGTGCAAGCTATTTCTGGGTATGTCTGTGAGGATGTTTCCAGAAGAAATTAGCATTTGAATCAGTAGACTTAGTCAAGAAGATCTACCCTCACCAGTGTGGGAGAGTACTATCTAATCCTTAAAAGGCTCGAAAAGAAGAGAAAGGCAAAGCAAGATGAATCCCCTCTCTCTCTTCTTGAGCTGGGACTGCCATTTTCCCTTGCCCTGTTTCTCAGGTCTTTGAACTCTGGAACTTGCATCAGTGACCCCCTCTTTCTTGCATTTCTTACGTCTTCAGACTTAGGCTGATTTATACCACTGGATGTCCTGGTTCTCCAGCTCACCGAGAGTAGATTGTGTGACTTTGGCGTCCACAACTGCATGAGCCATTGCTATAACAAGTATCCTCTTATAAATATCCATATATATCCTATTGGTTCTGTTTCTCTGGAGAACCCTGATCATAAACTATCATTCTCCCTTTTCTGTGTCTTAGATATAAAAATCCATGTATATTTATCTGTTTTCAATGACACTGCTCTCAAACAATTTTATGTTTGTCTTCTGTGGGATATTAATCTCATCCAAACTTCAGTACAAAATACAAGGGTCAACATTAAAATTGCTAGGATATCTTATCTGTCTCTGTAATAGAAAAATTATTATTAATGTTCTAGGTCCACTTTAGTAAAAATGCAAATGTGTTCATTTCTCTCAATTTTCTAGCATCCTTAAAGTTGTGACTTGGCCTAGTAGCCTGAAACTGTGTTGGTTTTAACAGTAGTTCTGAACTAAATGCCTTAGGTAGCAGAAATCAGAGGAATAATATTGTAGTGACAAAGTCCCTTAACAAAGCAGTAGCACTCAACATGAGGAGATTCCAATCTGGCCACTGAAACTGAAGAAAAATTGCCACTGTTACAATTGTGAAAAAGGAGAAGACAAGGGGTTAAAAGTTAAATTAGGAAAATCATTCCAACACTGAAAAGAAGTCTATCCAAATGACAAACTGAATGGAGTTTTTTACAAAACTGTGGCCTCCCCATAACTGGAAGTGTTCAGACAACAGATGGATGCTAATCTAGGGGAATCCTGCAATGGATGGGGGTTGCACCAAGTGAGATACAAGCCTCTTTTAATGCTGAGATTCCGTGGTTCTAGGAACCATATGGTGAGGGCATTTGAAACAGGACCGAGAGAAAAAAGACAGTTAATCCCTCAGTGTTCTTCCATGTTCTCTCCACTTGCTGCACCCTTGGAAATGGAGCCTCTCCTTTACAGCAGACATACTAAATATATAACTATATAAGCCTAACCTCATGTTTAATCTCCTAGCCTATTTTCCAAGTTTGTTTCTATACAATTATAGACATAATTAAAAAATGATTAATAATTGTGTCCATTAACTACGTTTTCACATGTTCTGAGACTCAGGTTCAGAGATGAGGCATGAGAGGTGGCTGGAGTCTAGAATAGAGAAGAATATGAATTGCATTCAGTCTGTGGCAGAAGGGAAGAACATAGGAGACTATTCCCCAGTTCACTTGATTTTTACCTGATGATTTACAAGGTATGTAAATTAGGAGACAACCACAGAAGGTACATTTAATGACATCTTAATGCATCACAGAATTTACGACAAGGCATGAATAGCTTGTGCACTCAACCATTGGAAGCAGATGCTGCAATAATTCTACTTAATACTTAGAAGCAAAGTAAAGCATATTGTTTTTTGTACAAATGTTTATGAAACATTAATAAGAATAATATGCACTATTCAATGGTGAACATATAATCTGAAATCCTTTCCTATAAATATTTATAAAGGAGACATTTTGGTTCTCAACATAAATTGATTTTAAGCCCAGATTCTGAAATGCTGCATGGTTTTCTTTCTCTGGGTATATATTTAACTAGAGTGAGACTAACTGACTCACAAGACAGCACTACTTTTTACTGTACCTCCTTACTGAAAGCCTACAGAGATTGCTTTGAATCAATTCGTAAAATATACTCTCCTCTACAATTGCTCAGCTAGTGGCTTGGAAATGGAACTTTCACTATTGTGTTAGCTAGTAAATACTTACTGTGTTGGGAAGAATTAATGAGCTTCATTAAGTTCAAGAAAGTACACAGTTTCTAAATGATGTGGTAATACTTGATATGTATAATATAAATAATTTAAAAAATGCCTTTTCCATCAATGCCTCAAATGTTGGCTTGGTTATTCACAATGACCAATTATGGGTATTAAAGGAGCTAGAATATATTTGAGAAAAAACATTTTACATTTCCTTATTACAGTAAATGTGATTTACCATTCAAAATGCTGTAGTTCTTCACTGCTAACTACAGTTGCAGGGCTCTTAGTCACACCATTTTCTTTCTGGCAGTATCTTTTCCATTTTCAGTTGTATTATGTTTCTTTTAATGACTTTTACTAGCCAATGCCAGCTTTTGTTTTGTTTTTCCCCTCCCCTTAATGGGGAACCATTTTAGAGAAATAGGATACTCTGTGATTTTCTTCCAGTTAAAGTGATCCTAATTGCTAATTGCCATTCAACATTGCAGTGCTATCTATCCTTAGCTTCCTGAGTTTGGTCAAAAATGTCAAGATTATGAAATGAATCATTTTTGTAACTTTATTTGTCTACGTATTTAAATATGGACTAAGTTTAACAGCAAATTTAGCTTTCTCAAGAAATACAGTGAATTTATTGAAAAGCATCAGATGAAATGTAAGTCTTGGGAAAAGTAAAAGAACTTTATGGTCTAAATATCGCATAGAAACACAGCATAGGAAGGACAGATTGAGAAGGAGCTTTGTATAGGAGTGATTTTAAAATTAATTCTGAATTTGCTGCATTAATACCACTTAAATCTGTTTAACCCATTTGCACATAATGACTGGTCATTTGAATCAGCTTTGAGATATTTGATCATAGCATAATGACATCTGCACTCTCCAATCCATTGGCTCATGTCTTATCATTTAAAGATTCTAGGATTTGTGACATCTTCTCTGACCTTTGTATTCATCTTGGATTTCCAAATACAGATATGCACACTAGATGTCCAAATTCAGAGACCTATATCAAGCATCATAAAACTATGCCACATATTAAAATATTCAAAAAGGTATTTTGGCATAGTCTTGTTCTACTACCAGAAATTGAGATAGTATAAAACAGAATTGGTGAAAAATTTCTTCTTTTCTATTGCCATGTACCCCACTGTATGTTATGAAATTGTTCAACATTGAAAGCTTTTAACAAATTTTATCTCAATTTTATCTAGAATACCCCCATGAAATAAATTTTAACACTAAAGTAAGTGTTTATAAAAATATATCACTAATATTTTTCGAAGTCATTGGTACTTAGGTAGAAATTTGTTTTAATTGGAATAAATTAGGGGAAATTGAATTTGTATTAGAAAATATCAACGGTTATTTTAAAGTACTAATTGATGTTGTAAAATAAAGTCTTCGCAAATATTTAAGCTTTATCCATATCACTAAACTTGCCATGCAGTGGGAAAGAATGAAGAGAAAGAGTGGAAAATAAGGAATATAGTCCACAGCCCATTTTAAAATAGCTAGAGGCAGAGATTATAGCTTAAATAAACTTTAGAGTAAGCCTAGGATAATAGTATTCCTGAGCCCAATTGTGGTCTAGGCTTACCTAATAAAATTGTAAATGTCCTTCTTTTAAGGCCATGCTCTTAACTCCTTCATTAGACTCTACATTCACAACATTACAGGAGGCTAGGCCTGGTTTATTGCCTGGGTTCAAACCCCATGCCGGGCCCTGCTTATTCACACATACTGGATCATGTGGCTCCAATAGTCACTACAAAACTAGCTTCCTCTTCTCTACTACCTTCATCATCACCTTGATCTAAGATGAGAGAACCTCCTGTTCTCTAGTTATTATTCCCATCCCTTTCTGAGACTGTCCCCTCTCATATTCTCACTTGGAGTCTGGTTGAGATCAGTGTGGCAATGGTAGCAGTGGCAAGGAAACACACAATTTTATGTATTCTATTGCATTTAATATTAATCATAACTCCATTTGGAGAGATCAGAGAAAAAACTTAGAGAGGTTATGTACCTTGCCCAAAGTCAAATACCAGTGATATGGCTGGAATTTCTGATTTCAAAACCTCCTTTCCTCCTACTGGATCATCCTGCTGCCAGCATGAATGCCTGGTAAGTATGTACTTTTATATCCAAACTAATATTTTCCCAAGGCCAGTACCATGTCTACCATGATTTCTGGTTCCATCTAGGGTGGGTCAAAAACTATCAGGACAATACGCCATTTAGTTTGGTCATAGACTATGAACTAAGCCCAACATCTTCAATTAGTTTACAAAGTAGATTATTTGAAGGGAAATGTAACTCTTTTTCAAAGCTAGTTTTAAATGCATATTTTAAGTAGAAAAAATACATGATCAGAGTTCTGTGGCAAAAATTCTTAATTGCTTTTCTAAGAGTTTTTTTTTTCTCTGAAAACTTACCTTCATACTTGACATTTGGCATGTGAATAGGAGTTTGAAAGAGAGAATAAGCCAGGGGTAATAAAGAAATAAATGATTCTAGGTAAAGGCTTGAGGACATGTCAAACTGAGATTATGGATGACTAGGACTGCTATTCTTGTAACTTATTTTCCTGGATATACCCTTTGACATATTTTCATAAATATTTTCTTTGTCTCCACGAATGAAATTCAAACTTCTGAAGCTTGTAGGGCAGATAAAGTGCTTTATTAACATTAATTCCTCCATGTCTCACATTTAGTTGCTGCTTAATAAATATTTATAGAATAAATGAATACAAATGAAAGGGTAAACTTTACCTCTTGTACGTTGTATGTTATACCATATTTGATTGATTCTAAACTGTCAATTGTTTTGAATCATAAGGTACAATAATAAAACTTATGGAACAAAGATATGAATCAGAACAAAGTCTTTTAAAAATGTTTGTAAGTTTGCATGCATGTGTGCAAGAGTATGTGATTTACAAGTATGTGTGTATGTTTAGTGTTTGTAGTCACCTCTCTTACATAGTGTGCACATGTGTTGGAAGTCATTTGATTGATCAACATTCATACTGTCCTTTTACTATAGGTAATCTAGAACTAACTCTGTACCTTAGCAACTTGGGGAGCTAGCTCTTGGATGCTATTTCATCATACCAATAGCTGATAAAAGAGACAAAGTTGATAAGAAGGTGCCAGAAACTCTGGGCTCTGACATTGCTGATGGTGATAGAAACAAGGCCATTGCTCCTGAGTAGGGATTAGATGCCTTAAGTACTAGATTTTCCCAGAGATGCTTACATTTTATTTTTTGCTTGTATCATAATTAAACAACTTTTATTGTTGAAATTCTAACCACTAATTACTGTTTTATATTCAAACAACACCTGTGTTATGATAAACACAGTATTAATTAGAAATGCATTATACTTTTAAAATCAATCAGGCTCAGGATATATATATATGAAAATTCTTTTTTTTTTTTTAAATTTTTTTTCAACGTTTTTTTTTATTTTTGGGACAGAGAGAGACAGAGCATAAACGGGGGAGGGGCAGAGAGAGAGGGAGACACAGAATCGGAAACAGGCTCCAGGCTCCGAGCCATCAGCCCAGAGCCCGACGCGGGGCTCAAACTCACGGACCGCGAGATCGTGACCTGGCTGAAGTCAGACGCTTAACCGACTGCGCCACCCAGGCGCCCCTATATATATGAAAATTCTGATAGGTATGGAGAAGAGGACAGACCAACTAGGAACTTTGGGGCCCAAGGGATGATTTGGTGAAATTTCTCAGGTTTACATATTTGGGACTCAGAAATGAAAATGCAACCAACTTGAAAACAACAAAAGATGCATAGCCAACAAAGAAGTTAAAAAAATAATTATACAATAAATACCACTTTGTTCTAGCCAAAGGATCATAAAAGGGTTAGCAGAAAGAAATCTGTTAGACAACATCTCCCCTATCCCAGCCAAATACCATGGATAAGAAACCATGCTCCAACTCACCCCTGTTAGCAAACACTGGGTAAGGAGTACAGACACACATTATTACTGTCTATAATGAGCACCACCTCTCTTCCTCCTCCTCACCCTCACCACTAAAGTGAGATCCAAGAAGAATGAGTGGGAAGCTGGAACTTTCATGCCTAATATTAATGACACCACCTCCTTCATGGTATCAGTGTAGGCTTCATGAGGAACATAGACTTCCACACTCATTCTAGGCTGTGGTCCCCTTCCCCTGCTGGGACAGGATCAGAAGAAGCCTGCTAAATCAGAAGATTTAAATGAATTCCGAACACTATCAATATAATACCCCATATGTCCAGGATACAACAGAAACTCACTTGTCATAACAAGAACCAGGAAAATATCAGCTTGAATGAAAAAGCCATCAACAGATGCCATTGTGGAAATGACACATGCTGGCATTATCTAACAAAGATCTTAAAGTAGCTGTCATTAAAAAAAAAGGCTTCAAAGAGAAATAATAAACTTGTTTTAAATGCATTAAAAAATAGAAAGTAGAAACAAAAAAAACCCCAGAAAATACAAATAATAAGCAAATGGGAAGTTTAGAACAAAAAATATGTATAACAAAAACCCTCAGTGAATAAGCTCAACAACATAATGTAAAGAACAGAAGAAAGAATTCGTAAACATGAAGATAGAACAATAGAAATTACTTAGTATGAACAAGAGAGAAAGAATAAACTAAAAAATATAAACAGAGCCTCTGAGATGTGTGGGGTTATAAGAAATAACTGACATTCATGTTATTGGATTCCCAGAAAAAGAGTAAAGAGTGTGGCTGAAGAATCATTCAAAGATACAATGGCTAAAAATTTTCTAAAACTATTAAAAGTATAAACCTACAGCTTCAAGAAGCTGAGTGAACCACAAACAATATAGACCCAAAGAAAGTCATGTTAAAATATATCATAAGTAACTTTCTGAAAACCGAAGACAAAGAACAAATCTTGAAAGAAGCACAAGAGAAACACCTTACATATAGTAGAAAAACAATTAGAATTCTGTACACTTCTATATCTAGTGAAATATCCTGTAGGAATCATAGGGAAATCAAAATTTCTCAAGTGAAGCAAAAGTATGAGAATTTGTCATCAGTACATCTGCCCTAAGAGAATGACTAAAAAAGTTCTTGAAACAAAATGGGCATGATTAAAAACAACAACAAATCTCAGAGCATGAGGAAAGAAAGAACTGAAAAAGTAAAAATATGAGCAAATACAGTAAATGTTCCTTCTCATGAGTTTCTAAATTGTGTTTGATAATGAAGCAAAAATTATTACATTTGTGTGATGTGGTTTTCTATACAGAGGAAACATTTAAGACTATTATAAAATATTATAAAACAGAAAAGAGCAAAGGATTTAAAGAAGGGAAGATTTCTTTGTGGTGATGAAGCTTTTGTATCTTGAGTTTGGTGGTTATGTCATGAATCTACACAAGTGATAAAACGACATGAACTTGACATGAATACCAATCTTAATTTCTTGGCTTTGATATTATGCTATAGTTATATAAAATGTAACCATTTGGGAAAGTTGGGTGCAGGGTACATGGAAACTTTCTGTACAATTTTTGCAACTTACTACAAATCTTAGTAAAAAGTTAAAAAAAAGGCTCAAAGGCTCTACATGAATTTAGGTATATATATTTGCTATGTATTCTTTTCTTTGAAGAATAAATATATTCCATACATTATATACAAATATCTGTTCAGGACTGCTCATTCCAGCTCACATTCAAACTTATTCCCAATCTAGCACTGAATCTTTGGAAATCACAGCATGTAGACATGTTACAGGATATTTTTATCATCATTCAACCTGATCTTTATCTATATGAGATGTCAGGATGAAATTCAATAATCAAGTAAAATTTCTAAATGAGATTGATAATTTCCACACCAGTATTTAATCAACTGAACTTTCTTTTTGTCACTTCACTTCATGAAAAGTATTAACTTTGTTAACTTTATTATTTTATATGCATTATCAATCTATTAGCTATAAAGAAAAGTGCTTTCTCTACAGCTATAGAAATAGCTATTATAAATATACTTTCTACTAATAATAGTTTTTGAATATCTATTATGTGCCATGTTCATTAAGTATACCATCTTATTAAAGCTCACAACAGTCCTGAAATGCAGATACTAATTTTTCCATCTTTTTATCAGAGATAAAGATCAACCTCAGAATATTTAAATAACAAACCCAGGCCAAATAACAAACCTAGTGACCAAAGGCAGTATTCAAACCTACATTTGTATCAGACAGCCTACAATCAGGAAAACAGAAACCACAATAGGGATCTCAAACAGAAAAGATTTAACACAGGGAATTGCTTATGCAGGTTTTTGAAATGGAAAAAGCAAAAATTGGAACGTGTGTTTACCCAGAAATGAGAAACTGTGAGAAGCAGCTGCTACCTGAAGGGCTGGGGGAACACAAAGAAAGAACTGTTAGGACCAGTATATGGAAGCACAGAGGTAAGGCCTCCACCGCAGTGGCCAACACTCCAGAAGTAATGTCAGAATAAGAAGAAAGGGAGCTTGGGTGAGAGTGTGGAAGGGTGAGAAAGATGACCATGTTCCTCTCTTCCTGATTTGTCTCTGAGTTCCCAGTACTTCCTCCTACTGATCACACTCAAAGAGTAGCTAACTGGAAAAATACTCTGGGAAACAGTTTGCAGATTCCCAGTGTAAACAAGGGTAAGCGAATGGGAATTAAAAAATTGATTTACACTGATTTCTTTTGGTCATGCTATTTACATTGGAACACAGTGTCTTCAAACCTGGGACTATACACTAGTACTTAAAAGTTGAATTCTAAAGGCTAAATTTCTTCATTATATTTTCTAGTTTCTAAGAATTCTAAAACTATGTAATATACACTTTATTTTTTATTCTTTATTTCCCCTCAGCCTTCCAGAAATGCACAGATAGGCAATTTTATTTTCATATTTAAGCAGTTGTGTAAAAATTTAACATTAAGAAATAATTCTAACCTTTGACATGATCCAAAGACAAAAAGTGCTGACCTGTCTCACTGTCTTTTCATAGATGCCTGGTTAGCATTCAAGGTGTTAATAAGGCCAAGGTCTCAGGTATATTTCCATAATGGGCCTGTTAGCATCACTGCCCTCATGTCTGCAGATGATTTTTTTTAAAGTTAGTTAGACATGTTAACAGATGCTGTTGTTCACTTAAAATACCTTGGTGGCTGATGCATCACTGCAAAACTCACTGATAGCATTGGTACAGGCAGAAGAAAAAGCTTCTCTCTGACTTTTGTTTTTAAAGCTATGTTACTTAGATGATTCTAATTATGTCTATCTTGTATGTATTATTACATACAAGAACCTGAACAACCTCTGACCAGCAATTTTGAGTAGGTCAGTCATTTCCAAACATTATAAATTAGTGAGTGATAAAATAAATGTAATGATTTTAAATCATTATTGAAATTAAATCAAAATGAAATTAAACAGAATAAGACAATAGAATAGAATAGAATAGAGACAATAGAATAGGAGAGAAGAGTATTAAATCAGAATAGATTAAGAGGTGGGTAATACTTGATGTTTACTCTGGTTGCATATCTGCTTGTCTCTGTGTGTATGGGTTCTGTGTCTTAATATAAAAAATGTGCTTCTCACTATAAATTGTCAAAAAATGTTTGAATTTGAAAAAATAAAGTGAAAGAGACCTAACTGAAAGAAATGCACTTCTTGTTGCCTATGTAACTAAAACTACTGTGGCTATTTTTCTCCCTCTCCTGGTTGAAAGGAAAAGGGTAGAAGACTTGATGCCTTAAAACACTAATTCTTCATAAAAACATCCATTTGACTTAGTCAATTCCTTCCATCCTCACTGTGCTATAGATAAAAGTAATATTTTTGAGCCTGTTTTAAAGTCAATAGTTTTCATCACCCAGTAGGACTACTGCCACTCCAAATCATATAGATTTATCTTGTATGTCTGAAACTTATTTTATGTGGTGGTTAGTTTTTAGACTATCTTTATATCTTACTTGTATAGTGTATACCTTCCTGGTCACTTAGGATGGATGGAGGGCATTTGTGATTGTTCTAGAAAGCAGAATACTGAATAATATCGGCAGAGTTTATGAGCTGTCAGGTTTTTTCCCACCTGATTGTGGTAAGCAGATTCTCAGATGGCCCCAAAATATTTTCCACGTTCTAGTATTCATGGCCTTATGTTATTCAATCCCCTTTTATAATTTGATTCTTACTAATAAAATATAACAACATTGAGGGATGTCACTTCTATGATTAAATTAAAAAAGATTTGACTTCTGTCTTGCTTGCAGATTTTTAGTATTGCCTTCTCAACTTGCACAGTTTGATGAGCAAAGCTTCCTTGTGGAAGAGATCCACATGGGATGGCCTCCAGCCAATAGCCATCTGGGAACTGAGGCCTTCCATCTCTCCAGGAAACAGTGTACAGGAACTGAACGCTGCCAATAACCAAATCAGCTAAGATCTTTCTCCAGTTGAACCTTCAGATGAGACCCCCACCTCTTGCTGACAACTTGATTCCAGTCTTTCGAGAGATTCTTAAGGAGAGAACCGATTTATGCCATCTCCAAATTCTTGATCCACAGAAATAGTGAGATAATGAATGTCTGTTGTTTTAAGCAGATAATTTTGGGTGTAATTTGTCACACAGAGCCATGAATAACCAATGCATTGGTATATACTCAGTTATCAAACAGGGACATTTGCCACTGTCTGGCAGTATTTTCGGTTTTTGTAACTTCAGAGTTGCTACTGGAATCTAGCAGATAGAGGTCAAAAATACTATTAAACATTCTACAATACACAAGGCAGTCTTCCAACAACAAAGAGTTGAGAAACCCTGGTCTAAAGCAAATTACAGTACCGTTAGATCTCATTCCACACAGATTTTAGATCTCGTTCCACACAGTACTTCTAATATCCACTGCCAAAAGGAAAATTATTTTTAAATCTATTCTTGGGAATGTTATTTTAAAATAAATGATAATTCATTTATTTTTTAAGGATAGCAACATCTTTGTTCTTAGAAATATTTTGGCAAGAAAATATGAAACATATCTCCATTAAAAAACTTTAAGTTTATTAATTCTAGACATATGTCCACTCTGAAATATATAGGTAAACTAGAAGCTGATAACAAAACATCCAAATGAGATAGAGAAAATTTTAACCTCACAATGGTAATACCTCAACAGCCAAATTTATTTTTCTCTATATTTGGTAGACTATGCTCCCCCTCAGGCTAAGGCTCATTATGCCAACTTATATCTTATACTGAGATGGTTGACATATAATGCAAGAAGATCCTAAAATCCTGGTGGGTGTGTCTGTAACTTTTCACATTCAAACAAATTCTGTGGCATTGCCACACAAAGAAGGTATACATTTTCCCACAAATGGAACTATAAGCAACCAGTGCACATTGTGAATAGCCAGTATGTTTCATTCATGACCTGTCCTGTCAGAGAAACAGAATAATTTGTATTGTTCACAAATTGATATATTTCTGGTACATAAAAACAGCCTGAATGATAAGAAAAAACTACTGATATGATTGTGTGTCTGCCTTACTCAGAACAATAATATTATTACTGATTTTTTTAAGGAAATGAGTGACAGTTGATATTCCATTAAAGAAATAGCTTGTCACACTAAAACCAAGCATAATCATACTCAGAGTTACCATAAACACACAGTCTCACATAGCTATTTCCTTCATCAAATAAACTATATAGTCCCTTAGTCTTGACTGCACAACTTTGCACTTCACTTTGGCCCACACAGACAAGGGAATATAGGTTAAGGACACAGCTGTCAGTGTTTGTTGCCCTTCAAGCATATTCCTGTCCTACATTTATTATCTAGACTAAAGACTACTGAAAGGCTGATTTAAATTCAGATTGTTATTTTTCTCTGACCATGATCATGAGAAAGGATCACCATAAACTTAAAAAGAAGTTAAAGTGTACAACATGTAAAGTAAATGTATTGGCTTATTGGCTCACTATGGTCCCTTCTGCTCACTATTCAAATCTTCAATGCCTTCTTTTTCTCTACAAAAATTTTAGTCCCTCCATCTCCCATTTAATGATTTCCCTCCAATTGCTTTTTCTAAAAAATTATTTCTCAGTACTTCCTATCATGAATTCTTATTTCAGTCAAATTCAATCAGATTCTTTTCTCCTTCTTATATCTCTGTCACAGCTCATGAGGTTCCCTCCATCTGAACTAACCTTTTCTCTTCCTGCACAAATTGCAACCATTCTCAAAAGTCCAGGTAATATTTTAGTCTTCATGATGCTTTCTTTAACCCTCAGCAAGAAGACAGTTCTTTCCCTCCTCTAAAAATGCAAAATGTGGTTTATTGTATGTTTCAGTTCCCATTTTATATTTAATTGCATGTCTGAATTATCTTTGCATTTCTCGAATGCACAAAGTCTACTATATTAAACACACATGTAATCACCTGACCTAGACCCTAATTAAAAGCAAAGAACTGGCCTAAATTCACAATTTCGAATCTTTGTTGTCCAATCATTGAATCTATATTTCTTGTTTGGTTTGACTTGACTATTACTAGTGTATTATTCACTTTATAGAAAAATAATACAAAACTGACAGATAGCAGCACTTACATGGTGATTAAATACTTAATAGTGCTCTATACAAAGCTCTATAATATCATGTTTCAACCCTTAGTCTGGCACTATCAAATAAACATATTGATCTTCCTTATTTCTTTCCTTGGTAATGAAAGATGATATAATTAATCACAAAGATACTCTTGAAAGTCTAAACTGTTGACTTGCTCTGGAATAAAGCTTTCTTTTCTAGGACAGGAAAGACAATATGGTTAGTGTGCAACTTCTATAATGTAGGGGAAATACAATTAAATTTAATTAAGCAGTTTTAATGACCAAAGTGTTAATACAGTTCTAGTACATAATATCTGGCCTTAATGTGTGTTTAGTCTGATAAATTCATAGTGCCTCCCAACATTCATTTGGCTTGATTCTGTAGCCTGTCACAGAAGGAAGTTGAATGGTTCAGAGAGAAGAATAAACAATTCTCCTTCTTGTATAACATGTTTATTTATGGCATATTTAGGTTATAATAAAATAGAACATTTAGACAGACTAGCATCTATCCTGAAGAATAATACATGAAGAAGTTAAAAATGAAAGGAAAAGAAGGGAATATAAACAAAGGTCAGATAATTATGCTTTCTCATTAACTCTGATTGCAATCTTGTAAATGAAACTAAATATCCTGGCATATTTAGCAGACTGAATATATTCCATTACAAGGATTTACCTGCTAATAAAATAAAGATATTCTTCCTTTTAGATTGAAATTTGGGTTAATTCCATTCTCTTGCCATCATATCATAATGGTACCAGGCAATTAATACCTACTAATGGCATCAGAATTTTCTTCCAAGAGTAAGTACAAAGTCATGAATCCTTATAATTTGCAGTGCCAGGGATTTTGTGTGTACTTATTTTGTGAATTTGCTTTTTATAATGAGCAGTTTAAATATGTGATTCTTTAAAGATATATTCACAAGTTTCCTTTTGTCTTCAGGAGAAATATCTAATAATAAAGATGATAAAATATTTTCTTCTATTGTTTTTCTTTTCAGAGAACAACAGTCTCTGATATATATAACCCTTCACTCATTTGAGTAACTTCAATTTAAATAAAATATATTCCAGGGGTGCCTGGGTGGCTCAGTAGGTTAAGCCTCCGACTTCGGCTCAGGTCATGATCTCGCAGTTTGTGAGTTTGAACCCCGCATTGGGCTCTATGCTGACAGCTCAGAGCCTGGAGCCTGCTTCAGATTCCGTGTCTCCCTCTCTCTCTGCCCCTCCCCTGCTCATGCTCTCTAAAAAATAAATAAATGTCTCTGTCTCTAAAAAGTAAATGTTAAAAAATTTTAAATAAAATGTATTCCAGTACTATTTTGTCTTTTGGGAATTTAGGTATATGGTTGATAGGTGACTAGATAGAGGAGAAATAAAGAAATAATTTTGTACTTGCTTCACATAATATTTTATGTGGTATATGTACATAGCACTTAATAAGGAGATTTGTTTCTTGCAAGGCAGGTAGACGATGATGATGTTGGGAAAGAAGCCTGGAAAAAAAGGAGTCCAGAGGAAGTACTAAAGAGGGAACACGACACAATGCAGCACTTTCCACACAGTGGTTCTCATACACTTGCAGGATTAACTGGAATACTTGATAAATATGTAAATTCCCAGGCCTACTCAAAATATATTGAGTCAAAATCTTTCAGGGTTGGACAAAAGCATCTGAATTTTTAACAGACATTTTTAGTGATTCTGAGGCACATTAAAAATTGAGAACCACTGCTAAAAAGAAAAGCACATTTAAAAATTTTTATAAGTATAATGAAAACTTTTAAAAAGCATCAGGGCACTCATGTTTCATATTTTCTCCATATATTTCTACCTTTTTAATTCAGTATCTCTACTTCATGGTTCTCTGTAGACTTTGCCTGTATATAGTATACCAGGTAGAAGATGATCACATCACAAAGCCCTTATCCTTAGTGCTGTTCAAGAAACCAGCCAAATCTGAGACTCTATTCATCTGGCCTCAATTCCAAATCTCTAGGGAAGGGATTCTCACTGGCTCAGACTGGACTAAATGCCTATCATCTGCCCAGTAATCTATGGCCAGCAAGACCAGGCCATGAAATAAAACATAGTTACATGGCGCTATCCCAACTACCTATGAATTCATTTATAAAACATTTTGAGCATATCTTATTTTACAGAGACAGGACACCACATCTAAGATACAATAGTACACAGTTAGGAGGGAGAAATGTCCCTAACGATGAACAAATTATTATATTCTGGGCAGAGAACTTAAAACATGTCAGCCAAGAGTAGTAAAATAGTAGTTAAAAGATAAGACACATCCATGAAGTAGAAGGGTAAAATCCACTCTTTTTTTTTAATCATTAGAGTTTTTTTCTTTTTAGTATTTACTTATTTTTGAGAGAGAGAGAGACAGACAAAGCACAAGTGAGGGAGTGGCAGAGAGAGAGGGAGACACAGAATCTGAAGCAGGCTTCAGGCTCTGAGCTGCCAGCACAGAGCCTGACGCAGGGCTCAAACTTATGAACCTCCAGATCATGACCTGAGCCTAAGTCAGATGCCTAACTGACAAAACCACCCAGATGCCCTGAGTAAAATGCATTCTTAGAAGAATATATAGAATGAAAGAAAACTGTTTGAGATATATTGATATGCCAAAACACATACAAATTTTAAGGTAATAAATCTGTGTTGCTTTAATCCACTGTATTTATGGTAATTTATTATGGCAGGAATAGAAAACTAATGCAATATGCAAAAGGAAACAAGTATACACATATAATGCTGCAGTCATCATACACATGTGTGATGATAATAGCATTATTTTAAATGCCCATCATAGGGAAATGGATAAATAAAGTATAGTATGTGTATATTTCAAATGCCATAAATTAGTTAAAACAGAATAAGCCAAATACGCATGTATCAATGTATTAAATCCTCAAAATAAGTCAAATGATCAAAACAACTTATACAATAAGAAATTTTTCATATGATTTATGATTTTTTATTAAACTGGAAACACTGTATTTTATGTGGATCCTTAGACTTAGTAAAAGTTGGAAGGTTATACATCAATTCAGTATAGTGGTTTCCATTGTAAAAGTAGGAAATGGGACTGAAGAAAATTCCAAAGATAATTCCAAATATATATGAAATGTTTCAGGCTTTTATTTTTAAAATGCTAAGATGAATACACATGAAAAATAAAGATAGAAAGGAAATAGAAAGAAGAGAAAGAAGAAGAGAGGAAGGACAGGAATCATAATATGTGGAGATCAGATGCTCTGAAATTAAGCTGAAACAGTACTGTGTGCTGTGTAAATGTAGGCAAATTACTTGAGTTCTCTAAGCCTTAGTTTTGATCACTTGAGGAAAAAAAAGAAAAAGATATAATATTTTTTTTCAGTCTGTTGGACGAGTTAGAAAAGATAATTTATGTAAAGTGGATAATAAAAATAAAAGCCTTGCACATGGTAAGGACTGAATAGAAACTAGTTATTTCTTCTTTCCCAACATTATCTCTGAGGTGGTTAGATCCCTCAGAAATGTCTGTCAGATGGAGAGGGAAGGATGGAGTCTAAAACTAGGCAAGAACTTGTTACCGTTACTCACAGAGGCATCTGGGTAACTGAACTTCATTTTAGTTCTATAACAATACATTCAGGAAGGTACTGGCCCAAGTTGTATAAGCTTAGGGATATTGAGAGTGAAAGATGAAAATTTTGTTCAGCTCTATCTGTTCTGTGTACCATTCCTTAACAATCATATTGTGCATTGCATTATAGATAAGATGCACCTGGTCCAGGTATTGGGCTTTCCAGCATGATCTAGGCAAGACTGCATCATGAAATCTTTTAGCTATGTTCGGCTTGAAGAGGTTCCAAATTCTAATCTTTATTTTTTTCACCCTTACTATCCACGTATGTTAGTGTACTGATCAGCCCCTTTCTGGTGGATTAAAATGCTTAAATCTTCATATGTCATTATAGAATGTTGATGAACTTTACTATATATCCTATCCAGTGCTGGAGGAAAAATTGTTTTCATTACTATTTTGTCTTCTTGCTCTTCCTAGTGATGTCCAAAGATATAGGATGCTATTGTGATGCTCACTAAATGGGGTTAATAGCTATAATCTTTTACCTATCATATGCCTCAGCATCTCTAAGCATACCATTTTCCCCCTGGCTACACTGATTAATTCAGAGATGAGGATGTTGAGATGTTAGTTAGACTTTTGAAAAAGAAGACCTTACTCTTTCATACTGGACCCAACCCTGAAAGAATAAAGCCATGATACTTATGGAAGCCATCTGGCTAGTAAGAAGAGTTTATAATTAAGCCAAAATGGAAGAGAGAAGAGTCAACAAGTGGCAATAGACCTGGTCTAAATACCCTTTAGTCCTTTGTACCAAGTTATGTTGACTAGATTTTTTCCTGGACTTTTTAGTTATGTAACACAAAAAAATTACCCTTTGTATTTAAGACAGTTTTAATAGAATTTTCTGTAACTTGGAAAGGAAAAGGAGATGCATTCCCTTCCCTATGGAATATGGCACCCAGAGGAATTAGCCTGGTAGCTCCAGGTTGAAACAGTTCCTATTGGTGTTTATGGATCCTTCCCAGTAGTACTGAATAATGTTCTAATTAACATTCACATTCTCATTTAGGATCTAAATATGCATCCTCTCTTAGCTCATTCCAACTCCCGATCCTTTTCTCGGGCTACATCTTGCGTTTTACAATCTCCAATCCCCAGAGAGTTGGAAATAGAGGTTTGTTGAATATAGACACACTTTGTTTCCAAATCAATAATCTATGTAAGATTCCTTAGTGCTGTGCTTTGTTTGGCATAGGGAGCTTTGTGGTATCTCTAATTGCCTGAAGCTTTCCTAACTTCCATCATTCTGAGACTTGTTCTTTGGAGCATATGCTGATTTTTTCCCAACTAACAGACTGGCTTGAGGACATTTCTGGGCATAGCTGGGTTTTAAGACTGAAGTGTATGAATATAGGAAAAACCAGATGCATAATTGAAAAATACACAGACTAAGAGCAAGCTATTGGAGGAGGCACCCTAGTACCCTGAAATTTGACTGAAAAGAAAAACAAAGGTTGAAATAATCATGAAAATAAATGAATCTAGAAGGAACAGCCACAAAACAAACTGGCCAAAGTTAATGGAACATCTGTAGGCATACAGAAATCCAAGAAAATTTAGAAATTAATATTAGACAAACTATAACAAGCAGAACAGAAATAAAACAAGCAAACTCATACATTGCTTCTTCTATGTATGGAAATTTGCTCTCCTTCACACAGACTTTTTAGCCTCTGAAGGACCTTTTTCTATATTCCAATCATCATGCGATTTTTCTACCAGACACATGATGACTTCCCTCACAGTTACTTTGCCTCCACTTGGAGCTCCTAATCCAGATAATGCCTAGTGTACTTTGGCTTCAGGGAAAATTGAGACTAAACTTTTCTTGCTGTTTTCTGGATCTAGAGCTGTCTTTTCCCCACAGTTCAATAACAATTGATTGTCTAATAATTCTTTTCAATACTGATGCTAACTACCCTGAGTTAGCACAGATCCCAATGGTTAAGGATTCAGCCCCACAAGATCACTTCCAGTCAGATTTCAGGAACCAGAAAAATTGGGATCCTCAGGTTATCTGCACTTCTGCCAGCCAACCTGGTTACAAATTCATGTGTTCCCTCAACTTCCCACTTAATGTTGATAATTCACTAGAACAACTCACAGAACTCAGGAGTGCACTATACTAATGATTAGTTTTATTACAAAAGATAAAACTCAGGAAAAAACAAATAGAAAAGATGCATAGGGCAAGTTATACAGGGGTGGGGAGTACGGGGTGGGGTGACACGTGCTTCCATGCCCTATATAAGAACATCACCCTCTCAGGACCTCAATGTGTTCACCATTCCAGAAGCCCCCAGAAACCTTGTTATTGAGTTTTTAATTGAGGTTTCATTACATAGGCACAATTGATTAAGTCATAAGCCATTGAAAATTGAGCTCAATGACCAGACACTCTCTCAGGAGATTCAGGGACTGGGCTAAAAGTTCCAACCCTATGATCATGTGGTTGGTGCCTCTGCTGACCAGCCATCATCCTGAAGCTATATAGGGGCCTGTGAGTAGCCAACTCATAACTCTGGCAGGGTCCAAAGGGGCTCCTTATGAATAACAAACAACTCTTATTACAGAGGAAATTCCAAGGGTTTTAGGACCTCCATGCCAGGAATCTGGAATAAATATAATACATTTGACCCTTGAACAACCAGGGGGTTGAGGGCCCTGACCCCATGCAGTCAAAAATCCAAATATAACTTTTGATTCCCCCCCCAAACTTAATTACTAATAGCCTGTGTTGACCAGAAGCCTTACCAAAAACATAGAGTCAATTAACACATTTGTATGTTACATATATTATAAACTGTATTCTTACAATAAAGTAAGCTGGAGAAAAGAAAATGTCATTATGAAAATCCCTCCTGTACTCTATTGATTGAAAAAAATTCACTCAAACCCATGTTGTTCAAGGATCAACTGTATATAATTTGTACTATACCATAGAGTTTTCCCCTGAAATTCCAGAGGTGACATGTAGACTAAACAGAATTTTCCTATCAGCCTTATAAACCTCTGTCCTCTATTCTTGGATCTTTATAATTTTCTGGACAGATCAAAATGGTGTCTGAAAATTATTTAAAATTGCGAATGGATGATTTTGTACTTTTTGATTTAAAAACCCTAAACTTATTCATACATATTTTACAAAGTTGAAATGTAAAATTCTTCACAATCTTTAAAGTAATTCTCTCTCTCTCTCTCTCTTTTTCCCTAACTAACCATATGCTCCGAAGGGCTTGAATGAGCATAAAGGTTTGTACCAGTCATTTCATCTTGACTGTAGTTCATGGTTTTTCTTATTGTATATTACTTGCCTGTTATGGTGTCACTTGTTCAGATTGCATTTCCATAGTTACTACTGTATTGCATAATGTCTTCAATTCTAGAAGTTGATTACTGGCTTGTAATATTCAAGATATGTTAGATAATGATAAATGACCACACAACTCAGTGGCTTAATAGAACCAAATGCGGTCTCTTACTCTTGCTTCATGTCTAAAATACCAGTAGGGGGCTCTCTTCTCTTACCAGGGTCAAAGGCATTCAGAGGCTTCATCTTGACACCTGTCTCTTAGATTGCCACAGCAGAGAAGAGAACCTGACAATTCATGCACTGGCCCTAAGACCTATGCTCAGAATGAATGCGTGTCATCTGCTCACAGTTTATTGACTAAAGCCCCATCAGTCTCTCTCTTAGCATAATTGCAGGTGCCACAATCTGATCAGGTTTGGGTAGGAAATCTAAACATTTAATCTATTTTCCCAGAGAGATTTTGATTAAATGAACGTATTTTTCTTCATGTGTTGCTGTAAGCCATTCAGAGGTTTTAACAATGAGTTTAATGGCCATGCCATTAAATGGCCATGCTTGCCAAGAGTCTGAGTTTTAATTGGCCTTTTTAATGCAAAGAATTTCTCCACTTTATTTATATATTTTTTTTACTATTTGGAACTGAGAAGCAATTCTGTTTTCAAAGCAACATGTCCTTGAATTTTCAGACTCCTCCTATTTTCTTTAAAGTCTGTTTTCTTCAGTGCATCTTGCTCTACTGATACCTTGCCAAATACAGCCAATAATAACCACTATACACCATTAATGTTGTATTTTCCCATCACTTCTAGGACCACAAATTTACCTTCAGAGCTGTCTTCTGAAAAAAGGTGGAAATGTTACCAAATGTTTGGACCCTGCATAACTTGGATCATCCTTTCAGACTCCTATGTCATGCTTCCCTACTTGTTACCTAGCCCTTATATCAATCCCACATATTTTAGCCTTATTGTCACAGTAGTATCCAGTAACAGTTTCTATATCAATTAGGATAGGTTACATTGGTGGACATTTCCATTTGGACTTCTAGATCTCTCTTTACACTTCATTACTTTGTGCTCCTTTCTGGGGCATCTGATGTTATTATCGGCATTGATATACTTCCTTTTCTTCCAGCTTCTAAGAGTGTCCATCAGTAGAAGTTACTGGAAAAAGATGGAGGGGGGTGCCTGGGTGGCTCAGTCAGTTAAGCATTCGATGCTTGATTTCAGCTCGGGACATGATCTGATAGTTTATGGGTTTGAGCCCTGCATCAAACTGACAGCACAGAGCTTACTTGGGATTCTCTCTCTTCCTCTCTCTCTGCAACCCCTTCCCCTCCCCCTGCAAATACTCTCTCTTTCTCTTTCTCAAAATAAATAAATAAACTTAAAAAGAGAAAGAGAAAGAGAAAAATTGGGTAGTAAAAGGAGAACAGAGTCAGGGTACTTATTCTCCTTCAGGTCACTCTGGGTTGGCTACATTCCTCTACTGAAGGCTATAGCTATTGTCAGGCCCTATCCACACAACTAGACTATCCAGATTCCTGGATATTAACTAATTCTCCCTCTTCTTGCCATTTCTGGTCTAGCCATTATAGCATCTCTCCAATGTTACCAGCCTCACATACTACATCATTCCTGGTCAGTTTCCCTGACCTCTGATGACTATAGCTTCATAAAATACACCTTTAATTTAAATCTCCTAAATCATTTGGTTTAAGGAGTTCCTTTTAGGATTCTGATTGGTTAGGTTGTGGTTCAGTAGCAATCCCTGAATCTTTGTGGCTTAACATAATAAAAGTTTCTTTCTGAGACTACCTATCCCACTTGCATGGGTAGGGAGCCCTGATTACTTTACTCAGCCTCACAAGCTCCAGCTTAGCTCCTGCTTCTGTGATCAATGGAACCATAGGAAGATTATACAGCTACTCATGTAAGGGCCCTTCTACTTCTGCCTGAATGTGACACCTGCCACCCTCGCTTACATTTCTAACTTCAAAGGAGTAAAAGTACCACCCTGACATGCAACCCAAAAGGGGAAAACTGGAAGAATTTAATGATTCCTTTATAAATGGTTCAAAAGTGTTTTTTAAGCATAAAGTTATGATGAAATTAAAGCAAATATTGAAGCTCATGTTAACTTCATACATGTACATAGCAAGAATGATGACAGTGCATGTTTAGAATATAATTCTGTTTGTGCTCAAACAAATAAATATATTAGAGTATTGATGCCGTACAATTGGTCAAACAGAAAGTGTGAAGCTCACAGACAACTGAAAATTGAATTGTATTCAGGCCCGTTTATGAGCCTTCCAGATCTGCTTAGCTCCACTCTAGCCCTAGGATGTTTCCCACAGAGAGTGACGGCTTTCACTGTTCCCATGGCCTCCAAGCCAAACTTTATTACCACTGCATTTGCCTCATCTTTTAACATTTTAAATGATCTTACCACCCCAAGAGTGAGAGCGGGGCTTCAGCAAGAATTCTATTGCACCCTCACAGTATGAGATGAAGCAATCCCAGTTCTTCAGTATGACTTAACTGGACTCCTGGAAGTGCTGGATTCCCCAGGAGCTACCCAAAGGGGACAATTAGCAAGATCCAGAAGAATGAGAGAGGAAATTTAAAAATGAAGTAATTTTTTTTAATTTAAAAAAATGTTTATTGATTTTTGAGAGAGAGAGAGAGCGTGAGAGGGGGAGGGGAAGGGAGAGAGACACACACACAGAATCCGAAGTAGTCTCCAGGCTCTGAGCTGTCTGCACAGAGCCTGATGCAGGGCTTGAACTCATGAACCATGAGATCATGACCTGAGTCACCCAGGTGCCCCCAAAATGAAATAATCTTTGACCAAAGAAAGATAAAAGACTGGAAAAAGTATACTAAAAGATTGCTTTTGCTTCCTCTCCTGGCAGTTTTGAGAGGGTGGTATCTTACAGGCTCTGAGGATATTCCACAAGACTAAGCTTCCTGTGAAGCTGGCACAGTTCAATAGTATACAACTTTAAACTTGCTTGCCCTTCTTCACTGCCTCACTTCCCTTCACCCTCACTCTTGTTTCTCTGTGATTGTACTGCCTCTCTCAATGCAGTGTTTACACATAAGATTTGTCTTAGAAAATATTTGCTAAGGAATCTAGGCTTAGAAAAATAGTCTAGGATGGTCATAGAGAATAGACCTTCAGGGGGAAATTTGGAATTACTCTCCTCTCTGAATGCAGTAAAGACCTAATTGTTTGGAATAATAAATAGAATGATTAAAAAACCCTAGAATGTAACAGCAGTACCATCATTAAAAATTTTAGCCATAATTAACAGAATTTAAGAATATTTGTTTTTGTTTTCTGGCTCATCATTCTAATTTTAAATTCCTTTTGACCTTTATTACACTCATGACCTGTTAAAATTTTGTTTTTCCCTCTGCCACTTATATTTTTGTGTACTTCTATTAAAATCCTTGCTCGGATTGTTTTTTTTTTTTTTTTTTTCTCTTCTAATAACCAGCATATAATCTTTATTAAAAGCTCTAAAAATATTGAAATGTTGGGATATTTTACAGATAAGGGCCCATTTAATCACATTCTCAAAGAGAATGTCAGTTGTTAGCAGACTCATTTAAAAAAAATCTACTGAATTTAATTTAAATTAGTTATTATCCTTATACTGATTTTGCAGCTGTCATTTGACTTTTCTGACCCCAGTCTGGCTAGTTTACTATTTCTGGACAGTTAGGTAAACAAACTGATACAAGTTTTAGGAATAGGATACTTCTCATGCCAAACTTGAGAGAGTATAAAAAAAGGAAGAATGTTCTAGAGGTAGCAACTGAAGTTAAATTCTGACTTACAATGGCTCAAACAAGTAGAAGTTATTTATCTCACATAAGTCTAAAGTTAGGTAGTTATTGGATTTTGGTTTCCCTATCCAAGCCCTGTTGTATCACCTTCACATGTTGGCTTGGGTCCATGAATTCATTTGTTTGCTGGAGTTGCCATAACAAAGAATCACAAACTAGGTGGCTTAAATAACAAAAATTTATTTTCTCATAATTCTGGAGGCTAAAAATCTGAGGTCAAGGTGTTGACACAGAGTTGGGTTTATTGTGAAGTCTCTCTTCTTGGCTTGTAGATGGTCCTCTTTTTCCTGTGTCTTCATATGGTCTTCCCTATATGCCTGTGTTTGTCACTCTCCCCTCTTCTTATAAGACACCAGACATATTAGATTGGGGACCACACCAATGGTTTGATTTTACCTTAATTACCTCTGTAAGGATTCTGTCTCCATTAAAGTCACATTCTGAGGTACTTAAGTTTAGGGCATCAACATATAGCTTTGGGTGAGAGGACACAATACCCATAACCACTGTGGTTACCAGATTGTGGTCTTAAGATTGTACTGCTCTACAATACATATAGACTATAAGGAAGAAAGAAATGGGATCTGTTATATTTATCTTTTTTTTTTTTAAAGAAAAACAAAAGCTTCACATACCATCATACTTCTTTCACGTAGTTCATTCATTTATAGCTTAGTGGCTAGAACTGTGTCACATGGCAAGAGAGGCTAGGCAAGTGACAGGATTTTTCAGGATTTATAGCAAAGGGGACAAAGAAAAGAATAATTAAAAATAAGTTTTGGGCCACTCAATCTACAGTCTGTCACGGAGAATCTCATAGAATATTTAACAAGCATGTATTTATTGACCCACTACTAATGACAAAGACCATGACAGGCCCCTGAGATTTATGAGTGAACAAAACACAGACACTGCATTCACAGAACTTATATTATGATGTGGAAAGCAGACAATTAAAAAGGCAATTAATATGCTGCATGGCAACTGAGAAGATGGGGATCAACAGAGTATACTATAGAAACTCAAAGGAGAGGCAACAAGCCTCATTATAGAAAATCATCAAAAGTTCCACAAAAATGTGACATCTATGCTTTTTCTGTCTTTAATAAGCAAATAATTTAATATGAGTTTGTGGAGGTATTTTGAACAGTAAGTAAAGAACAAGTACAAGGCTTGGTACGAAGTAATTAAAATGTATGTGCCCATTTATTTATAATTTTTTGTGAGTTTATGTACTGTTATCATAGCAAACGCTTTGTACTTCAAATTCATTCAACATAATCTGAAGGGTTCCCTTTTACTCAGTTATTCCTCACAGTGATTAAAGGATGCAGCTACTATTATTGTCCTCATTCTACAGATGAATCGAGACATTGAAAAATTAAATGATTTGCTCAAGATCATGTAATTATCAAAAGGCAAGACTGGGATCTGAATGTAGTCAGTCCAGCTCCAAAGATCATGCTCTTAACTATCCTGTCATCAAGACTCTCCTCATTATTTTCTGCCTCTGATACTTATCAAGTTGTGTGAAGAACATACTCATACTAAAACCATAATCTTTTCTAACGTCTGACTTTCTATCTCTGGCAATGACCTGCTCCTGTCCTACTTAAAAAAAAAAGTCGGTACTTCCAAGTAAGACAGTGGTGTAATTATTTGCTACTGAAATTGCAAAACTGGGGGGAAGCTCTATAAATTCCGTCAGTACACAAAATGTCTTAGTTTTCCTAAGGCTGCTCATTTCTTCCACTAATGTTTTCTTTTCCCCTGGGATATGCTATAAACTGAGTATTGTTAATTTTGCATTTGCAACATGGATACCAGGTTTCAGAAATTGTTTTTGGTTCTTTCTGGGCAATGAAATATAGAGGTTTTGTTTTCATGTAGCAAATATCTCTTTTCTTGATTCATCTTTCTGTTTATTTTTATTGTTTTGTTTTCACATTTTATTTTGATCCAAACAATATGGTTTCTATTTAGTCTTTTGTTTCAAGACATAATTAAAGCAATTTATTCACTGACTTTAATATAGTTTTTACTTTTATTTTTCAGTGGTACACATTTCAGAGTTAGCAATTTTGCTTTACTTTCTTCTGGTTGGGAAAGACCCCGCTAAAGTATCATGTGCAACAATAAGAATTAAAGAGTTTACTGGGGAAAAAATACAAAAGAATTTGTCGTGACTTTTCATTTCTAGCATCAGCCACTAAATGTCTACATGTAACTGGCAATTATTCATACTGAAATTACATGCTTTCAGAGTCAGAAAACCCACAATCTTAAAAAGCTGATTATTTTTATGCAAATATGTGCTGTGTGTAAACAATTGTGACTCAAGAAACTACATTTTTCTTTATAGTCAAAGAGTGGTAGCAAGTTTTTAACCCCAGATTTTAAAACCTACTACCCATTTTTCCACAGTGATCTCTTTCATGTAGGTATTTTGAAAAACTAACTGTATTTTTAAATTTCCAATTGATAGAGAAAACTTTCATGTCTCACCATTTATCCTATTTGGAGTTACATGGAACTAATAAAATTTTAAAAATGTGTCAAGAATTATCAAAGTCTCAACATTCCCAGGGATGTGCTATTTTATGTGTTACGATGCTACTATTTCCATTTTACCTTGATGCAGCAGCATGTAATTCTTATGTTGCTTGTGATAAAGTATTATTTCTATTAAAATTGCAATTGATTCTGTATAATAACTACATTTTGAAATAGGCCTTCTCAGCTTTCTCTTGGCAATGCCTATTTATATTTTAGTCTATATGGATTTAATACTTGAAGCCAACTGAATTTCATTACATTTTATTTTCCCAATACTGTGATGTATAAATCACCTAACCTTTGCCATATTACAGCTTTGCCATTGAGATCTGACAAACAAAAACTTTACTGTATTTATGATGGTTCCATAGGTCCAGGTCTGTTCATCTCCAGGAACAAACTTAGGGATCTCCTGGTCTTGCTACGTCCCGGGTCTCTCTTCTCTATCATGGTAGTAGCCCTCCCTGGCATGGCTCTTTGGGTGACAGCTGAGAGGGTCAGATGGCTTGCAAAATTGGGGACAGGGATTCCCAGGATTACTCCCAGGAAGTAATCAGGAGGTACAAGATTCTTAGAATAAAGATGGTACATCATCCAATAGAAAGAATTTCACTAGAAAATTTTAAGGAGAGAAGTGAAATGATTTTATATTAAAACCACCACAAATATTATGACATAGAATTCAAAACCTACATGAATGTTTAGCATAACTATTCAAAAGTAATAGTAAGGAGTGCCTCTGCTGGCACTGAAATTCCCTTCTGTCACTCTTCTCTTTTTGTCTCAATCACCTATCAAACTTTAATGTATTATTCTTTACTGTTAAGGGGACTTGACTTGAAAAATAAGCAATATAAATGTGTTTAAATATGCATAAAATGACATTAAAATATGACATATTAATATTACCTTTTGTCTTTCTGAAATTATGTGAAGTATTTTGAAAATTCTTCTACATTTGTACGCTTATCATTTAATTCAATTGCCATCTTTACTTTTGTGGATCATTGCAACTGCCTTGCAACTGACCTACTATGTCCATTCTGGTCTTTCTCAAAGTTATTCTACAATCCTCAAGTAAAATGGTGCTGCTGAAACTAATCCAGTCATGGCACCTTCTCCCTTAAAACCCAGCTGTGACTTCCCATTGTTCTTAAGAAAAATACCAAAGACTTTAACATGTCTTCTTGAGCCCTTCACAGCTGATCTCCCACATTCCTCCTAGCTGTCCCCATTCCTAGTGTTCTCATTCTTCTTTCAACCCCTAGTTGAGTTCAAGGTCTGTCTTGTCACAGGATCTTTGCACATACTATCCTCTTACTGAAATGGTCTTCCTTCCTCTCTTCATTTAGTGACTCCCCGTCTCATTAGAGATCTTCCATGACAAAGCAAACTTCCTAGATAAAACATTCCCTCCTCTGTAGTTAGGTAAAGCTCCCATTATAAGGCTCCATAGTACCTTATATATCTCATTTATGGCAATTGCAACCAAACATTTGTGAAAGAATTTCATTAAAATCTTTCTTTATTACTTCTTTACTTAAACTCCATCAGTCTGGGGGTGCCTGGGTGGCTCAATTGGTTAAGTGTCAGATTCTTGATTTTGGCTCAGGTCATGATCTCATAGTTCTTGAGATTGAGCCCCATGTTGGTCTCCATGCAAATAGCTTAAAGCCTGTTTAGGATTATCTCTTTCCCTCTCTCTCTGCCCCTCCCCTGCTCATGCTCTCTCTCTCTCTCTCTCTCAAAATAAATAAATTAATCAAAAAAAAAAAAAAACCCCTCTCCATCAGTCTACTTTGTTCACTAACAGCACATAAGAAATCCTTCATACACATTTGATAAATGAATGAATGGCTACCACTACACTTTGCATAACAATTTTCATCACTGAAATTGAAAATCATCAATTTTCATCAATAAAATTTTTATTGAAATGGGTTGAATGATACAGATTATAGGAAAATGAAGAGCATTTGTAAATTTTATTTTAAGTAGCTTGTTGCTGTTCTTTGAGATAGAACTATGAGTACACCACTTAGAGTATACTTCATCATCATCTAATCTCTATACACCACAGACAAAGGTAGAATGATCCCAGATAGAATGTATTAATGATGTGTGGAAATGTAAAAAAATTATTAGCATTTAATACCAGATGGGTAATTACGTTTTTTTTTAGAAATTAGATAGTGACATTTAAAAAATGGATTGTCAAAATGATCATTTAATTATTTATGTGTTAAGAATTTATTATAAGCAAGACAGTGATAGACATTTCTAGGATACCAATTTGAATAAGCAGCATCTCTGCCCTCAAGGAGGTTAGGATCCCATGATACAGAAAATAAACTCAAAATAGACTCAGACTGCTATTATAAATGCTACAGTACAGTATTATGGGCTCAACTTGTCTCCCTACCCCCCAACTCAATTCATGGGTTGAGCCTAACCCTTAGAAGGGTGAAGAAATAAATTTCTGTTGTTTAAGCTACTTGATCTGTGGTAATTTGTTATGGCATCCCTACCTAATACATACAGTCATAATCAAAGTATTGTAGGATCACAGAAAAGAAAAAAAAAACTGTTTTGCTGTAGCTTTATAGCGGAGGTAGCATCTCTGACTTACTGATTAAAGTTTGTATAAGATTTTCACAGTAAGATCACATTCTTCTCTATTTCCATGGATCAGTTAGTAAATCTCTCAACTTCAAGTCTTGCAATTCACTGCAAATTTATTTTTGTCACTCACACTTTAACTTTAAAACTTGCAACCAGGAGTCCTCTGTATTAGTTCTCTATGGTGCCACAAACTTAGTGGCTTAAAACAACACAAATTTATTTTCTTATAGTTGGGGGGGGGTGGAACACAAGTCCAAAATGAGTCTTAAAGGACTAAAATTGAGGTGTTGGCAGAGCTTGATACTTCTGAAGGCTCCAGAAGGGGAATTTGTTACATCTCTCTTTTAGTTTCTAGAGGCTGCTAGCATTTCTTGGTTCCTGGTCTCTTCCTTGTATTATTCCACTTGCTTCCATTGGTACATCTCTTACTACTGCTTGGATCTTTGTTTCCCTTTTATAAGGACTATTGTGATTACATTGGTTCACTTGAATAATACAGGATAATCTTCCCAAGATCATGTCTTGGGAAGTCTTATACAAACTTTAATAAATAAGCATTAAGATCCTTAACTTCATCATATTCATAAAGTCCCTTTTGCCATATAATTTATCCACAGATTGTGGGGATGATGATGTGGCATCTTTAAGGCCTTTACTCTTCTTACCACCCTGTACACAGCAGATCTCTTATATTCCAGTATACCGCTCTCTAATCTTCCATTTTCTCTTTCCTATTAAATCTGCTTATTGAACTCCAAGCAATATCTAGTGTTGGATATTTTTTAATTTATTTTCTGGATTTGCTTCTGTCATTATTCTATCCTGACTGCGATTTGATCTTCTGAGCCACTCTTTCCCCTGATTCTTCAGTTCCCTTACTTTACTGTCATAAGGTTGTTCATCTGAAGCCTAGACTGGATTAGACCCCCACCCTTCCTCTCCCATACTCTGCTGCTTCTGCAGGGTAGAAGACCACACAAAAAATGGTCTCCAATCTAACTCAGTCTGCAATGAGGGAAGTCTAATCATACTTTTCCTTTTTTAGTGTCAGTATCTATTAAAACAAAGCAAAACAAAAACAAGAGGAACACTTTTTACTCTTCACCTCATTCTCAGCCTTACCATTTCTCAGTAGATGATTTAATTTCCCATTTCCGTAAAATAATTAAGTCCAACAGCACAATATACCTGTGTCTTGCTCCCCATTCACAAAATCCAAGAAAGGTGTTTGGCACCTTTTTTCAATCAAAAAGTAACTGGAAAAACTGAACTGAACTAGGTTTTACATACGGGTTTGCAGATAAAATTGTGGGGACAGTGACCAATTTCCACTCTTCTGAGAACACGTTAGAAGATGTACAGGTTTAGTTGTGTCATAGTGCCTGCTGTTGAAAAATCTTTGTTAGTCCCCAGTATTTTCAGAGAAATTCTAGCTTAGCTTAGCAAGGAAATGTGTTCCAAATCTTTCACAGAATGTACCATTTTTCGTCTCCATCTCATACCTACCTATACCACACTTCTCAGTACTGTCTAGATATGTAACTCTACACCACTGGAATGCTTGTCCAACTTTTTCTTCTGCCTGTAAAACTCTTACAGTATGTCCTAAAGTAGCAGGAGAAGTGAATAGATTCTCTTCTTAACATCTGTCTTAATTAATTACTACTTAGTACTACTACTACTGCCATTTTTACTTTTATAAATAACATAATAATCAGCTACCATTTACCGAATACATTACTTAACCCAGCATAGGTATAGTTTCTTCTGACTTCCCCAATCACTTCTGAGTTTAATAGAATTATTATCCCTTTTACTGCCATACATGCTGACATAGTTTAATGTTTTTCCAAGGTCACACAGATGCAGGATTTGCACTCTGGTCTGTTTGATCCAAAGCTTTTATCAAATGCTAAACTCCATTGGCTTCTTTGCAAATTTATCACATTTAACTGCAAGGCTACATAAGCTATACTACAGACTACCTACTCTGAAGATGATAAGCAATTCTGTAGAGCAATCTGTGTAACACTGATAAATCAAACTCTTATTATCCCCACTTGACTGCCAAACTAATGTAGTACTCAGTAGCAACATGGGAAAAAGAGTTGCTGTTACTTAAGACATAAGCTTTCTTATGTAAATTAAGGTGTTTAAAAACTCACAAAAGCCTGTGACTCACAATCTCACTTATATATCTTTCAAATTCCTACTGGTAGAAAAAAATGTTTTCATAAATGTTTATAATATCATATACCTTTTTGTGTAAACTATATACATTTGATTAGGAATAGCTAAGATTAAAAATACCTAATCGGCTTTATTCTGATAAAATGAACCTTGGACAATTATAGTACCTAAAGTTAGGATTTTTTAATTTTATTTTCATTTTTTACTATTTTTAACTTCTCATGAAACACATGCCATGTAATATACAACGCACAGTACCATTTCAGGAAGATTTATGTGTATAGAAAGTATTTCCAACCAGTGCCCGGAGTATCAAATTAAAGGAAGTTAAATCTCTTGTCTGTGACACCTTAGTCTGACTAATGCTAATCTTGCAGGTTGCATTACTGTACATTTACGTTTAAAAAAAAGTGATCACCTTCTAAATTATCTTTAAATTTACAACCTATAGAGGGGGTAACAGGAGATGGACTGCCAGATTTTGAAGGCTCCCCAGAGGATATAGTCTACCAATTACATTATAGCCCACAGCACTCCAGAATAGCAGACAACAGGATGCGGAGCACTCTCTCTCTGCCAACAGTCACCACCACTCAGCAAATCCTGGTGCAATTGGCTTTTTATGGATAATACTTCCCAAAAGAGCCAGAGTTTAAAATTTCCTAAAGCCAAGCCCACTGTATATCTATTTCAATATATGACAGATTCAACTGAGGGTCTAACCAATAAAGTCTCAACCAACTGGCATTTTATTAGAAGCCATATATCAGTTGCATAGCTGACTGTGCTCATCTCACCCTGAATGAATGAAAATGCATCACTACAGGGTTGGCTAGCTAAATAAATACTATGGAGTTTGAAACTATTACTGCTTTATTCATGCCTGTAATTAAATTTTGAGAGTTTATGTACCAGAAACCTTGAACAGACTCCTAACGACCCCTGGAAGTCAGGTCTTTTAAAGTGAATGTGCAGATGTACTGTGACTGATCCCAAATTTGACCCATAGGTCTTTGTGGTTTACTTTGAGGATGAAACTGATAAATTACTTGTCTTGATTCCTGAAAGATCTTTCTTTTATGTCCTGCATTGAATGTAATGTGGTTCATTTTCATTAGGGGAAAGCACAGAGCTTCAGGCAGAACAACTGAGACACTGTAAAAAAATATATGCAGCACACACAGTAGAGCATATATTGAGAGAACATACTTAGTATGGATATCCTTTCCTATAAATCAAAGGATTGGAAACTCTGAAGGGCTACATTAATTTTTTACCTTTAGAAAACTATACTGTTTTGAAGCCATTTGTATGTGTGACTAAAAGAAATGGGAAGTTAGGCAGTAGTAATAATGTTACTTCTTTCATAAATTTAGACAAATTATCTGACTTAATCCCCAAGAGCTTTGTATCTACTTTGAAATTATTTCTGTTGTTATTCCCCCCAGACTGTGAGGCGTGAATACATAGATGTTTCTAGCTATACAATCTGCCCTTTTGGTAGCTGCTTGGATGATTCTGAGGGCTTTCTAAGAACATTTAGGAAGGCATGAATAATCCTGATTGCTATGCATAAAAAGGAGAGTATGCATTATATGGGAAAAGATTATGAGTTTTTATTATCCACTTCTCTGAGCTCCATTTTTCAAACCTATATGGAGTCAGCAGAGCTCGGTGGAAGGAACTTTTGACCAGGAGTAGCAGGGCTGGATATTCCACACCCAGTTCTGACATAAGCACTTAGCACCTCAAAGTTTGAGCTAATGAACTTTCATCTTGGTTCAGGTTTAACCTTTTATTAGTCCATTTTGTAATTTTTTTCACAGCATATCATCTACCTGCCTACATAAGTACCTATCTATCTATCTTGTATCTCAGTTTTCAGGAAATACTTTCTAAATAGAATTTATTTTATATTTATTTAGCAGCACCAATTTCCAAAATGTAATGGTATGCTGGCTAATATGCTGGCTAATGTGTGGTTAAAAAAGGCTCTTTGCTGCTGGCAAAAGAATTTCCAAAATTGTAATATACTGCATAATGAAAAAAGTGTCCCAACTTGTGACAGTTATCAAGTATAACCAGTTGATGCTTACTGGGTAGAACAACTGTTTATAAATTTAATAAGCTTATCATGGAGCAAAGAGGAAGGATTTACACAGGATATACAGAGGGGTCAGAGACTGAATAGATTAATTTAAGAAATGATGGTGCATTAAGAACAAATTATTTTTTTCAGAGATTATGGGTTTATCTGATTGAGAAGTAAATCTCTTATTATGCTTTCTCTTGTGATCTTTTTTCTGAAGACTTATTGTGTGTACATTGATAGGATAAAAAGAGAAGAATATTTTATTTTTTCATCTATAGTATTTACTTCTACATTAAACATTCTAATTCTCATATCTCTACCTACCAAATTCTCTTAAAAAAGCCACTCTAACAAAACAGAAAAATGATAGAATAATTATGGAAACAGGATGCATATGCACAGAAATAAGGGGGTTATTTGTAGTGTTTTTTTCTTCAGTTTCCCCACTTCATTATTATTACTATTTTTGAGATCAGCATTCAAATTATTATCTTCAGATCTCTACACGCTTTTCTTCTGATATGTTAGAAAAGTGGAGGAAAAGTGCTGAGGAAACAGCCAGTGGGAGAAAATGCTAAATCTTTGAATATGAGCAGAAAGGAAAATGTTCAGAGCACTACTAATTGCTTGCACTCTACAGTGAGAGGCTGTCAAGACAGCCATGTGATGAGGCCCAAGCTGAAGCAGCTGCAGCCCTTAGTGCACAGAACATTCTGTGTGCTCTATTCCCTATGGAAACTCTTCCCTGTGGTCTTTCGGGAGTCTTTGCTTTTATTTCCATTGGATGCATTCACAGTTTTCACTCCCAAATTGAAATTATTTTTCAGTAAAACACAGCTAAGAGGGGTCATCCTCTCAGCTGTCTATGGAAAGGACATCCTTGAATAAAGTCATGTTTAAGGAAATAAAAGAAAAGAACATTTACTAAAATACTCCTATCAAGGAAAAAACATTTATTGAATGTCTACCATAAGACAGAGCCTATGTTAAGCTCTTCAGATAGATTATGTTCAATAAAAGTGTGAACATAATTTTTGGACATTAAACCATAGAATTGGAAGGGACTTTTTAGACATGCCATTAGAGCCTTGTGGTTCTTTGCCTTTTAAAGCTATAATTCATTAACAGAACTAATAAAATAGTTACTACATGCCAGACCTTCATTTATGTTACCTCTTCAAGGCATGTGTTAAGTCTGTTTTGAGGTAAGGAAGTTAAGAATGCATAGTGCTAAACAATTTGCTTCAGGTCACACTGTGGCTGACAGATTCTCAGATAGTTTCCCATGATCAGCACCTTTTAGAGTTCACACCTTTTGCATAATCCCTTCATCCTGAGAAAGAGCAGCACATGTGACCTTTCTAGTTGAGGTGCATATTCCATATTCTAGTAGAATACGAAAAAAGTGGTAAAATGTCCTATCTGAGCTTATGTTACATTATGTAAGACTCCATCTTGCCCACGGATTTCTGCTAGAGATTCACTTTGCACAGTTTCTGAAGTAAGCAGCAATGTTGGAAAAGCTCATGTGTCAAGGAACAATGGGCAGCCTCTAGGAGTGCCCTCTGGCTAACACTCACCAAACTTCTGAGTCCTATAACCAAAAGGAAATGATTTCTGTCAACAAACTGAGGGAGACTGGAAGTGGATTGTTCCATAGTTGAGTTTCTAAAGGTGAAGTTCACTCTGGTCAGCACCTTAGTTCCAACCTTATGAAACCATAAGTAGAGGACCCAGATAGGAAGGTTCCAACTCCTGACACACAGAATTTATGACGTAATAGAGGTGCATTGCTTAAAGTCATTGAGTTTTATTTATATCATACATAGCAATATATAACTAACACACATAGTACTTGAGATAGAGGCAGAATTTATTTATTTATTTATTTATTTATTTATTTATTTATTTATTTATTTTGAATTTTTAAAAATGTTTTTATTTATTTTTGAGACAGAGAGAGACAGAGCATGAGCAGGGGAGGGGCAGAGAGAGTGAAACACAGAATCTGAAGCAGGCTCCAGGCTCCGAGCTGTCAGCACAAAGCCGAACACAGAGCTCAAACTCACAGACTGTGAGATCATGACCTGAGCTGAAGTCAGACGCCGGACGGACTGAGCCACCCACGCGCCCCAAGATAGAGGTAGAATTTAAATCCAGGTATGCCTGCCTGACACTTAAACTAATTATTTTTTTTTTTCTATAAAACTAGTATTCTGAAAATGTGGGTCCCAGTATCCCTTTCATAATAATCATATGGAGGTCTTCTAAAAATATTGTTTTGAGATTCCACACCATCCTACTGAAACAGTACATCTGGGATAAACCTGAGGATTTGCATTTTTTATGAACTCCTGAAGTGATGCTTGTACATTTTAATACTGCAAATGTTTCATTATACCTTGTTGCTTTTATAAGCTGGAGTTATTTATTTCAATTACCTATAATGAATTTAGATCAGAACATCCTTTTCTCCTTTGAGAAAGGATTGTTTTTAGATAGTTGATATTTCCAAGGTTTTTATTATGACAAAACTATCAACTGATGGTAGGGAAAGAATCCTATCTTTTCAACTTAGTTTGTATATTTTCAGTTGCATTATCATGCAAAAATAAACACAGTATATATTTATTTTATGGCTCAAAATAAAATGGAAAAAAACATGGTATATGTGAGATTCTTCATAAATTAAGAATCTGTGAGCAAATCTTGACAGCTTTAGAACTTTTCTCATTTTGGGGCACCTGGGTGGCTTACTCGGTTAAGTGCCCAACTTTGGCTCAGGTCATGATCTCATGGTTCGTGGGTTTGAGCCTTGCATTGGGCTCTGTGCTGACAGCTCAGAGTCTGGAGCCTACTTTGTATTCTGTGTCTCCCTCTCTCTTTGCCCCTCCCCTGCCTATGCTCTGTCTCTGTCTCTCAAAAATAAATAAATGTTAAAAAAATTTTTAAAAATAACTTTTCTCATTTTTAACATGAGTAACTCTCTTATTTGAAAGGTCTCAAAGTATCTATTTTAAATTGCATTACAACTATGAAGAGCTCTTAATAACAGCTAAGCAAAATGGGAGTCATAAAAAAAAATATATGTGAAATATTTGCAAACCCCAGATAACCTGGACTCACATTGAAAACTGTTGATTACCAAGTGATTCAAGAAGTCTCCTTACTTTTCAGAGATGGCCACATAAATTTCATTTAATTGAAAATGAAAGCTCATTTTAAAATGTTTGACAAATAAGAACTATATCTATAATGTTACTCTCCACTGCATGTACTCAGTGGCTAACAAGGTGCTCAATACACATAGAGTGTTCAATGAATGGTTTCCAATGATTGACTAAAGTATAAAGAAGGCAAAAGCGTATCAGCTTTTTCCAAGACTTGACCCTTTAAGACAGACCTTCTTGGGGCACCTGGGTGACTCAGTTCAGCGTCTGACTCTTGATTTCAACTCAGGTCACGATCACAAGGTTCCTGGGATAGAGCCATGTGTCAGGCTCTGCATTGACAGTGTGGAGCCTGCTTAGGATTCTCTCTCTCTCTCTCTCTCTCTCTCTCTGCCTCTTCCCTCCTCTCAAAAATAAATAAATAATCTTTTTTAAAAAAAGGACAAATCCTCTAACCTGAGTTACAGGTATATCAATATAGAGCCTTCCCCATGTTGCCTGACAGGTCCTAGGGGGACTAGAGCACCCAAATTGATTACTGCTAGACATGACATACATGACATTGTCCTTACCTCACTGTGCTTATTGCTACTTGCTCTGTGTGCCACAACTTTAAACAGAATTGGAAATTTCTGCATTAGGGTTTATATGACATAAAGGCTACACAAACTTTTACTAAAAGTGTATTCTAATTTATGAGAAATATGGGAATTTTGCTTGTTTAATTTTGTTTATCTGTTTGGCTCTGAATGTGACAGCCAGGTTTCCCAGAAACCACCAGAAATGACTTTGCATAACCAAGTAGATAAAATCATCCCGCTTCCTATGATCTGCAACAAACCAAGTGTGAATTAAACAGTAAGGCACTCAGGTATTAAGACTAACATCATAATGTGGTAGTCTGTGAAAGAGTCCTTATTTTTTATCTTATAAAAGACTAAACTTGGATCAAAAGAGTGAAGAGTCATATCCAGGATGAGAACCTGTTTTTTAAATCCTCTTCTGATGCTTATTCTTTAATACCAGTTTCAAGTTTTAAGCAGTAAGCCTCACTGAGTTTTGGAAGTAAACATGAGACACAGCAGGGTTGTGTTAGCTCCTGAGGAAACAAAGAAAACCAAGTTCCTCAGTACAGATCTTCCTTCACTTATGATAAGGTTACAATTCAATAAACCCGCTGTAAATTGAAAACACTATAAGTTGAAAATGGATTTAATACACCTAACCTACCGAACATCATAGCTTAGACTGGCCTATCTTAACCGCACTCTGAACACTTGCATTAGCTTACAGTTGGGCAAAATCACCCAACACAAAGTCTATTTTATAATGAAGTGTTGAGTATCTTATACAATGTATTGAATACTGTACTGAATGTGAAAAACCAAATGGTTGTTAGAGTATTGGTTATTTACCCTTGTGACCATGTGACTGATACCACTGCCCAGCATCATGAGAGTATCATACCATATGTTGCTAGCTCAGGAAAAGATCAAAAGTGCATATCACTTTTTATTTTAAGTTTATTTATTTATTTTGAGAGAGAGAGAAAGTGAGAGTAGGTGAGGGGCAGAGAGAAAGAGGGAGGGAGAGAATCTCAGGTAAGCTCCGTGCTGTCAGAGCCTGAGGGGGTCTATCTCAAGAAACATGAGATCATGATCTGACCCTAAATCAAGAGTTAGATGCTTAATCAACTCAGCCACCCAGGTGCCTGAGAGCATATCACTTTTGGACCACTGTAAAGTCGAAAAATTGTAAGTCAATCCATCATAAATAGGGGGGCTGTCAGAACTAGGAAATTCCCAAGATAACAAGGGAGATATACACAAATAGGGAACTGTAAGCAAAGAGACCTTTAATGCATAACATAGATCCTCGTTAAAAATCTCTGGATGAATGTTGACTATACTTCCTATGTTTCTGCTTCTGTTCGGTTGCCCTGTCTTTTCCTCTCCCTTTCTGTCTCTAAATACACACACAAACACACCACCTCCTTCAAGCTACTCCTTTAGTTTGGGGCACATAAGAAGACTGCACTTCCTGGTCTCTCTTGACATTAGACACGGCCAAGTGACATGTTCTGAGCAGTAAAGTGAGAGCAGGCATAATGTGTCCTTCCCAAATGAAATCATTTAACTGCCATAATTCAGATCTTTAGCCATCTTTCTTCCAGGACCAATGATAATAGCACATATTGATGTGAAAATGCTCTTAAGTCAAAGCATCCTAGAATTCTGAGCCAACATATGGAGAAAAGTTGGACTGAAGTTGTATTCAGATGCAGAGAGTACTGAAGATGACAAATAAATACTTTTTATGTGTAGTTGAGTCACTAATCATTTGGAGTTGTTTGTCATAAGACACATCATAGTCCATTTTGGCTAAAGCATCTCCTGAGGATAGATATTAATACTCAGAGTGGAATCTTAACTCAGAAGTTCGTGGTGAAACTCTTCCATAATTTTCAATGCCAATTTCATCTCCAAAGGGGAAAGAACTGAATTTTATTTAGGGAATTCTCTGTTTTCATTGATTCCATCCCCTGCTGGCCTCCCTCTCCACACACTATAAATTTATGTCTTCTCAGGTGGATTCAGAATAAGATAATTGAACTTTTCCCCTGCTTTATTGACATATAATTGACACATAACATTGTATAATTGTAATGTGTACAATGTGTTGATTTGATAACAATTATGAATTGGGAAATGATTATTCCCTTAGTATTAGCAACCACCTCCGTCCTGCCACATAGCTACTATTACCTTTTTATGGTCAGAACATTGGAGATCTACTGTCTTAGCACATTCAATAATATGATACAGTATTAGTAGCTATAATCAACATTCTGAACATTACATCCCCAAACTTGTTAATCATATAGCTGGTAGTTAACACCCTCTGAGCAATATCATCCTTCTTCCCTCACTCTCACCTTGATACTGGAACATTTTAATTATAAATGGCTCTTTAACAATAAAAATCTGGCCTATACTTTGAAATTACTCTTTGTTCAAAATAGACTTATGTAGATCTTAGCATTATGTATAAATGTGACACAATTAGACAAATAATGACTGTAAGCTAACATATACAAAGTTTTAATATAGCACAAAGGAAGAAATCATGAATTCTATCTCTGTGGAGTAGGACGAATTTTATAAAGGTGCCATTTATTTATTTTATAGAGGTTCCATTTAAATATGGCATTTAAAGCAAAGGTTGAAAGCAAAATGGGTAGTTAAGAATTATACATAGATAATTTTTATATGTATACATATACATTATATGTAGTTATGTTTGTGCATGTGTATAATACTTAATGTACATCATATATATATACATATATATATCCTATATATACATACACCCACACTTAAAGTCACACACATATATTTACATATATTTGCATATTTACATAATTATCTGTATACACACACACACACACACACATACACCATGGAGAATGGAGAACACATAGCAACAGCAATTAGAAGCAACGGACCACTTGTATACTTAACAAGAAGGACAGACTTTTAAAGATAATAATGAAAAAAATAAGGAACAATATGATTTATACCACAAACCATTATGGAAAAAAATATGCATGCAAAACAATGTGTAATTTATAAAAACACATATAGTGAAAAGAATATATATCAAATGCATTAGAATGGTTATCTAATTAGAATGCATATCTAAGGAGTGGTAAATGGGCACAAAAAATAAAAATAAATAAACTGGACAAAAGGGAAGTCTTCTAAAGACAAGGGATGATGTTGTACTATGAGTTAAGATTTTGATTTACTCAACCCTCAACTCCTAGGTGCCCTCACCCTCCAATGATGTGCAGAGCATATATTCTTTTGGTAAGCCTGTTCGTAACATTTAGGAAAAACATATCCACATTAGTTATTGAATGGGGCTGGTTGAGAGATAGGCCATAAAGGCTTGGAGAATACAGGGGAGATCAAGAAGAGTTTCCCATATATAGGATACAAAAATTAAAAAAAAAAAAAAGAACTGGGTTTATTGGACAGATTTTGTTGTCACCAAAGGCTGGAATGCAGAAATCTGAACTATGGCTATCAGATTCCTATCTTGTGTTAATCACTATATATACTTATGAAATTCTTGCCATATCTAAAAAGCAATGATTGATTTACCCCATCCTTAACAGTATAAAGAGGATACATGGGTGTGTTTTGTGTGTGTGTGTGTGTGTGTGTGTATGTGTGAAAAATAAATAAATTCTTGGGCAGCTGAAGAAAAACTGTGAATAATAAGAGGTAAAGGAGGATTTTTCTTAAAGATAAAAATCTCTGAAATATAAGAAAAACTTGGAGGAGAAATGGATAAAAATAAAATTAAATTGAACATTGGTATTTCTTTTGATCTGTATAAATATTACATTAATAAGATCAAATAGATTAAATTAGATTAAATTGTGATTTCATATTTTAAAGTTTCATTTGGAAACAGATGATACTCTAACCTCATTGGAAATATGCGTTGAGTGTATACATCCTTCAAATTATCCATTTCAAATTATTTACCGCAATACTAAACCATAGTATGTCAATAGAGAATACTATTTCCATATGGCATAATACTTTAATAGCAGTAGAACAAAAATAAAGGCTAATTTTACTTTTTTTCTGATCAAAAGAGATACTGTTTTATTGTATTTTTAAAACTTTTTATTGGGTTCTGGAAAGAGAATTTGTTTCAAATATATTTTGTAAATGCTACAAATTCTATATTTCTTTAAAAAAATAAGGCAAAGTAGAAATTAAATATATATATATGTGTGTGTATATATACACACACACACACATATATGTATGTGTGTACATATATATATACATATATGTATATATGTATATATATACACACATACATATATGTATGTATGTGTACATATATATACATATATATACACACACATATGTGTATATATATATATATATATGTATATATTAGAGTAAAACTTTGGATTGCAAGTAACTTGTTCTGCGAGTGTTCTGCAAGATGAACAAATATTTCTAATAAATTTTAACTTGGTCAATGAGCAATGTCTTGCAATATGAGTATTATGTGATACTGAATGTCACATGGTCACAACTGAGCCAATGGTTATTCTCTCTCTCTCTCTCACTGTAGGATTGTGGGTGATAATCTCCCATGCATGGATGTTAGTCTCAGGCCACAGTGGGTGGCAGAAATCAGTGATTTTTCAGAATGTTGGAAGGTGCCAGCCACTGGCATTAGTGTATTTTTTGTCACTTCAAAGTACCCGTGTACAGTCCTTTGCTTTTCCATACAAGAGTAAACTTGGGAATGCTTTGTTTTATTCTAGGTTAAGCTGCCTACAGAGATAGACCCTTTCCTCTGCTGTCTTATTGTCAGTTACATTAAATAGAGTAATAACAAGAGTTTATTAATATTGTACTGTAGTCAACATCCGTGCGAGTGTATACAATGGCCTCCATGCAGAAAAAGGTTGAAAAGAAAGGTAGTAAGAAGAAGGAGATGATTTGGAAGTTAAGAAGGAAATCATCAAGAAAGTCAAATGAGGTATGCAAGTGGCCAAATCTGCAAGATTTTATGTCTACATCCACCATTTGCACAGTATTAAAGAAGAAAGAAGGGGGGTAGGTGCAGAAAAAGGAGTCATGAGAATATCAAAGCAATGGCCATGTGCTCTGGAAGATGTAGAAAAGTTGCCTCTGGTTTGGATAAATGAGAAGCAACTGGCAGGTGATACTGTGACTGAAAACTTTATCTGTGAGAAGGAAAAGGCCTTGTACCCTGACCTCATAAGTAAACTGCTGGGTAAGTCAACAGAAAATAAAGAAGTTTACAAGGCAAGCAGGGGATGGTTTGATAACATTAAGAGGAGAAGTGGCATCCATAGTGTTGTGAGGCAGGGAGAGCCTGTGAGTTCAAACACTAAGGCAGCTGAGGCACTGGCTACTGAGTTCCAGAAGCTCATGATTTTTGAGTGTTACCTGCCAGAGCAAGTTTTTAACTGCAATGAGAGGGGGCATTTTGGAAAAAGATATTGAAGAGGACCTAGATTACAGAAGAAAATGCAATGCCCGGTCACCAGCCCAAGAAAGACCATCTCACACCCTTGTTTGGTACTAATGCAAGGAGGGATTTCAAAGTCAAGCCCCCTGCTCATGTATCATTCAGAGAATCCACAAGCCTTCAAGAAATTCAAGGCACAGAAGAGCCAGTTAAATGTTATGTGGAGGTCCAACAGCAAGACTTGGGTCACTTGTATCTTGTTTATTGAGTAAATCAATGAGGTTTTGGTCCTGCAGTGAAGAAATACCTTTTAGAAAAGAATCTGCCACTCCAAGCCTTGCTGGTTACGGAAAAATGCTCCTGCTCATCCTCCAGGCTTTGAGGATGACTTATTGGAGGAATTTGAGTTCATGAAGGTTAAGTTCCTTCCTCCCAGTACCACTCCAATCCTCCAGTCCATGGATCAGCAAGTCATTTCAAACTTTAAAAAACTTTACACCAAAACACTATTTCAGGGATGCTTCAAGGTGATTGAAGGAACAAACCTTACCCTCTGAGAGTTTTGGAAATATAATTTCCACATTGTGAACTGCCTCAAGATCATCGATAAGGCCTGGGATGGGTCAGCAAGAGAACCCTTAATTCTGCTTGGAGAAAACTGTGGCCCAATTGCGTTTTTGGATATGATTGAGAGGGTCTTGCTCACGAACAGGAGCTCCCAATTGTCAATGAACTTGTGTCATTGGGGAAGACCATGGAACTGGAGGTGAATGAGGAAGACATTCAAGAGCTGGTGGGTGAGCAACAGCAAGAGGTTATGGAGATCTCATTTCCAGAGGAGGAGGAGAAAAAGGCGGAGGAATGGCTCACTTCAAAGGAGATGAGGGAGATGTGCAAAATGTGGGAAACAGTGCAAAATTTTGTAGGAAAGCACCACCCAAATAAGGCTGTAGCGTGAGCAATGAGTCTGTTTAACGACCGTGCAATGTCATATTTCCAAGAAACCCTCAAAGGAGGCAAAAGCAAGTGTCATTGGATAGGTTCTGTGTTAAAGCTACACAAAAAGAAGATTTCATTGCACCGACAACACTGATTCCATTAGTGATAGTGAAAGTCGTCCTGCCAATAGCCCTCTTCTCTCTTGTCTCCCTCACACCAGCCATGAATGTTTTCATAGATAAGTGCAGGTAGATTTGTTTTTCTTTGTATTTTGTATTTTCTTTATTATTTTGTGTTATATTACAGTATTGTAATCATTTTTATATGGATATCTTTGGGTTGTGGAACAAATCATGTGTTTCCATTATTTCTTATGGAGACATTCATTTTGATATACAAGTGCTTTGGATTACAAGCATGTTTCTGGAACAAATTATGCTGGCAAACCAAGGATTTACTGTATTTCTATACTAAATCTAGGAAAATCTTGTTACTATTTCTTGTGAAGATTTGCAGTAGAAAATAATATAGTATTTCATGAGATTTTATTACTAATATAAATTATGTATGTAAATTTCACATAAGATATGTGTGCTTGAATCTGTTTATCTTATATAGGACTGGAAAAAATATTATTTATTTTGAGAGAAGCATTCCACCCATTAAATTCAAAAAGAATGAACCCAAAATGATGCACCCCAAAATATGTATGATTTACTTGCTCACAAATTTCAAGGTCTACATTACCTGCGTAATTTTAATAAAATATTAAATAACATTTATTGAACTCAAGCACTTATCACATTCGAGGCATAGTTCTAAGCAGCTGGCACTTACTAAGTCTTTTAATTTTTACCACAAAGCCACAAGATACTTATCTAGGAGGAAGAAATTGAGGCACATAGCACTGAAGATCAGTGCCTTGCCTAAGGTCAGAGTGAGAGTTAATAACCTGAGCTCCAAACATGTGGTCTGGCCTCAGAATTTATGTTCTTAACCATTTACTATCTTTTTTCCTCAGAGTGGCATTCATGGCTCTTATCATCTGATAGGAGGAACCCTTTCTCAAATCATTTCCTATTATTCTGATATATACATTCAACTTCATAGCCAATTTGACCCTCAAATCTATACCATGTATTCTTGTTCTTGTGGTTGTTTATGCTCTCCCTCTTTTGTCCTAATGCCTTTCTTTTTTTTTTAATTCTTTTAAGTTTATTTATTTATTTTGAGAAAGACAGAACATGAGTGGGAGAGGGAGAGAGAACGAGAGAGAGAGAGACAGAGAGACAGAGAGACAGATTCACAAGCATGCTCCATGCTGACAGCACAGAGCCTGACACAGGGCTTGAACTCAATAAACCATAAGATCATGACCTGACCTGAAACCAAGAGCTGGACACCCAACTGACTGAGCCAAACAGGCAGCCTAAATGCCTGTCATTTTTAAATAGCCAGGTGAAAAGTTAATGTCTCTGATATTCCCCCCACCCCGGTCCTACCAACCAAAGTGGATTCTTCCTTCCCCTTTTCATGCCCTTATAATTATCTAGCACTTAGCTTAAACCACTCATAGATTTCTTCTCACTTACTACTTTCTACTCCGCCTTGAGGTTATGTGTACACATTTTTATATTCCTAAACAATCTTACATTGTATGAAAACGGTCTGTTTCTTTATTTCTAATCAGAATATCCAGGTTTATCTTTGAAAGCATCTCTTGAATATATTGATAAATGAATAGATAATTTATTTAAATGGAAAAAGAGATCAAAAGCAATAAAATAAATCAATATTGGAGAAGTAATTAATGTGTTCACTATGATCATGCAGTACATTATCAGGTTTTTCAGACTACCAGGACTATTTTATAAATAAATTCTAAGAGACAGTTAAAAACTCATTTCTTTAGGGTGCCTGGGTGGCTCTGTTGGTTGAGCATCTGACTCTTGATTTCCACTCAGGTCATGATCCCAGGATCATAGGATCAAGCCCCATATCAGGCTCCACCCTGAGTGGGGAGCTTACTTGGGATTCTCTCTCTTTCCCTCTCTCTCTCTCTGCCCCTCTCCCCTGCTCTCAAGTGCACTCTCTCTCTAAAATAAATAAACCAAAAACAAAACCCTCATTTCCTCATGAAGTGAAAAATTTACTTTCACATTGTAAGATTAGGAGTAAAAGACATGTAAAAATAAGATATAATGCCCAAATCCTTCATAAAAATTATAAAAATATAATATGTATAAGTATTAAAGTATGATTTTTAACTTTAACAGAACACCTTGGTAGTGTTTCTCCTAAATATATTCTGGATTACTTGACCATAGAAGCTATGTATTTCCCTGTGTACTTACAACATTTCATAGCACAATTCCCTACAAGTTAATTTATATATTCTAGGTGAGTACAAAAAAATAAGGGAGAATACATAAATCAGTGAACCAATTAACGAATGATGAGAGAACTTCAAACTTCAAGAAATAACTAGAGCATATAAGTTTGTTTAAACTTTGACTCTAGAAAAAAAAGAACATTTTCTTTTTGTTAGAGAGCAAAGAAAGTTTACATTCATTAAAAGGATTTCAGGCTCTTTCTGTAATTCCAAATTGTTATGGTAATGGAAATTAAGACAATGTCTATGCCAAGAACAACACACTGAGCAGCCAGGTAAATATATCAACTGAGACTTGAAGTCAGTTTATCAGACTGTGGTAAAAATCCTAGCACTATGAAGTGGAAACAACAGACAAAAGTAGAATTTTGGAGGAGGGGTGAGGAATTAGGGAACATACTTCTGGTCTTTCATATATTGGGTATTACCCAGCACTGGGTATATTCTATACTTTCCATTTCAGCCATTTTCACATGTAATAGTATCATATTCTAGCTCTACAGAGTATTTTCCTTATGACTAAAGATTTAAGCAGGCTTCATATGATTAATTTCAATTTTATATCCTTTTTTGGGTAAAATATTTGTTTAAATTATTTGTTCAGAGAGATAATTCTCTTCTTTTTTATTAAATTTAGGATGCACCAATAAATAAATAAATAAAAATAAATTATAGGATTTCTTCTTCTTCTCCTCCTCCTCCTCCTCCCTCTCCTCTACCTCCCCTCCCTTCCCTCCCCCCTCCCGCTTCTTCTTCTTCTTCTTCTTCTTCTTCTTCTTCTTCTTCTTCTTCTTCTTCTTAACTAGGCTTTGTACCCAGCACAGAGCCCAATGCAGGGCCTGAACTCATGACCTGAGATCATGACCTGAGCTGTGATGAAGAGTTAGATGCTTAACCAACTAAGCCACCCCGGCACCTCGGTAAGATGTTTTATGATTTTTTGGGTGTAGGTGTTTTTTTTCTCTGATATATTTATGGCAAATATCTTCTTCATTTCTTTAGATTGTTCTTCATAGTTTAATGTATCCTTGACGAACAAGTTGTTAATACCATTATCATATAATTTATCATTTTTAAGACCTAGTGCTTTTGATCCCCGTGTAAGAATGCTTTGCTTACTCTAATGTCAGATTATGTTTTCCTATGCTTTTTTTCCCCTTAAAACCCTCACTTTTCACCATTACATCTAGATTTGCAATCTGTATAGAACGGATTTTTAGGAAAGATGTGAGATTTTTAGGAAGGGTATGATATTGGTAGGGGTGGCACTAAGTATATATTTTTTCCTTATGAATATCTGATTGATCTAGCATTTGTTTATTGAAAACATCATCCTTAAAACATTAAAAAAAATTTAAAAAGGGGTGCCTTGGTGGCTCCGTCGGTTGAGTCCGATTTTGGCTCAGGTCATGATCTCATGGTTCGTGAGTTTGGTTCATGAGTTCCAGCTCCACATCAGGCTCTGGGCTCACAGCTTGGAGCCCGGAGCCTACTTCAGATTCTGTGTCTCCATCTCTCTCTGCCCCATCCCCTGCTCGCACTCTGTCTCTATCTCTCTCAAAAGTAAATAATACGTTAAAATTTTTTTTTAAAAAAAGAAAACATCATCCTTCTCTACAGCATTTCTGATTCACTTCTGTCAAATATCAAGACACTATATATGGATCTTTTTCTGGACTCTATATAACTCTAATACATGGATAGTTACATTGTAAGCTTGTACAAACATTTTGGAAAGCTGTTTGGAAATATCTGTTAAATTAGAGCACAAGCATATACCTTATGGCTCAGTAATTCTATTTTTATGTGTATATTCAAAATAAATTTGTGCAAAAGTTCACCAAAACACATATACCTGAATGTTGAGAAAATTATTTGTAATAACTAAACACTGAAAACTACCATATTGTTCATGAATGTTGTAATGCATGATAACAGTATATAATACAATAAAATATATTAAATAACAAAAATGAATCAACTCATCTATGTACAAAAGCATGGATGAATTTCACAAAGTTGAGGAAAAAAGCTAGCAAGAAAGTGGGAGAGATAAGGGGAGATCCTTATTATATAAGGATTCACTACATATAAAACTAATCTATAATGCTAGAAGTAAGGATATTGTTAACCAGTGGGTGTAGTAGTATCTGAAAAGAGGGGGTCTTCTAGGCTGCTGGTAAGGTTCCATTTCTTGATCTGGATAGTGTATTGAATTAATGAGCATCCATTGGATGGTATGTGTATGTGCACTTTTAAGTGGAAGTTACATTTTAATAAATAAAATTTTAAAGGAAAATATTTAAATAATTTACCACTATCTCACCAATGGACTATTTAAATGACCCTCTCTAGCTTGTCTCCTTGCTCCCCCATCATATACCATTTTTCCTTGTAAACATAACTGTTTATACTTACATAAAGACCATATATGATCTATAAGGTCTTACATATTTTAATAATGGCTACTTTGTAAAAATTTAATACCCCCAAATATTCTTCCACTCCTTCATATAAATCCCACCAGACTAATCTCTCTACTTGTTTTTGAAAATGCAAGATATGTTTTAAACTAAGAATCAATATTAAAACTAACCCACACAATTTAAATAATTTACAGAAAAGAGTGTAAAAGCTACCAATCCTCTCAATATAAAATCGAAGAGTTAATTGATAGAAATCAATGACTACATATAAATGATGCAGAATATCCATTCTGTTTAGACAAACATAATCATTCCTAAGAAATATAATTAATAGGAGCAAACTCCTATATTAAAATAGGAAAATAAATTTACATAAAATTATATATCTTGTCTATATGCAATGTTTTCTACATATACACTGTATTATACTTTGATATTTTTATTTTTAATTAAAACTGAATGCACTTTAAAAAAAAAAGTTTATTTATTTTGAGAGAGAAAGCATACGAGTAGAGGGAGGGGCAGAGAGAGGAGAGAGAGAATCCCAAGAGGCTTTGCACTGTAAGTGCAAGCCTGATGCAGGGCTCGATCTCACAAACCATGAGATCATGAGCTGAAATCAAGAGTTGGATACTTAACTGGCTGAGCCATCCAGTTGCCCTGAATGCATTTTTAAAAGGCTTAAAAACATGTACAATGTCACTGTGGTTATCTCTGAAGGAGGACATAAACATGGGTGGTTTTTTGTGTAGTTTTTGTTCATCCATGCTTCCTAAATCTCTCAGTCTAACATTAAATTACTGACAATAACACAGTACACTTTCAGAATAGTTGTATTGCTGTGAATTTTTTAAATCATACGATTGCCTACATACATATCAACACATAAATGCATTCACAGAATATATACAACTCCTTTTCCAAACATAGATGTTATGACAACATTTACCCAGGAAGATTTTAGAATTGCCATGGGCCAGTGACTATAGCACACCTCATTCTTTCTCACCTTGGGTGTCACTGACTCTTAGAGTTAATCTGTCTCTGTCCCTCCTTTGTAAGTTACATGTATGTATGGGGTCTGATAGTTTAGTTTTTATTTCTTGGCTTTCCATGTAAAGAGTTATATATCATATAAATTTTATTATTATAAGAGTGACATCAAAACTTGAGGTGGATTGTGAGATCTTGTACTTGGAACAAAATGCCATAACTTGATCAGAATTTTGAGGCTCTTGAAATGGGATAGATGTAAACAATTGTGGTCAGGAAATAAACTGTGAAATATGATTTACAAAAATAGTTGCAATGCATCTTTTTTTTTTCTATAACCATACCCTCTTTGTGATATAACATTGCAGGTCATACATCAAACAGTAGCATTTATTTCTTGCCCCTTGAATCTAGGCTGTAAGGGTGTACTTGTAATACATGTTGACCAACAGAATGCAACACAAATCATATTGTATGAATTCTAAGCCTTACTTGCTTCTGTTCTCCTGCTTATGTAACCCTGAGACTGCCATGTGAACAAGATTAGCTAATGTGCAGAAGAAGGAGAGTCATATGGCCTACTTTATCTTATTTCCAACCACTGAGAGCTAATCTTCAGACTCATGAGGCAATCAAACACCAGCCAGCCCCCAGGCAACCTACTGCAGACCTTACATGTGCTAGCAAACTAAGTAACCCAGATTAGAACAACCCAGTTTATCTCCATACTCATGAGTGATAATGAAATCATTGTTTGTTTGTTTGTTGCCACTATATCTAGGTATCTAGGGAATGTATGCTATACAACAGTTAACTAATGTGGTTGAAGGGAATTTGCAATTAAAAAAATCACAATAGTGGAGAATCTGAAAATTTGGAATAAATAACAAAGTTATGTAGATGCATTCTAGTACTGAAAATAGGAGCAAAATACTTCAGAGAATAGTGATAAACAAGAGTGGGATTCACTAGTCAAATGGTGAGTGATGCCCAGCAAATATGATTCAGGACTCTATAGTTTCTCAGTTCTATTATTTATTTCACTTGTGCAAAGTAACTTCAATATCTATAGCAGAATAACAGATTGTTATGACTGAAGCTACAAAAATAAATAAGCAATGTTTTTGTTTTAACCTATAAACTTCTCATATCCTTCTTGCCCCACCCTAACTGGTCTTCAAGGAGTAACAGTAATATAAATGATGGCTGCACTTACAGTATTTATTCTCCATAATATATTTTCATCTCAAATTAATTCAAGGTAATAATTTTCTGATTAGATAGACATAAACTGGATCAATGGTTTATACAGTGTGAAATAGAAGCTTGAAACATCTTGAATATAACATTAATACATAAATAGGTATAAACTTGGTGAGCAAATGAACTAGTTTTATCAACTGAGTGGAAATATACTAGGAATGAAGGAAAGGTAAAGACATGTTTTATAGAATTCAAATAAACCACATGTAAATGATGAAAAAACAGAGTAGAATAGCCAAGAGATGTTTTCTATTTGGAATTGTATAATATATAAATAGTCTCTTGGCACCATCATGGTCAAATTATCAATAGTGAGTTAAAGGTTATACAAACAGAAATGATAGCATTTCAAAAAATATCAACAAATGAGGAAATGTTAGATTTGCATCATAAAGGACACACCTTGCTGGGCTTTGAGTAGGGCTGAAGAAATGCATTTACATGAAAAATTGAAAGACACTCTGTCAATATGGGCAAAGTGATGTGGAAAATTGGAATAATTATCTGGATAATTTAGGCCCAAAATTCTAATGAGGTAAAAGAGTTCTTTATAATTTGATTTATCTAGGTCAGCTGTCTACATTTATTAAATTAACTGGACAATTATTCAAGTCTCCATTTTTCTAAGCTTGAAAAGACTCTGTTATTGATTCCTTGTTTGCAAGCTGAAACAGGAGAACCTTGGTGCATTATTGGCATTTCCATATTCGTTATAGTTCATACCAATTTTTAAACTCACTATGCTCTTACAGTTTAAAAATTATATTATTCTCAAATGCTTATACCATCTTTTTAATGTTTATTTATTTTTGAGAGAGACAGAGATAGAATGCGAGTGGGTTGGGGCAGAGAGAGAGGGAGGCACAGAATCTGAAGCAGGGTCCAGGCTCCGAGCCGTCAGCACAGAGCCTGACGTGGGGCTCGAACTCACGAACTGTGAGATCATGACCTGAGCTGAAGTCAGACGCTCAACCGACTGAGCCACCCAGGTGCCCCTATACCATTCTTAAAGTAAGTTTTTTAAAAATAAATTTCCAATTTAGTCTCTACTAAAGCACAAGGCACATGCAAGCTGAGCAGCTGCATTTGAATGACTACAAACTCTGGATAGTTTCATGAGTCTTATAATGCTTGACAAAATCATTTAAGATGTAGTTCTGTGTGCTTCAAGTGACAATTTGACTCTAGCATTTTTATTCAATTAAAGTGGTATCAATTTAATAATTAATTTTATCTTTCTACACAATGAAAACGTTGTCTTTTATCTTTTGACATTGGTTTTTTAGTGGTAAATGGAATATAATAGCATGTGATCTCTCCAGATACGTATAAGAATGAACTATAAAACTATTCCAAAAGAATCACTTAATATGTTTCAATTTCAAGTATTATGTCACAACTAACAGGCATATATTTTATCTTCAACATTTGTGCACTGAAAGTGGAAGATGAAAAAGATAGGTCTTAAACACAATCTAACAAAGGCCCTTGGACTTGGAGAGTTCAACCAGACTACAAAAGGTTTCTACTAAGTCTGTTCAGTTAATTAACAAAATACCGTAAATGCTTCCAAAGATTTTAAGTTTTGACACATATTGCAAAACAAACACATTCTTGAAGATATCATCTCTAAAGATCTTTCATCCAAGGTAAGGCCTGTATAACTTACTATTAGAAGATGCATAAATTGGAAAAATCTATCTAAAGTAAAGATGAATGAGCCCATGGAGCAGCAATTTGCAACTTTGGCAATGTTGATATTTTGGGCCAGATAGTTCTTTGTTGTGGGAGGCTGTCTTATGCATTACAAGATATTTAGTAGTTGTGTGTCTGGTCTTTCCCCAGTAAATGCCAGTATTACTTTTCCCCCAGCCCCCAATGGCAACAATTAAAAACGTCTCCAGATGTTGACAAATGTCCGCTAGGGAGCAAAATCAACCATGGTTGAGAATCACTGCCATATAGAGTACATCTGGTGTCTCAGTGCCATTACACTTACACACTTTATTACCTCTTTCCTGGTCAAACTAGAGCATGCTGCTCTCAGAGCTTGCAGCTTTTCAGCCTTGTTCTAGCTTGAGGGTAGATTTAGAGACTGAAATGAAAAATGTGGTTAACAGTGACTTTGCTATGAAGAAACTAACTTGAACACTCTATAGGCAAAGCATAACTGATTAGCCCCTTCATTGTTTTAAGCCCTCAAGAGATTTCCCAAAGAACACAAATGCAAAGAACCCTGTACAGGAAGGTTTTAAAGCCATTCCGTGTGAAGGAACCCTCTTGCTTGGGAGAACTCTGGCCACACTGGGAATGTTACATGTGCTAGGGCGATGCAAAGAAAGTGTCTTGCCACCCACATTTGTATTTTCTGCTCAAGATCAGAAGCTTGAGCTCTGGAATTCTTAAAAAGAAATCACCAGAGACCAGTGCTAAATTGGAATAGAGTCATTAAGCATGCCTGATTTCCCTGAGTTTCTGTCATCCCTTGCTAAGGCTGCTGCTTTTTTCTAATAACAAAAGTCTTTAAACAAAAAACAAAAAATAAAACAACAAAAAAACCAAACAAACAACAAAAAAAACACCACTGAACTGTTTAAATGTTGCAGTTATAACTGGCCTGAAAGCTATCATTTGTTTTCCTGAAACCAGTGAAATAAATGCTTTTGTTTGAAAATATCTGTCAGTTAAGCAGGGTTTTTGTTTGCCTGTTTTGTTTTTGTTTTGTTTTGTTTTTCTGTTAGAATCCTGAATGAAAATGTCCGTTACTGTAAAAACTATCTTTGTTATTTAAGTTGCCCCTATCAAACAATATTAATAAGGATTTTTTTCTTTCTGATTAATTAGATAAATTTAAATAATTTTTAAACTGTCTGACAGATGGAGGAAAAAAAAATATCTGAACAAGGTATCTCATCCTCAGCACTATTGACAATTTGGACTACATAAGTGTTGTGGGGGAAGCTGTCCTGTGAATTGTAAGATGTTCACCAGTATCTGTGGCCTCTACCTAGTAATGTCAGTGTTGGGAAAATGAATAAAAGTTTTACACCACAAAATGGTCGACAGGACTAAAACAAGCTCTGGTCTCTGGGCTTAGAAACCCCTCTTCTTCCGGGTTCTTCTTGCCCTGTTTGCCATGCACGCAAAACGCCGCCCCCCCCACCCCACCAAATATGGAGGCTGACAACTATAAATTACCCTTCCCGCTTGCATTCCTCGCTCAGATCTTTGGAGAAATGGTCTCCTCTGAGTCTGCCAGTGTTAAATAAATCTCTGATCCACTAAGATACCCGAGTGCCACTTGGTTTTTCAGCCAGCGTTTCAGCCTGGTTTGGTAACGTCAGTAGCAATACAACCTCTGAACCTCAAGACACACACACTCTCAAATTGTGGCATATGCAAATGACTCCAGACATTGCCAAATGTCTCCGATGGGGGTAAAATTGCCCAAGTTGAAAACCACTGATCTAGAAAAGTCTTCCTCTGAAATGATACGGGTGCCATTTGACAGTTTTACAAGGCACTTAAAGATCTTTTCATAAATAACCTTAGGCCACAAATATTTTCCCCTATTTTTTCTAATTTTTTAAATAATTTTACATTTGGAGCTATGATCCATTTTGAATTAATATTTATATAAGATGTGAGGTTGGGGTCCACTTTTGGCATTTAGACATTGAATTATTCCATTTGTCAAAAGACTATGCTTTCTTTACTTTATTACCTTTACATGGGTCTCAAAAATCAATTGGTTATATTCCTGTGGATCTATTACTTAATTCTGCTCTATTCAATAGAACTATATGTCTCTCTACAATAACACATTGCCAATAACACTGGGTATATAGTATGTTTAAAAATTGGGTAGTGAGATTCCTTCAGTTATATTATTTTTAAAAACTATTTTCAGGATCCTGGGAAGATGGCGGCGTAGGAGGACGCTGGGCTCACCGCGCGTCCTGCTGCTCACTTACATTCCACCTATACCTGCCTAAATAACCCAGAAAACCACCAGAAGACTAGCAGAATGGAGTCTCCAGAGCCAAGCGCAGATGAGAGGCCCACGGAAGAGGGTAGGAAGGGCGGAGAGGCGGTGCGCGCTACACGGACTGGCGGAGGGGGTCGGGGCAGAGGAGTGGCCCGCCGGCCAAGCAGAGCCCCCAAGTCTGGCTTGCAAAAGTGGAGGGGCCAGCCGGAGTGTGTTCCGACAGCAAGCTGGAATTGACATCTGGAAGGTTATAAGCTAACAGCTCTGCTCAGAGAAGGGGAGGGCTGGAGGACAACAGGAGGGAGAGTTGTTGAGCCCTGGTCGACAGAACGCAGCTTGGCGGGGAACAAAGGCCTCGCCAGCGCCATCTCCTCGCCCATCCCCCAGCCAAAATCCCAAAGGGAACCAGTTCCAGCCAGGGAACTTGCTTGCACCGGGCAAACACCCAAAGCTGTGCTTCTGCGGATCCATCCCTCCGGTGACGGGTCTGACTCCCACCTGGTGCCACAGGGCCCCTCCTGAAGCGGATCTCCGAAAGAAAAGCGAGCTGAGCCTGCCCCTCCCGCCCCTGTGCACCTTGCCGATCCACCCCAGCTAATACGCCAGATCCCCAGCACCACAAGCCTGGCAGTGTGCAGGTAGCCCAGACGGGCCACGCCACCCCACAGTGAATCTCACCCCTAGGAGAGGGGAAGAGAAGGCACACACCAGTCTGACTGTGGCCCCAGCGGTGGGCTGGGGACAGACATCAGGTCTGACTGCCGCCCCGCCCACCAACGAGGTTATTCAAGACAGCACAGGGGAAGTGCCCCGCAGTCCCGCACCAATCCGGGGACTATCCAAAATGACAAAACGGAAGAATTCCCCTCAGAAAAACGTCCAGGAAATAACAGCAGCTAACGAACTGAGCAAAAATGATTTAAACAATATAACAGAAAGTGAATTTAGAATAATAGTCATAAAATTAATCGCTGGGCTTGAAAACAGTATAAAGGACAGCAGAGAATCTCTTGCTACAGAGATCAAGGGACTAAGGAACAGCCAGGAGGAGCTAAAAAATGCTATCAACGAGATGCAGAAGAAAATGGAGACAACTATGGCTCGGACTGAAGAGGCAGAGGAGAGAATAAGTGAACCAGAAGAGAAAATTATGGAAAAAGAGGAAGCTGAGAAAAAGAAAGATAAAAAAATCCAGGAGTATCAGGGGAAAATTAGAGAACTAAGTGATGCACTAAAGAGAAATAATCTACGCATAATTGGTATTCCTGAGGAGGAAGAGAGGGAAAAGTGCTGAAGGTGTACTTGAAGAAATCATAGCTGAGAACTGCCCTGATCTGGGGAAGGAAAAAGGCATTGAAATCCAAGAGGCACAGAGAACTCCCTTCAGATGTAACTTGAATCGATCTTCTGCACGACATATCATAGTGAAACTGGCAAAATACAAGGATAAAGAGAAAATTCTGAAAGCAGCTAGAGATAAACATGCTCTAACATGTAAAGGGAGACCTATAAGACTCGTGACCGATCTCTCTACTGAAACTTGGCAGGCCAGAAAGGAATGGCAGGAGATCTTCAATGTGATGAACAGAAAATATGCAGCCGAGAATCCTTTATCCAGCAAGTCTGTCATTTAGAATAGAAGGAGAGATAAAGGTCTTCCCAAACAAACAAAAACTGAAGGAATTCGTCACCACTAAACCAGCCCTACAAGAGATCCTAAGGGGGATCCTGTGAGACACAGTACCAGAGACACCGCTACAAGCATGAAACCTACAGACATCACAATGACTCTAAACCCATATCTTTCTATAATAACACGGAATGTAAATGGACTGAATGCACCAACCAAAAGACATAGGGTATCAGAATGGATAAAAAAAAAAACAAGACCCATCTATTTGCTGTCTACAAGAGACTCACTTTGGACCTGAGGACACATTCAGATTGAGAGTGAGGGGATGAAGAACTATTTATCATGCCACTGGAAGTCAAAAGAAAGCTGGAGTAGCCATACTTATATCAGACAAACTAGACTTTAAATTAAAGGCTGTAACAAGAGATGAAGAAGGGCATTATATCATAATCACAGGCTCTATCCATCAGGAAGAGCTAACGATTATAAATGTCTATGCGCCGAATACAGGAGCCCCAAATATATAAAACAATTACTCACAAACATAAGCAACCTTATTGATAAGAAAGTGGTAATTGCAGGGGACTTTAACACCCCACTTACAGAAGTGGATAGATCATCTAGACACACGGTCAATAAAGAAACAAGGGCCCTGAATGATACATTGGATCAGATGGACTTGACAGATAAATTTAGAACTCTGCATCCCAAAGCAACAGAATATACTTTCTTCTCGAGTGCACATGGAACATTCTCCAAGATAGATCACATACTGGGTCACAAAACAGCCCTTCATAAGTATACAAGAATTGAAATCATACCATGCATACTTTCAGACCACAATGCTATGAAGCTTGAAATCAACCACAGGAAAAAGTCTGGAAAACCTCCAAAAGCATGGAGGTTAAAGAACACCCTACTAAAGAATGAGTGGGTCAACCAGGCAATTAGAGAAGAAATTAAAAAATATATGGAAACAAACGAAAATGAAAATACAACAACCCAAACGCTTTGGGATGCAGCGAAGGCAGTCCTGAGAGGAAAATACATTGCAATCCAGGCCTATCTCAAGAAACAAGAAAAATCCCAAATACAAAATCTAACAGCACACCTAAAGGAAATAGAAGCAGAACAGCAAAGACAGCCTAAACCCAGCAGAAAAAGAGAAATAATAAAGATCAGAGCAGAAATAAACAATATGGAATCTAATAAAACTGTAGAGCAGATCTACAAAACCAAGAGTTGGTTTTTTGAAAAAAATAAACAAAATTGATAAACCTCTAGCCAGGCTTCTCAAAAAGAAAAGGGAGATGATGCAAATAGATGAAATCATGAATGAAAATGGAATTATTGCAACCAGTCCCTCAGAGATACAAGCAATTATCAGGGAGTACTATGAAAAATTATATGCCAACAAACTGGACAGCCTGGAAGGAATGGACAAATTCCTAAACACCCACACGCTTCCAAAACTCAATCAGGAGGAAACAGAAAGCTTGAACAGACCCGTAACCAGCGAAGAAATTGAATCAGTCATCAAAAATCTCCCAACAAATAAGAGTCCAGGACCAGATGGCTTCCCAAGGGAGTTCTACCAGACTCTGTTTAAGCAGAGATAATACCTATCCTTCTCAAGCTATTCCAAAAAATAGAAAGGGAAGGAAAACTTCCAGACTCATTCTATGAAGCCAGTATTACTTTGATTCCTAAACCAGACAGAGACCCAGTAAAAAAAGAGAACTACAGGCCAATATCCCTGATGAATATGGATGCAAAAGTTTTCAATAAGATACTAGCAAATCGAATTCAGCAGCATATAAAAAGAATTATTCACCATGATCAAGTGGGATTCATTCCTGGGATGCAGGGCTGGTTCAACATTCGCAGATCAATCAACGTGATACATCACATTAGTAAAAGAAAAGAGAAGAACCATATGATCCTGTCAATCGATGCAGAAAAGGCCTTTGACAAAATTCAGCAACTTTCTTAATAAAAACCCTCGAGAAAGTCGGGATAGAAGGAACGTACTTAAAGATCATAAAAGCCATCTATGAAAAGCCCACAGCTAACATCATCCTCAATGGGGAAAAACTGAGAGCTTTTTCCCTGAGATCAGGAACACGACAGGGATATCCACTCTCACCGCTGTGGTTTGACATAGTGTTGGAAGTTCTAGCATCAGCAATCAGACAACAAAAGGAAATCAAAGGCATCAAAATTGGCAAAGATGAAGTTAAGCTTTCGCTTTTTGCAGATGACATGATATTATACATGGAAAATCCGATAGACTCCACCAAAAGTCTGCCAGAACTGATACACGAATTTCGCAAAGTCGCAGGACACAAAATCAATGTACAGAAATCAGTTGCATTCTTATACACTAATAATGAAGCAACAGAAAGACAAATAAAGAAACTGATCCCATTCACAACTGCACCAAGAAGCATAAAATACCTAGGAATAAATCTAACCAAAGATGTAAAAGATCCGTATGCTGAAAACTATAGAAAGCTTATGAAGGAAATTGAAGAAGATATAAAGAAATGGAAAAACATTCCATGCTCATGGACTGGAAGAATAAATATTGTCAAAATGTCAATACTACCCAAAGCTATCTACACATTCAATGCGATCCCAATCAAAATTGCACCAGCATTCTTCTCGAAGCTAGAACAAGCAATCCTAAAATTCATATGGAACCTCAAAAGGCCCCGAATAGCCAAAGTAATTTTGAAGAAGAAGACCAAAGCAGGAGGTATCACAATCCCAGATTTTAGCCTCTACTACAAAGCTGTCATCATCAAGACAGCATGGTATTGGCACAAAAACTGACACATAGACCAGTGGAATAGAATAGAAACCCCAGAACTAGACCCACAAACATATGGCCAACTAATCTTTGACAAAGCAGGAAAGAACATTCAATGGAAAAAAGACAGTCTCTTTAACAAATGGTGCTGGGACAAGTGGACAGCAACATGCGGAAGATTGAAACTAGACCACTTTCTCACACCATTCACAAAAATAAACTCAAAATGGATAAAGGACCTGAATGTGAGACAGGAAACCATCAAAACCCTAGAGGAGAAAGCAGGAAAAGCCCTCTCTGACCTCAGCCGCAGCAATTTCTTACTCGGCACATCCCCAAAGGCAAGGGAATTAAAAGCAAAATGAACCCTACTGGGACCTTATGAAGATAAAAAGCTTCTGCACAGCAAAGGAAACAACCAACAAAACTAAAAGGCAACCAACGGAATGGGAAAAGATATTTGCAAATGACTATCGGACAAAGGGCTAGTATCCAAAATCTATAAAGAGCTCACCAAACTCCACACCCGAAAAACAAATAACCCAGTGAAGAAATGGGCAGAAAACATGAACAGACACTTCTCTAAAGAAGACATCTGGATGGCCAACAGGCACATGAAAAGATGCTCAATGTCGCTCCTCATCAGGGAAATACAAATCAAAACCACACTCAGATATCACCTCACGCCAGTCAGAGTGGCCAAAATGAACAAATCAGGAGACTATAGATGCTGGAGAGGATGTGGAGAGACGGGAACCCTCTTGCACTGTTGATGGGAATGCAAATTGTTGCAGCCACTCTGGAAAACAGTGTGGAGGTTCCTCAAAAAATTAAAAATAGACCTACCCTATGACCCGGCAATAGCACTGCTAGAAATTTACCCAAGGCATACAGGAGTACTGATGCATAGGGGCACTTGTACCCCAAAGTTTATAGCAGCACTCTCAACAATAGCCAAATTATGGAAAGAGCCTAAATGTCCATCAACTGATGAATGGATAAAGAAATTGTGGTTTATATACACAATGGAGTACTACGTGGCAATGAGAAAGAATGAAATATGGCCCTTTGTAGCAACATGGATGGAACTGGAGAGTGTTAAGCTAAGTGAAATAAGCCATACAGCGAAAGACATACCATATGGTTTCACTCTTATGTGGATCCTGAGAAACTTAACAGAAACCCATAGGGGAGGGGAAGGAAAAAAAAAAGAGGTTAGAGTGGAAGAGAGCCAAAGCATAAGAGACTCTTAAAAACTGAGAACAAACTGAGGGTTGATGGGGGGTGGGAGGGATGGGAGGGTGGGTGATGGGTACTGAGGAGGGCACCTTTTGGGATGAGCACTGGGTGTTGTATGGAAACCAATTTGACAATAAACTTCATATATTGAAAAAATAAATAAAATTAAAAAAAACTATTTTCATTATTTTATTTTGTTTGCCTTTCATTCACTTGTAGAGTGAGCTTGTATATAACCAAAAATAAGTTATATACATGCAACACAACATACATATCATGTATAATTGTAAGTGATTTATATATAGCATGTTATAAATACTATATAAGTACTGTATACACACATAGGTGGATATATATATATATATATATATATATATATATATGTATGTGTGTGTATATAGATTTACTAGCTATAGCTTTAAAAAATAAATACTTAAATATAAATCCAAGAAAACATGTATGAAATCTTTGTGAAAAAAACTACAAAACACTGATGAAAAAATCAAAGAAGACTTAAATAAACACAAAGATACACCATGTACATGGACTGGATAATTCAATATAGCAAACTATCAATTATCCCCAAATTGAGTTATAACACAATTCCAATCCAAATCCAAATCTAAGCAGGATTGTTTGTTTTCTTATTTTTTTCTTTTTAGATATACACAAGCTAATCCTAAAAGTGAATTAAAAAGCAAGATATTCAAAATAATTTTGGAAAAGAAGAATAAAGCTGAAGGAATTGTACTACCCAATTTTAAACTTTACTATGATAATATCACAATAGCTGCAATACATTTTCATTACCAGTGTATCCTATAAGGGGTTAATATCCACAATATACAAAGAACTTATACCATGGGACACCAAAAATCTAAGTAATCCAATTAAAAATGGGTAAAGAACTTGAGTAAGCATTTTTCTAAAGAAGACATACAAATAGATGGCCAATAAACATGAAAAGATGCTGAGTTCACAAATCATCAGGGAAATGGAAATCAAAACTACAAGGACATATCATCTTATACCTATCAGAAAGGTTAGAGTCAAAAACACAAGAAATAACCAGTATTGGTGGGGATGTGAAGAAAAAGTAACCCTCCTGTACTGTTGGTGGAAATGTAAACTGGTACAGCCGTTATGGAAAACCATATGAAGGTTCATCAAAAAATTAAAAACAGAAATACCGTATAATCCAGTAATTCTATTACTGAGTATTTACACCAAGAAAGTGAAAACATTAATTCAAACAGATATACATACCCCTATCTTTATTGCAGCATTATTTATAATAGCCAGTATATGGAAGCCACCCAAGTGCCCTCCATAGATGAATGGATAAATAAGGTGTGATATAGATGTGTTTGTCTGTCTTTCTTTACTTTTTTTCTTTCTTCCTTTCTCTTTCTTTCTTTCTTTCTTTCTTTCTTTCTTTCTTTCTTTCTTTCTTTCTATCTCTCTCTTTATATATGGGAATATTACTCAGTTATAAAAAAGAATAAAATCTTGCCATTTGTGACAACATTGGGGGACCTAGAGGGTATTATGCTAAATGAAATAAATAAAATAAGTCAGACAAAAAAGACGAATGCTATTACATTTCACTTATATGTGGAATTTAAAAAACAAAACAACAAAAAACCCCAAATGAACCCAAATGAACAAACAAAAGCAGAAACAGATCTATAAATACAGAGAACAAACTAATGGCTGTCAGAAGAGAGGCGGGGGTGGGGGGAAGGGGTGGATAGGCAAAACTCGTGAAGGAGAGTAGAAGATGGAAGGTACAAGCTTCCAGTTATGGAATGAAAAAATCATGGGGATGAAAAGTACAGCATGGAGAATATAGTCAATGGCACTCTAATAGCATTGTATGGTGATCAATGGTAGCTACACTGTCGTGAACATAGCATAATGTACAGAGTTGCTGAATCACCATACTGTATACTTGAAACTGCTGTAACATTAAGTGTCAACTCTACTTCAAATTTTTTTAATGTTTATTTTTGAGAGAGAGAGAGAGAGAAAGAGAGAGAGAGAGAGCACACAAGTGGAAGAGCGTTAGAGAGAGAGGGAGACACAGAATCCCAAACATGTTCCAGGCTCTGAGCTGTCAGGAAAGAGCACGACACAGGGCACAAACTCACAAACCATGAGATCATGACCTGAGCTGAAGTTGGACGCTTAACTGCCACCCAGGTGCCCCACATCATATGGCAACTATGCTTCAATAAAAAAAAGAAAAGAAAGAAAGAAAAATATATTTACTCTAAATACTACTTTAATTCTTAATAGCCCTGGGATTTTTGGAATGTTAAATTAGCATTGGTTTCAAATTAGTCTCAGCTGTATTAATCCCTAAAAGAGAATAAGCCTATCCTTTAAAGCTTTGAAGCAAGGCATTGATTTTTCCTCTCTAGCTATTAAAGTCCCATATAGATGGCATCTTCCACTAAAAGGCTGTTTCATCCACATTGAAAATCTGTTGTTTAAAGTAGCCACCTTCATGAATGGTCTTAGCTAGATCTTCTGGATAATTTGCTCCAGCTTCTACATCAGTATTTGCTGCCTCACCTTGCACTTTGATATTTCAGAGATGGCTTCTTTCCTTAAACGTCAAGAACCAATCTCTGATGGCTTCAATTTTTTCTTCTGCAGGTTCCTCACCTCTCTCATCCTTCACAGAATTGAAGAGATTTAGGGTCTTGCTGTTTTAGATTTTGGCTTATGGGAATTTTGGGTTTGGTTTGATCTTTTTTTAAAATTTTTTTTCAATATATGAAATTTATTGTCAAACTGGTTTCCATACAACACCCAGTGCTCATCCCAAAAGGTGCCCTCCTCAATACCCATCACCCACCCTCCCCTCCCTCCCACCCCCCATCAACCCTGTTTGTTCTCAGTTTTTAAGAGTCTCTTATGCTTTGGCTCTCTCCCACTCTAACCTGGTTTGATCTTCTATCCAGACCACTCAAACTTTCTCTGTATTAGCACTAAGGCTGTTTCACTTTCTTTTCATTCATGTGTTCAGTGGAGTAGCACTTTTAATTTCCTTCAAGAACTTGTCTTTTGCATTCACAACTTGGCTAACTATTTGGTGCAAGAGACCTAGCTTTCAGCCTATCTCAACTTTTGACATACCTTCTTCATTAAGCCTAATCATTTCTAGCTTTTGATTCAAAATGGGAGATAGGTGTTTCTTCCTTTCACTTGAACACTTAGAGGCCATTATAGGGTTATTAACTGGCATAATTTCAATATTCCTTTATCTCAGGGAATAGGGAAGACTTGAGGAGAGGGAGAGAGATGGCAGAATGGTTGGTTGGTGGAGAAGTCACAACACACAAAACATATATGGATTAAGTTTACTGTGTTATAGAGACACTGTGGGGCTCCAAAACAATTATAATAGTAACACCAAAGACATTGATCATAGATCACCATAACAAATATAATAATAATGAAAACATTTGAAATATTGCAAGAATTACCAAAATGTGACATAGATACAAAGTGAGTACATGCTGTTGGTGCCAATAGATTTGCTTAACATAAGGTTGACACAAACCTTACATTTGCAAAGATTACAGTATCTGTGAAGTACAATAAAGTGAAGCACAGTAAAAAAAAAAGGCACAATAAAATGAAGTATACCTGTACATTATATGGGTTTTGATAGATATATGACATGTATCCTCCATTATAGTATCACACAGAATAGTTTCACTGCCCTAAAAATATCCTCTATTCTATGTATTCATCTTTCCCTCCCTACCCTCAAATATCTGATAAACACTGATCTTTTCATGATCTCCATAATTTTGTATTTTCCGGATTGTCATGTAGTTGTAATCATAGAGTAGGTAGCCTTTTAATATTGATTTCTTCCAGTTGGTAATATACATGTAAGTTTCCACCATGTCTTTGTGTGGTTTGAAAGCTCATTTATTTCATCATTGAATAATATTCCTTTGAATGGATACACTAAAATATATCTATTCACCCTTTGAAGGACATCATGGTTGCTTATCAGTTTTAGTAATTATGAATAAAGCTGCTATAAACATTCGTATATATATGCAGATTTTTGTATGGATGTAAGTTTTCAACTCATTTCTGTAAAGCCAAGGAGTCTGATTTCTGGATCACAAAATAGCAATATGTTCAGTTTTGTAAGAATAGCCATACTATCTTCCAAAGTGGCTGTACCATTTTGCATTCCTACTAGCAGTTAATGAAAGTTCCTGTTGCTCTACAACCCTAAAAGTATAAGGTGATGTCAGGGTTTTAGATTTTCATCATTTGAATAGTGGTTATTTTATCGAAATTTTATTTATTTATTTATTTATTTATTTATTTATTTATTTATTCATTTATCTATTTATAATTCAAATACAAGTTAGTTAACATATAGCATAATAAAAATTTCAGGGATAGAATTTAGTGATTCATCACTTATATATAACACCAAGTAATCATCCCAGTAAGTGCTCTTCTTAATACCCCTCACCCCTTTATCCCTTCCCCAACCCAACATCCCACCAGCAACCCTCAGAATTCTCTATATTTAAGTCTCTTATGGTTTGTCTCCCTCTCTTTTTATATTTTTTTCTTCCCTTCCCTTGAGCTGTTCTGTTTTGTATCTCAAGTCTCACATATGAGTGAAATCATATGATATTTGTCTTTCTCTAACTTATTTCGCTTAGCATAATACACTCTAATTCCAGCCATGTAGTTGCAAATGGCAAGATTTCATTCTTTTTGATTGGCAAGTATTATTCCACTGTGTGCGTGTTTGTGTGTGTGTCTGTGTGTGTGTCTGTGTGTGTATCACATCTTCTTTATTCATTCATCAGTCGATGGACATTTGGGCTCTTTCCATACTTTGGCTATTGTTGATAGAGCTGCTATAAACATTGGGGTGTATGTGTCCCTTCGAATCAGCACTTCTGTACCCTTTGGATAAATACCTAGTAGTGCAGTTCCTGGGTCATAGGGTAGTTCTATTTTTAATTTCTGAGGAACCTCCATACTGTTTGCAGAGTTGCTGCATCAGTTTGCATTCCCACCAGCAGTGCAAAAGGGTTTCTCTTTCTCTGCATCCTCACCAACATCTGTTGTTGCCTGAGTTGTTAATTTTAGCCATTCTAACAGGTGTGAGTTGGTATCTCATTGTGGTGTTGAGAATTTCTTTTTTCATTTGTCTGATAGCCATCTGGATGTCCTCTTTGGAAAAGTGTCTATTCATGTCTTTTGTCCATTGCTTCACTGGATTATTTGTTTTTTGGGTGTTGAATTTGGTTCTTTATAGATTTTGGATACTCACCCTTTATCTGATATGTCATTTGCAAATGTCTTCTCCCATTCCATGGTTGTCTTTTAGTTTTGCTGATTGTTTGCTTTGCAGAAGTTTTTATCTTAATGAGGTCTCAGTGGTTCACTTTCACTTTTGTTTCCCTTGCCTCTGGAGATATGTCGAATAAGGAGTTGCTACAGCCAAGGTCAAAGAGGTTTTTTCCTGTTTTCTGTTCTAGGATTTTGATGGTTTCCTGTCTTACATTTAAGTCTTTCATCATTTTGAGTGTATTTTTGTGTATGGTGTAAGAAAGTGGTTCAGGTTCAACTTCTGCATGTCACTGTCCAATTATCTCAACACCATTTGCTAAAGAGACTGTCTTTTTTCCGTTGGATATTCTTTCCTGCTTTGTCAAAGATTAGTTGGCCATACATTTGTGGGTCCATTTCTGGGTTTTTTATTCTGTTCCATTGATCTCTGTGTCTATTTTTGTACCAGTACCATACTGTCTTGATCACTACAAATTTATGATCTTGAAGTATGATCTATCTATTCCTAATTTCTTGAGAGTTTTTGTTAAGAAAGGATGCTGTATTTTGTCAAATGTTTTTCTGCATCTATTGAGAGGATTGTGTGGTTATTATCCTTTCTTTTATTATGTGATGTATCACATTGATTGATTTGCAGGTATTGAACTAGCCCTCCGTCCCAGGTATAAATCTCACTTGATCATGGTGAATAATTCTTTTAATGTATTGTTGGATCCTGTTGGCTGGTATCTTGTCGAGAATTTTTGCATCCATGTTCATTAGGAAAACTGGTCTGTAGTTATCCTTTTTAGTGGGGTCTTTGGTTTTGAATCAAGGTAGTTTTGGCCTCATAGAATGAGTTTTGAAGTTTTCCTTCCATTTCTATTTTGTGGAATAGCTTCAAAACAGTAGATATTAACTCTCCTCTAAATGTTTGGTAGAATCCCCCTAGAAAGCAATCCAACCCTGGACTCTTGTTCATAGGGAAATTTTTGATTACTGATTCAATTTCTTTACTGTTTATGGGTTCATAAAAATATTCTATTTCTTCCTGTTTCAGTTTCGGTAGTTTATATGTTTAGAAAAATTTGTCCATTTCTTATGATTACCCATTTTACTGGAGAATAATTGCTCATGATATTCTCATATTATTGTTTGTATTTCTGCAGTGTTGGTTGTAATCTCTCCTCTTTCATTCATAATTTTATTTATTTGGGTCCTTTCCTTTTTCTTTTGACCAGGCTGGCTAGGGGTTTATCAATTTTGTTAATTCTTTCAAAAAGCCAGGTCCTGGTTTCATTGATCTGTTCTACCGGGTTTTTTTGTTTGTTTGGTTGGGTTTTTTGCTTTTGATGTCATTGATTTCTGCTTTAATCCTTATTATTTACCTTCTTCTGTAGATTTTTGACTTTATTTGCTGTCCTTTTTCCAGATCTTTTAGGTGTAAGGTTAGGCTGTGTATTTGAGACCTTTCGTCCTTCTTTAGGAAGGCCTGGATTGCTATATACTTCACTTTTATGACTGCCTTTGCTGAATTCCAGAGGTTTTGGGTTGTTGTGTTCTCATTTTCATTGATTTCCATGTACTTTTTAATTTCCTCCGTAATTTCTTGGTTAACCCATTCATCCTTTTGTGGGATGTTCTTTAATCTCCAAGTATTCCTGTCTTTCCAACTTTTTTCTTGCAGTTGATTTCAAGTTTCATAGCGTTGTGATCTGAAAATATGCAAGGCATGATTTCGATCTTTTTGTACTTGTTGAGGGCTGATTTGTGATCCAGTATGTGATCTGTTCTGGGGAACATTCCATTACACTCAACAACAATGTGTATTCTTCTGCTTTTGGATGAAATGTTCTGAATATATCTGTCAAGTCCATCTGGTCCAGGGTGTCATTCAAAGCCATTGTTTCCATGTTGATTTTCTGCTTAGATGATCTGTCCATGGCTATAAGTTGGGTGTTGAAGTTTCATACTATTATGGTGTTATTATCAATGAGTTTATTTATGTTTGTGATTTACTGATTTATATATTTGTTGGGGGCATAAATATTTACAACTGTTAGATCTTCTTGGTGGATAGATCTCTTAATTATGATAAATGCTCTTCTTCATATTTTATTCCTTTTTAGCAGGTCAATGATTTCCCTAAGTCTTGTATATTGATCTTTTGCCTTTTTTCCACTCTTTTTTTCTGCTTCATCATTCTCCACAATGTTATCTTCTAAATTGCAGATTCGCTGATCTGTGTCGTCATACTTGTTGCCATGGCATCTATTCGATACAGCATCTCAGTTATAGCATTTTTAAAATTTTTTTTTTTTCAACGTTTTTTATTTATTTTTGGACAGAGAGAGACAGAGCATGAACGGGGGAGGGGCAGAGAGAGAGGGAGACACAGAATCGGAAACAGGCTCCAGGCTCGGAGCCATCAGCCCAGAGCCTGACGCGGGGCTCGAACTCACGGACCGCGAGATCGTGACCTGGCTGAAGTCGGACGCTTAACCGACTGCGCCACCCAGGCGCCCCAGTTATAGCATTTTTAATTTTGTCCTGATTAGATTTTATTTCTTTTCTCTGCACAGGTAGGGATTCTATGCTTTTTTTTCAATATATGAAGTTTATTGTCAAATTGGTTTCCATACAACACCCAGTGCTCATCCCAAAAGGTGCCCTCCTCAGTACCCATCACCCACCCTCCCATCCCTCCCACCCCCCATCAACCCTCAGTTTGTTCTCAGTTTTTAAGAGTCTCTTATGTTTTGGCTCTCTCCCACTCTAACCTCTTTTTTTTTTTTTCCCTTCCCCTCCCCTATGGGTTTCTGTTAAGTTTCTCAGGATCCACATAAGAGTGAAACCATATGGTATCTGTCTTTCGCTGTATGGCTTATTTCACTTAGCTTAACACTCTCCAGTTCCATCCATGTTGCTACAAAGGGCCATATTTCATTCTTTCTCATTGCCACGTAGTACTCCATTGTGTATATAAACCACAATTTCTTTATCCATTCATCAGTTGATGGACATTTAGGCTCTTTCCATAATTTGGCTATTGTTGAGAGTGCTGCTATAAACTTTGGGGTACAAGTGCCCCTATGCATCAGTACTCCTGTATGCCTTGGGTAAATTTCTAGCAGTGCTATTGCCGGGTCATAGGGTAGGTCTATTTTTAATTTTTTGAGGAACCTCCACACTGTTTTCCAGAGTGGCTGCAACAATTTGCATTCCCATCAACAGTGCAAGAGGGTTCCCGTCTCTCCACATCCTCTCCAGCATCTATAGTCTCCTGATTTGTTCATTTTGGCCACTCTGACTGGCGTGAGGTGATATCTGAGTGTGGTTTTGATTTGTATTTCCCTGATGAGGAGCGACATTGAGCATCTTTTCATGTGCCTGTTGGCCATCCAGATGTCTTCTTTAGAGAAGTGTCTGTTCATGTTTTCTGCCCATTTCTTCACTGGGTTATTTGTTTTTCGGGTGTGGAGTTTGGTGAGCTCTTTATAGATTTTGGATACTAGCCCTTTGTCCGATAGTCATTTGCAAATATCTTTTCCCATTCCGTTGGTTGCCTTTTAGTTTTGTTGGTTGTTTCCTTTGCTGTGCAGAAGCTTTTTATCTTCATAAGGTCCCAGTAGGGTTCATTTTGCTTTTAATTCCCTTGCCTTTGGGGATGTGCCGAGTAAGAAATTGCTGCGGCTGAGGTCAGAGAGGGCTTTTCCTGCTTTCTCCTCTAGGGTTTTGATGGTTTCCTGTCTCACATTCAGGTCCTTTATCCATTTTGAGTTTATTTTTGTGAATGGTGTGAGAAAGTGGTCTAGTTTCAATCTTCCGCATGTTGCTGTCCACTTGTCCCAGCACCATTTGTTAAAGAGACTGTCTTTTTTCCATTGAATGTTCTTTCCTGCTTTGTCAAAGATTAGTTGGCCATATGTTTGTGGGTCTAGTTCTGGGGTTTCTATTCTATTCCACTGGTCTATGTGTCAGTTTTTGTGCCAATACCATGCTGTCTTGATGATGACAGCTTTGTAGTAGAGGCTAAAATCTGGGATTGTGATACCTCCTGCTTTGGTCTTCTTCTTCAAAATTACTTTGGCTATTCGGGGCCTTTTGTGGTTCCATATGAATTTTAGGATTGCTTGTTCTAGCTTCGAGAAGAATGCTGGTGCAATTTTGATTGGGATCGCATTGAATGTGTAGATAGCTTTGGGTAGTATTGACATTTTGACAATATTTATTCTTCCAGTCCATGAGCACGGAATGTCTTTCCATTTCTTTATATCTTCTTCAATTTCCTTCATAAGCTTTCTATAGTTTTCAGCATACGGATCTTTTACATCTTTGGTTAGATTTATTCCTAGGTATTTTATGCTTCTTGGTGCAGTTGTGAATGGGATCAGTTTCTTTATTTGTCTTTCTGTTGCTTCATTATTAGTGTATAAGAATGCAACTGATTTCTGTACATTGATTTTGTGTCCTGCGACTTTGCGAAATTCGTGTATCAGTTCTGGCAGACTTTTGGTGGAGTCTATCGGATTTTCCATGTATAATATCATGTCATCTGCAAAAAGCGAAAGCTTAACTTCATCTTTGCCAATTTTGATGCCTTTGATTTCCTTTTGTTGTCTGATTGCTGATGCTAGAACTTCCAACACTATGTCAAACCACAGCGGTGAGAGTGGATATCCCTGTCGTGTTCCTGATCTCAGGGAAAAAGCTCTCAGTTTTTCCCCATTGAGGATGATGTTAGCTGTGGGCTTTTCATAGATGGCTTTTATGATCTTTAAGTACGTTCCTTCTATCCCGACTTTCTCGAGGGTTTTTATTAAGAAAGTTGCTGAATTTTGTCAAAGGCCTTTTCTGCATCGATTGACAGGATCATATGGTTCTTCTCTTTTCTTTTACTAATGTGATGTATCACGTTGATTGATCTGCGAATGTTGAACCAGCCCTGCATCCCAGGAATGAATCCCACTTGATCATGGTGAATAATTCTTTTTATATGCTGCTGAATTCGATTTGCTAGTATCTTATTGAAAACTTTTGCATCCATATTCATCAGGGATATTGGCCTGTAGTTCTCTTTTTTTACTGGGTCTCTGTCTGGTTTAGGAATCAAAGTAATACTGGCTTCATAGAATGAGTCTGGAAGTTTTCCTTCCCTTTCTATTTTTTGGAATAGCTTGAGAAGGATAGGTATTATCTCTGCTTAAACAGAGTCTGGTAGAACTCCCTTGGGAAGCCATCTGGTCCTGGACTCTTATTTGTTGGGAGATTTTTGATGACTGATTCAATTTCTTCGCTGGTTACGGGTCTGTTCAAGCTTTCTGTTTCCTCCTGATTGAGTTTTGGAAGCGTGTGGGTGTTTAGGAATTTGTCCATTCCTTCCAGGCTGTCCAGTTTGTTGGCATATAATTTTTCATAGTACTCCCTGATAATTGCTTGTATCTCTGAGGGACTGGTTGCAATAATTCCATTTTCATTCATGATTTCATCTATTTGCATCATCTCCCTTTTCTTTTTGAGAAGCCTGGCTAGAGGTTTATCAATTTTGTTTATTTTTTTCAAAAAACCAACTCTTGGTTTTGTAGATCTGCTCTACAGTTTTATTAGATTCCATATTGTTTATTTCTGCTCTGATCTTTATTATTTCTCTTTTTCTGCTGGGTTTAGGCTGTCTTTGCTGTTCTGCTTCTATTTCCTTTAGGTGTGCTGTTAGATTTTGTATTTGGGATTTTTCTTGTTTCTTGAGATAGGCCTGGATTGCAATGTATTTTCCTCTCAGGACTGCCTTCGCTGCATCCCAAAGCGTTTGGGTTGTTGTATTTTCATTTTCGTTTGTTTCCATATATTTTTTAATTTCTTCTCTAATTGCCTGGTTGACCCACTCATTTGTTAGTAGGGTGTTCTTTAACCTCCATGCTTTTGGAAGTTTTCCAGACTTTTTCCTGTGGTTGATTTCAAGCTTCATAGCATTGTGGTCTGAAAGTATGCATGGTATGATTTCAATTCTTGTATACTTATGAAGGGCTGTTTTGTGACCCAGTATGTGATCTATCTTGGAGAATGTTCCATGTGCACTCGAGAAGAAAGTATATTCTGTTGCTTTGGGATGCAGAGTTCTAAATATATCTGTCAAGTCCATCTGATCCAATGTATCATTCAGGGCCCTTGTTTCTTTATTGACCGTGTGTCTAGATGATCTATCCACTTCTGTAAGTGGGGTGTTAAAGTCCCCTGCAATTACCACTTTCTTATCAATAAGGTTGCTTATGTTTGTGAGTAATTGTTTTATATATTTGGGGCTCCTGTATTCGGCACATAGACATTTATAATCGTTAGCTCTTCCTGATGGATAGAGCCTGTGATTATGATATAATGCCCTTCTTCATCTCTTGTTACAGCCTTTAATTTAAAGTCTAGTTTGTCTGATATAAGTATGGCTACTCCAGCTTTCTTTTGACTTCCAGTGGCATGATAAATAGTTCTTCATCCCCTCACTCTCAATCTGAATGTGTCCTCAGGTCCAAAGTGAGTCTCTTGTAGACAGCAAATAGATGGGTCTTGTTTTTTTTTTTATCCATTCTGATACCCTATGTCTTTTGGTTGGTGCATTCAGTCCATTTACATTCCGTGTTATTATAGAAAGATATGGGTTTAGAGTCATTGTGATGTCTGTAGGTTTCATGCTTGTAGCGGTGTCTCTGGTACTGTGTCTCACAGGATCCCCCTTAGGATCTCTTGTAGGGCTGGTTTAGTGGTGACGAATTCCTTCAGTTTTTGTTTGTTTGGGAAGACCTTTATCTCTCCTTCTATTCTAAATGACAGACTTGCTGGATAAAGGATTCTCGGCTGCATATTTTTTCTGTTCATCACATTGAAGATCTCCTGCCATTCCTTTCTGGCCTGCTAAGTTTCAGTAGAGAGATCGGTCAAGAGTCTTATAGGTCTCCCTTTACATGTTAGAGCACGTTTATCTCTAGCTGCTTTCAGAATTTTCTCTTTATCCTTGTATTTTGCCAGTTTCACTATGATATGTCGTGCAGAAGATCGATTCAAGTTACATCTGAAGGGAGTTCTCTGTGCCTCTTGGATTTCAATGCCTTTTTCCTTCCCCAGATCAGGGCAGTTCTCAGCTATGATTTCTTCAAGTACACCTTCAGCACTTTTCCCTCTCTTCCTCCTCTGGAATACCAATTATGCGTAGATTATTTCTCTTTAGTGAATCACTTCGTTCTCTAATTTTCCCCTGATACTCCTGGATTTTTTTATCTCTCTTTTTCTCAGCTTCTTCTTTTTCCATAATTTTCTCTTCTACTTCACCTATTCTCTCCTCTGCCTCTTCAGTCCGAGCCGTAGTTGTCTCCATTTTCTTCTGCAACTCGTTGATAGCATTTTTTAGCTCCTCCTGGCTGTTCCTTAGTCCCTTGATCTCTGTAGCAAGAGATTCTCTGCTGTCCTTTATACTGTTTTCAAGCCCAGCGATTAATTTTATGACTATTATTCTAAATTCACTTTCTGTTATATTGTTTAAATCATTTTTGCTCAGTTCGTTAGCTGCTGTTATTTCCTGGACGTTTTTCTGAGGGGAATTCTTCCTTTTTGTCATTTTGGATAGTCCCCGGATTGGTGCGGGACTGGGGGGCACTTCCCCTGTGCTGTCTTGAATAACCTGCATTGGTGGGCGGGGCGGCAGTCAGACCTGATGTCTGCCCCCAGCCCACCGCTGGGGCCACAGTCAGACTGGTGTGTTCCTTCTATTCCCCTCTCCTAGGGGTGGGATTCACTGTGGGGTGGCATGGCCCGTCTGGGCTACTTGCACACTGCCAGGCTTGTGGTGCTGGGGATCTGGCGTATTAGCTGGGGTGGATCGGCAAGGTGCACAGGGGCGGGAGGGGCAGGCTCAGCTCGCTTTTCTTTCGGAGATCCGCTTCAGGAGGGGCCCTGTGGCACCAGGTGGGAGTCAGACCCGTCACCGGAGGGATGGATCCGCAGAAGCACAGCTTTGGGTGTTTGCCCGGTGCAAGCAAGTTCCCTGGCAGGAACTGGTTCCCTTTGGGATTTTGGCTGGGGGATGGGCGAGGAGATGGTGCTGGCGAGGCCTTTGTTCCCCGCCAAGCTGTGTTCTGTCGACCGGGGCTCAACAACTCTCCCTCCTGTTGTCCTCCAGCCCTCCCCTTCTCTGAGCAGAGCTGTTAGCTTATAACCTTCCAGATGTCAATTCCAGGTTGCCGTCGGAACACACTCCGTCTGGCCCCTCCACTTTTGCAAGCCAGACTTGGGGGCTCTGCTTGGCGGGCGGGCCGCTCCTCTGCCCCGACTCCCTCCCGCCCGTCCGTGTAGCGTGCACTGCCTCTCGGCCCTTCCTACCCTCTTCGGTGGGCCTCTCGTCTCGCTTGGCTCCAGAGACTCCGTTCTGCTAGTCTTCTGGCGGTTTTCTGGGTTATTTAGGCAGGTGTAGGTGGAATCTAAGTGAGCAACAGGACTCGTGGCGAGCCCAGCGTCCTCCTACATCACCATCTTCCCAGGATCCCCCTCTATGCTTTTTTTTTTTTTTTTAACACCCAGCTAGTATTCTCATTACCATGGTTCTAAATTCTAGTTCAGATATATTGGTTATATCTGTGTTGATTAAGTCCCTGGTGTCATTTCCTCTTCTTTCTTTTGGGGTCAATTCCTTTGTTTTGTCGTTTGGGAGCAAGAAAATAATAAAGTAAAAAAAACAAAAATTAAAAACAAAACAAAAAATCATGTAAAGGAAGCCAGGTCCTAGGTGGGTTTGGTCTGCTTGTGGAAAAAAGTTGATAAAATAGAGAAAAAAAAGAAAAGGAAAGAAAAGAAAAAATATATATAAGCAAAAATTTAAAAATTAAAAAAATGTATAATAAATTAGAATAAAATGAAATGAAAATAAAATCGAATAAAAATTTTCAAAAAGTAAAAATGAATAAAAAGCAAATTTTTCTCTTTCTGTATCCAAGAATGAAGAAAAAAAGAAAAGAGGGGCACTTGGGTGGCTTAGGTGGGTAAGTGTCCAACTTTGGCTCAGGTCATAATCTTGCTGTTTGTGGTTCGAGCCCTGTGTCAGACTGTGCTGACAGAACCTGGAGCCTGCTTTGGATTCTGTGTCTCCCTCTCTCTCTGTTCCTCTTCTCATCACACTCTGTCTCTGTGTCTCTCTCAAAAAACAAAAGTAATTAAAATTAAAAAAAGAAGAAAAGTAAAAAGAAAGGAAAAGGAAAAGAAAAAAAATAGAAAACAATTTAAGCAAAAACAGAAGCAAAGAAAAGAATAAGTGAACCATCAAACAGAATGAAATTCAAATCAAGTAACATCCAGTTTCTCCTAGAACTGAAACTATGAAGGTTTCTATAGTCTCTACACTAAGCAGGTGGAGTGACTAGTGCAGTTCTTCTAGGGGATGTGCTTGGAGACACATTTGGGCAGGGCTTGGTGTAATGGCTCCGTTCTCCACTAGGTGGCACTGCTTAGTTTACTGGGGTGGATCAGAAGGGCATGAACGTGCATGTGCAGAAGAGGAAATGGCTTTATCTAGCTCCCTAGTCTGGCACAGGAACTTTGCAATTGCCCTGACCTGCAATCAAGCACCCCTCCTTTGTCTCAGGCCTCTGTCTGCTTCTTGCCTTTACCCTGTTCGTGTCCAAGCTGCCTGCTTGCCAGGAAGCACCTCCCTCCAGAGTTTTATCTCAGATGGGGTTATGTTTCAAAACCCCATGCTTTAGAGATGCCTGAGGCTTAGACTTGCGCCAACTCTCTGGAGAGGGTCTTGCTGAGCAATGGCCAGGTGCTGGCTTGCCTCAGAAAATGTTTGTGCAATCATGCAGTGGTAGAGGTTCAGAGATAATGGGAAATCAGAACACATAGCCAGCGTCACGTTTTACCACACTCTGGTGTCTTTGTCCCAACACCAGCAAATGTGGCTGCTCTCTGAGATCCGCTGGGACCTGTGCCTGTGGGGAGGCCCTATGGCCTCTATCAAATGCACTCCAATGAGGTGAACCACTCCTCCCTGTGTGGCACAAGGACCCCTGAGACCCCACTGTCTGCTCCTGGGGATTCACCCTTTTCCCTCACCAGATCACCACCAGGCACTGAGCTCCTTCAAACTCTGTGCTCAACTGTTTATTGGAAACTTTCCCCTTTCTTCCTATCAATGGTTTGGGGGAACAGACTTTTTGTTCAGTTCCCTGTGAGTATTTTCATTATTTCTCTTTCTCTCCAGCTACTTTCAGGGGAGTGCTTTTCTTGCATGATCTCAATGTGCTGTCTCCCTCTTCTTTCCCTTTCTCTGTCCTCTCTCCACAAAAAACAACTCCATACCTTCCATGGCTTTTCTTTCCCCCAGTTCACCTCTCCACACTGCACACCTGCCTAGTTCTGTAGCTCATGTTATGTTCAAAATGGTTTGGTGCTGATATGGCTGCGTTTCGGGGAGGAGACAAGCTCAGGGTCTCCATGCTACTCCTGTTTTTGAATATTTTAAAGTAATATCACTTCTGTATCCTTTTTTTCCTGCTAACTGTATCTGAGACAGATGTCACCACAGACAGCCCTGCCAAATAAAGGATGTCCCCTCCCACGATCCTTTTATTGCTATTTTAATTTGCAATTGGCTAATGACATAAAATGTTGAACATCTTTTCATATGCTTATTTGCCATCTGTGTATCTTTTCTGGTGAGATATCTATTCAGATCTTTTATCCACACTTTAATTGTTGTTTATTTTCTTATTATTGAGTTTTAAGAGTTTCTTTGTGTATTCTGGCTATCAGTTCTTTATAAGATGTGTATTTTGTGAACATATTCTCCCAGTCTGTGGCTTCTCATTTCATTCTTAAAAGTGTGCTTTGCAGAGAAGTTTATAATTTTAATGAAGTCTGAAGTCTTTGTCTAATAATTTCAACATGTGTCATCTCAGTGTTGGTAACTGTCTTTCCCCATTCAAGGTGAAACTTTTTCAGTTATTCATATACTGAATAATTTGGATTATGGTCTGTACTTTGCTATAAGACTCTTAAGTCTTGTTTATCATCGATAGAGAATGTTCATATTTTTGTTTTGTAAGCAACCAATAAAAAACAGAAATAAAACGGGATTTTTATTTTACAAACAATTGATTCAATTGGATTCAGGCTGTGATTTCCAACTAGCATCCCACAAGTTGCAATTCTAGTATCAGTTTAGTTTTCAAACACTTGTAGTGCTATTCTGATCTGTCCCACATATTCACCACCAAGTCTGAGACTTGAGTGATGTCTTATTCTTATCTTCTACTAGATTTTGAAAACTATGTATGCTGCTTAGAGGCAGATCCATTCATGTTAAGCTCAGAGCTGAGTTTATAAACAACTTTAGAAGATCAGTCTTCTGAGTTGAACCCTTTGCACCACTGCCCAGGCATATTCCAGTTTTCTGGGTCTCACTTTTTCTTGTCTTTGAGACAAAAGTTGAGTCTCAATTTGCGCCATTCTGCTGAACACTTCCTGCAACATTACCCAGATTTGAGACTAAGAAGTGGGAAATGAAAAGGGGGGAGGGAGCAAATCAGCATTTTCCTTATTCCCATGAGTCCAATTCCATGAACAGTGAGGAAGACCCCCTTTCCAGAGATGTATGCTCTTGCTCATCATTGTAGTCCATATAGTTACTGCTTCCTGGCCTACTTGGGCACTAGAACACAAAGAACAGTTACAAGGAAAAGAATGAGAAAAAAATCGTGACTTTCCTTACTGTCTGTGCATTAGGGCATCTGTTTCTTGCTCTTCAAGCTAGACAGGTGAATTTTTCCTTGCTTTCTCTAGATAATAACTCTTCCAGACTTCAGGCTGCATTGAATTCATGCTGGGGACATCAGCAGGAAAAATAATGGTAGACCCACTGATGGTCAATAGTACTTGGAACACTGGTCTTCTTCCTCAATCCTCCAATCACTATTTATTTTTTAGAGTATCCAAACAGCTGTCTCTTGCATTCTTTCCAGGTTCAATAGCTGCATTCAATGGGTTATAGAGGGTTGATTATGTTTGTTCCATCCTAGAAGTGGGATCTTTAGTTTTATTTTAAAGTACATGTTATTGTACCTTAGTGGATATTGTGTCAAATCCTGGATTTTTTACAGTAGTTAAATTAACTTTCTACCTCCCTTATCTTTAACATATTCTTACTTTATATGGGCAAACTGTTAATTTTATAGAAGAAAATTAGAGGACACAATCTCTTTTAAACTTTTTAAATGTTTATTTATTCTTTAGAGAGAGACAGAGTATGAGCGGAGAAGGGGCAGAGAGCCAGAGACAGAACCTGAAGCAGGCTCCAGCCTCCAAGCTGTCAGCACAGAGCCTGATAAGGGGCTCAACCCTCAAATCACAAGATCATGACCTAAGCCGAAGTCAGATGCTTAACTGACTGAGCCACCCAAGTACCCCCACAATCTCTTTTAGTAAAGGACAGATGATTTTACAAATCTCTGCATGTCTTTATAAACTAAAGCTTAGATTATTTAGTAGGACCTCTCTACATATAATTAGGTGAGTTTGAATGTGACTGACATCTGCCAAAATCATAGCCCTATTGGTGAGTTTTCTGAGAAAACTGATGATTTTTTAGGTGTACTATATGTTCAAGTGCTGGGATAGGCATTTTCGTATATTATCACTTAGTCAATTTAATATAATCTTGCAATGAATTTTGAATGTACTTACTATTTTATTTTATACAAACAAAGAAAACAAGGATCTGAAGATTAAGAAATTTGTTTTGAGTTACAGTCTGAAAACAACATAGCAAGTTATGCTATTTTTCTTTTATTTTTGTTTTAGATCTTTAGATTCAAAGACTCCAAAAAAATAAACATTAAAAAAAAAACAAAAAACAAAGACTCCAAAAGCATGTGATATAGCAAATATTATTTGATTATTTGAAAATTCTATTCAAATGAAGATGAATATTATGAAAATACAAATTAGAAAGGAAACAAGGAAAAAAATAAACAGTGAATTGGATTTTAACATAGAAAAGGACCAAAATAACAGGCAATAACTGCCTTAGTCATAGTTTACTATCTGTCATGAGCCATTTAGTATTTTCTAAATATTTCTCTAGAAGGCAGTTAAGGTTTTACAACACTGGAATTTTAACACATTACTCACAAGATTTACAAATAATAATTATAGAAATAACCATTTAGTTTTTAAATCCAAAAATATATGTTAATATATGCTTTAAAATGTTGAAATTATAAACACTCATTATTTAGCATAGGTAGATACAGAGACAGATCTTGGACTGATAGCAGAGGTGTATACAGGGAGATAAATTGTTCAGATAGCTCAAACCTACCCAATTCAAATATATTTATTCAGTACATAAATTGAGGTGATATAGAAGAGGAAAAATAATCTTTTACCTCTTCTTATCTTAGGTACTTTCATGGAGGTCCTGTAAATTAGACTAATAAAAGACAGATAAATAAGAAACATAGAAGTTTATTAACACATCCATCACATATATAAATGGGAGAAGTTATTAATGAGTAACTTAAAGCCGTGGTTAGGGTTTGGGTTTATATAGCATTTTAACAAAGGAATAAGACAAGGAAAAATGGACTTTGAGTTTCTAGGGGCAGTGAATTGTGGGGAGTCAAATATATGGGGGAAATAAATGGGAAATAAAGCCTAGTTTTAGCAAGATTTGTTCTATAGATACCTCTGGTGACTTCTCTTGACTAATAAGGGTAAAGAGTCTTCTCTAATGACTAACTTCTCTCTTTCCTGGTGGAGAGAAAGGAAGATGTCATTATAAATTTGTGTCCTGCCATTAGAAAATTAGGGAAAACAGAGGTGTCTAGCTGGCTCAGTCAGTAGAGCATGCAACTCTTGATCTCAGGGTTGTGTGTTTAAGCCCCATGTAAGGCACAGGGTTTACTTATTATTATTATTATAATTTTTTTTAATTAGGGGGAATATAGATTGCTTTTATTGTATTTCCCCTGCTCATTTGCCTTTGGTTCAAAATAATCCTTACGCCAATATAACATATTTTAGAATGACATATTATGCTAAAGTTCATGAGTTTGGGAGTATTTTTTTTTTCTTTATACCAGGACACTGTTAAGGAGAACTGCTTCTTAGATTCCTTGTGAGACATTAATCTTTGAAACTTTATTATCACCAATCTGTTTGTATTCATAACTCTAAATTATTTTTATAGATCTGCAAAATATTCTATCTTAAAATGGTCCTTCCAGCAACACATCCAAGAACTCTTATAGATTAGTGGCTATAACTCAACATTTCAAATGACTTTCTGTGCTTCTTGCTAGATTCTGTACACTCACTGATGTGTATTGCTTGAAATTCAACCCGATGAGTGTGTACGGGTCACATGCCCAGGGCTTTGGGGATAAAGAAATAATGTCCTTCCTTTGAAGGAAACTGTAATCTAATAATTTACACATCACATAAGAAGACTGTGACTGAGAGTAATCAGTGCCCTACTAGAAGAATAAAGACAGTATATGAGCTGCTCAGATGAGGCTTTGATTTCAAGAAGATTAATGAGAATGCTAGATTTAGGATTTAATTAATGTATTTTCTTATCAAATAATTACTGAATACCTACTATGCATTTAGGTACTGAAATAAAGCAGTGGGCAAGATAGAAAAGGTCCTTGTTCATGGAATTTACATTCTACTAGGCAAGAGAAGACAATAAACATTAAAACCATGTCACAATGATTTCAGGTTGGGATGAATGAGCACTGTAGTAAACTAAGACTAGAATATCATAACTAGGGGGATGGGTAGGAACAGTGTTTTATAACAGGGAGAGATCTTAATATTGAGTAACTAAATACAAAGTGTCTTTGAGGAGGTCCTAAGAAGGAAGCCTCTTAGATTGGAAGAATGGAGAGAAATGAATTAATATTAAAAGTCAAATGTGGAAGATGCTTAACTTTTGATTGATGAGAAAGAAGATAGTATGAAATGGAATTAGAAAAATGAGTCTGGGATCACCAAGGGAATGGGAACCATGGTAAGGTGCTTGGACTTCATTCTGAGTGCTGTTGCTCTTGGATGCTTTCATTTATGTGTCTACACAGATGCATATGGATACATGAATCTCAGTCACTATCATCCAAACTTCGTTCACTTTTTTTTAATTTTCAAGCATTTGTTATACCTTTCTACCTTATTAATTTTGCTCTCATTATCTCTCCTTAGAGGAGGTCAAAGATAGCAAATTTAGAACTCTGGCTTTGGAATCAGATATTCCTGGGTTCGACCTTTGATTTTGTTGGCATTAAGATAATATGGGCTTTGGTCAAGGACCTTAACTCTTTAATATAATATTTCTGATCTGTAATATGAGAAAAGTGATATTTAACTTGTCAATTTTTTTTCAGAAACAAGTGTAATAATATTTACAGAGTACTTAAAAATAGTATGTGTGGGGCGCCTGGGTGGCGCAGTCGGTTAAGCGTCCGACTTCAGCCAGGTCACGATCTCGCGGTCTGCGAGTTCGAGCCCCGCGTCAGGCTCTGGGCTGATGGCTCGGAGCCTGGAGCCTGTTTCCGATTCTGTGTCTCCCTCTCTCTCTGCCCCTCCCCCGGTCATGCTCTGTCTCTCTCTGTCCCAAAAATAAATAAAAAGCGTTGGAAAAAAAAAAAATTAAAAAAAAAAAAAAAAATAGTATGTGTAAAATAAATGGCATTATTATAAAACACCCTTCTTTTCATTACATATCCAAGGTTGTTCTTTATGATGTAGTCTGCAATTGAAATTAATATCCTCTATAATCTACTTCCAATTTTTATTTAAAATGACTACATTAAATTATAGAATATATTGTGTGAATGGTTACTTGTCACACTGCAACTTAACCTTCTTAATGGTGACCATATATCACATCATCATTAGAATCTCCATAACACCTGCACCAAATATTAAACAGGTACACTTAGCAAAGAAAGAAAGAAAGAAAGAAAGAAACAAAGAAAGAAACAAAGAAAGAAGCAAAGAAATGAATGAATGAATAAATAAATAAATAAATAAATAAGTAATTTATATTTATATTTTTGGTGAACAAGGAATCCATGCAGATATATAGTTAGTATATATTTTTATTCTATCTACTTAAACTTGTTCAGACAACAATAGATGGAAATACAGGCTGTGCTTATTACCAAAGTTGCCACTCATTTAGCTGTTTCATTCTTAACAAATGCATTCAATATAAGAGTCCTTTAAGCAGTGAGCTCATCATGACATGTATACTTTTGTCGTGATCACATATTTTTTTTATATCACCTTTGATTCAATCAGAAATACTCTCTTGTAATCAATTATATTGATAAAATGAGGTGTGTTGAGGCAAGTCTCAGTGACATAATAACATATTTATAAAAAGATGCTTTTGTCTAGAAACGCTTGTGTGTGTGGAAACCCTTTGAAAAATTAGAATGCAAATGTCTACCTACTTCTGAGGAAGATAAAATAAATAATGAACTGTCTAGGTACTTAAGAAAGAAGCAGACTTGGTGAATCTTTCTGAGATAATGATAAAATCTATATGGTTGCTTTATTTGTTTTTATTTAAGCTATTTTAAATGTCAAAAATCTCAAGGGCGTGATTTCAAAAGGCTACAGAAGCAATCTTCTCTTTAAAAGTGAATATCCCTTTTGTCAAGAGAAGGTTCAATTGTAAGTCTTTATACCACTAAGTGCCCAGACTAATGGTTTAAGTTCTAGAAAACCTGATACTTGTATGAAACTTAAGCTTGAAAAATCAAAAGGTACATTTTATGTAATCTATACTTCAAAGACATAAATTTAAAATTGATACTTGCATGGCTTTATATCCCATATACTAAATTTCTACCAGAGATAGGACAGAATAATAGTCTTGATGCAAAATGCAAATAATGAAAAGAGGTGGTGAGTTTGCAGCTTCTTAGTTCAAAAGAACTAGTTTCTAGTTAATCCCAGTCTTAACTGCAAAAACAAGACTGTAAGCCTAAAATGAACTGAGTAAATTATTGACTGTACCTTCACTCATACTTAGTCTTTGCTTACTTACTCTTTCAAAGCTTATCTCCTTAAATATCAGCATTTTAACAATTGCTTTTGAAGGCTAAATTTACTTCTACACAGAATGCAGAAGCCCTCTGTCTTTCTGGATTCTGTATCTGTGTTTTTTTGTTTTTTGTTTTTTTGTCAATTCATTCTCTCTGCAGACATTAGCATGTTTATTATTACTTTGTGTTGATAGAGGGAGACATTTTGGACTGGCTTTCTACTTGGAAATCCTGCATGAAACAGAGTCACCTAGTTTGCCTCATAATTCCATTTCCTGAAGTGTAGGAATGTCAAATATGACCAAGTAGTACTAGCACTTTTCATCAAACCATATCCAATATCTCTTGAGCTATAAAGATGATTCAACTTAGTTTAGGGCAAAACTAGACAGAACTTAAATATAAATAAATAAATAAATAAATAAATAAATAAATGAATAAAGCAGTCTGAGAGGATCTGAAATCTGGATTAGATGACTATTGTAGAGAAAGATTAAAGTTTAGTTTAAAGATTAAAGTTTTTCTCTGTTAGAGAAAAGCCATACCCAGAAGTGCACCAAAAGGCTATGTTTCAGACAAACAGTGAGTACCAGCCACTGCATTAGGCCGAGGCAGCAATAGGTAGGTGGAGCATCCAAAGGTGAAGACCTGGAGGAAGAGTAGGCAGCTGGTCTGTTAGGAAATGTGTCAGAGAGAAATACGCCTCCAGCCATGAATCACTACTTGTTCATGAATTCACTACTTGCATACTACTGAATATCTGCAATGTTGTCAGACCTTATGCTACTGACTCAAAATAAGAGTCGTGGACAAGGTAGACATATTTTCCTTAATGGAGCCAAGAGTTAAGTGAGGGAGATAAACAAATAGTAATTATACATACATGATTATATAAATATTATTGGTGTAAGAATATTTTGAATAAATGCCATTCTGTGCTATAGGACCATATGGCAAAAATATAACCCAGTCAATAGAATTGTAGAAGGTTCTCTGAGATGATATTTAAACAGCTCTGATCAGTTAGGAAAGAGGCTGTCAAAAGTAAAGCAGGGACAATTCCATAGGGATTAAAACACTGAATCATTGCTAATGCACAGATTCAAAAATGGGGTAGGCAGGAGCCAAGTTTTTAAAAATAGAAGCAGAAAGGAAAAGTTACTACAGTTGGAAGGATAATTTGATGACAAACCAGAGAACAATTAGTACAATTTAGATTCCTTTGTCCTTGCACTTCTGCCTTTCTACAATCACCATAAGCTCCATCTCTGACCAGTTTAAGCTGAGGACTGATCTTAGACAGTGAAGGAAAGACTGAATTAAATGTCTTCAGCTATAGGAAGAGGAGTACAAGGATTTTGAATCACCTGGGATCTAAGAAGAATGGAAAAAAGTTAAAGGATATTATCTTTTGGGGCACATGAGTGGCTCAGTCTGTTGAGCAGCCGACTCAGCTCAGGTAATGATTTCACAGTTCACCAGTTTGAGCCCTCCATCTGGCTCTGTGCTGACAGCTCGGAGCCTGGAGCCTGCTTCAGATTCTGTGTCTCGCTCTCTTTCTGCTCTTCTCCTGCTTGTGCTCTGTCTCTCTTTCTCTCTCAAAAATAAATAAACATTAAAAAAATTAAAAGAAAAAGATATTATCTCTCTACAACCTATGGTATAAGGATAGAGAGATATTGAAGGTGTCCCACTATTTCAATTATTTTTTTTTTAAAAATCAGTATATGTTTATTGAGTAGCCAATACATGCCTAACACTGCTATTCTTGGAGATGCAAAAGTGAACATAATTAGTTTTTATACTGGGATGTTCATCATTTAGTATGGAAGACAGTAACTACACTAGAGTCTGATAAATGATATTATAAGGTTGAGTTCTAAAACATCACACAAAAGGGCAGATAATCTGGACTTAAAGAGTTGAGAAAAATTTCCTGGAGAAAGTAACATTTAAACTGAGATGATTAGGGGCCCCTGGGTGGCTCAGTTGGTTAAGCGTCTGACTTCAATGCAAGTTATGATGTCACAGTTTGTGACTTTGAGCCCAACGTCGGGTTCTGTGCTGACAGCTCAGAGCCTGGAGCTGCCCCTCCCTCGCTCACACTCTGTCTCTCAAGTATAAATAAACATAAAAAAAGTAAAAATAAATAAATAAATAATAAATTGAAATAATTAATGAGTAGAAAACAAATCATTATTGAAAACATAGGATCACCAAAGAGAAAATGTGAAGTGAAAAGGAAACAACACCAAGGAGAGTTAGAGGAAGGACGAATAGCTTTTTACAAAATGGGTAGAGGAAGGAAAGCCCCAAAAGAAGAGTATGAAGGATTATCCACAGAACAGAAGGAAAAAGACTCATACACTCATAGAATGCAAGGAAAGAGAACATTTCGAGAAAAAGGATCTACAGACCATGCCAAAAAGTACCAATTCAAAGAATCCTTTAATATCTTTTAGTTTTAGCAACAGAGAGTTTGTTGGCCATCTTAGCTAAAGCAGTGGTAATGAGAGGATGAAGTCAGGAGCCCAGCTGCAGTTTGTTGAGGATTGTTTGGGAGGCAAGAATATACTGATAAAAAGTATAGACAAATGAACAATGTTTTTTAGGTTCCTACAGGTTGCAGAACATTCAGGGAAGAGTCCTCTGGTTTTCAGTCTACTCTGGTCATAGTTGATGTACTCTGGGTCTAAACCAACTTAGTCTAAACAATGCAGATGCCAAGCTCAAGCACTGTTGACTTGTAAAGTGGTGATGTTTGGTTTCCCATGTCCAGCTTCTGAAAGTGTATCACAAAGCCATTCTCCACTGAGATCCTGCCATTTACAAGATGCTATGGGCCTCATAAAAACTCTATTCCTTTTACAGTTTTGGAAAGGAGTTTCTCCCAACCTTTCTTCATTTAGTAACCTTTGCTTTCTACATCTCTCCCTTTTGAGACAATTCCATGGAATTCTATAACTGTTACAAACAAAACCTAGGAGAGCACTTAAATCCTCGTGCTTAGAAATAACCTCCTTTGGAACTGACTACTCTTCAGCCCTCAAGTGAAGGAAACATAACATGGACCACCTTCTTGGAATCAGAAAGGGAAAATGTATATAGCAATCTGAGCAAAATCCAAGTTAATGTTTCAATAAATCATCCTGCTGCATCAGGTATTGTTTGTGAAAATTTCATCTTTCTCTATAGTTTACATTGCTGGACTTTTGTTTTTTCTGTGGAATTCAGAGACAATTTATTATTTCCATTAAACTACATTAAAGATACATTAAAGATCATTTGACCATTCAACCTTATATTTTCAAAATCCAATTCCTTTAAGGTTTACATTTCTGTAGTAAATTGTTTTATTTTCTGAAATATCTCATTTTCTCCTCTTAAAATTAGATATGCATAGTTCTTATGCACTAAACTAATAAGTTTAAAGAATTAATGCATGGATTCATCAGTTTTATCTTTACCTAAATTAGTTAACTATATAGATATTTCAAATAAAAAGAACATAGACACTTGATATTTTTAACTATAACGGAAGGAGCAGCTGCCACCACCATAGGAAATTCATTTAAATGCAATATCTGAGGGAGTTAGATATACTCATTATCATATGGAAGTTTTTCTTGTGTGTACAAAAGTCTTTAAAGATCAGTCATCTCTCATGAATGTTTTTATCCTTTTGTTTATTTGTTTATGATACCCTTCCCATCAATGGCTAAGTTTGTGGTATTTCTGAGGTTAATAATTTCCTTTCACTTTTTGGGTTCCAGAATATGACTAGAGGTTGTATATGTTCACGGGGTTATCTCTCTACTTGTATATATACATATGCATATATATGCACAGAGATTTTTATTCCTTTGTTGGGTTATTTATTTCCTACGATCCAAAGTGGATTTTGCTCTTCCAGCTCAATGGAATTGAGCTCATGTGTAATCCAGCTCATGTGGAACAGGGCTCCACAATTCAAAATACCAGCTTGGTCTGGTATGTGCAAGACAAACACATCTGTCTAAGGTCACTATAATGAGTTTACACTGAAAATCTAGATACCTGAAAAATGGAAGACAACTTACTGAGTCTTTTAATGCCCTGTGTTTTACTTCATGTTTCATAGATTGAAAGTATACATCAGTGTAACAATATTATAGCCCACAAACACATGACTTCCATTTTTTTTTTTCATTTTTGTCTTTTAAAATTCTCTTCACTTATTTTTAACTGATATAATGTGAGAGAGCTGTGCTTTCTATGTTTGTACTCTGAAACCCTGAATGAGAAAAGTTGTGAAGAATCTAACAATCTCATAAGTATATCACATAAGGATGTGCAGTTACCAGGTTTTGGCCTTTTTGTAACCTTGCAATATCTAAAATCTCTTTTTCTCCCTGCCTTTGGCCAAGAGAGCAGATGGATAATTACACTCCTCAAAAGATAAATTAAAGAAAGAATTTGGACCAACAGGGCTATTGAAATACAGTGCTAATGCAGGATTGTGGAGAAATGGCCAAATAAGAGTCTCGGATGACCTTATTTTCCTCCTGGTGACAGTGCTTTCCAGATTAAAAGCTGTTTTCTTTTATTGAAATAGAATAGTGGCAAACATTGAACCTGCTTTGTAAGACATACATCAAGAGAGAAAATATTTCACCACAATGACATGACCTGACATTTTAAAGCAGATAACAAATGACATCTTGTCAATGGCACCAATTTATTATTCTCTCTCTTGTACCTTGGTGCCACAGCAGGATACACATTCCTTTTAATCATGAGACTGTGTTAAACAAATTTTTACCAGCAGAGACTCTAAAATGCCCCTCATCGTTTCCAAGTATCCTGACCTCTCAGCTGTCCCCACTATAGCATATAAAGACAAAGGCTATGCTAAATTTTTCATCATTTTATTCCATTTCAGATCCAATTATGTGAGGGTCTTCCATCACTTACATGGGAGTATATGCTATAACATGAAGTGCCACACATTAGTCAGACTCTTTCTATCCAGCAGGCACCAGTGCTAAATCACACTACTCTACAAAAAGGAACATGAAATGGATGCAAATGTACAAGGAGGGTGCTCTCTTCTGTGCAGTTACAATAGGAGGTGACTTGCATGGGTGGCCTCCCCATCAAGTCCTAGAGACTCTCAAAGTAAATTTTATTTTTCATGTTTTCTACTACATTCTTCCCCAAAAAGATCCTCTTCTGCTACTTGCTTTAATGTCCCTCTGCCAGTTTATATCATAGAATCCACCACTTTGAACACTGCCCTGGGCAATGACTTTCTAGTTGAACTCTTGTAACTAATCAGCCTGTAAGCTGAGAAATGACCAGCTTGACTCTCGCTCAGGCCTCTTTTTCAGCAATGAAAAATCTCCCTTTATTTCAACAGTATCCTACACGTTACAACAAGACTGTGGATGTCAAATATTTCTGACTAATGACATTAAAATTGTGGATCTGAGAGAAGCAGAACAACGTATGTTACTAAGTAATCGTAAAGATATTTAGGATTAATAGCATTTTCTTAATAACATTTTAAATTATATTTAGGTTGTAGTTTCAGACGCCATCATGTAGATGAGTAGCTTATAATTAGAAAAGACATATATGAAAGGTACACTATAAAGTCAAGTAAACTTCATTTGAAAAACTGATGGGGAAGATAATTATCTTCTTTTGCACAAGATAGGATAAGGTTTATAGTTTAAGACACACATGGATTTAAGTACCACTTAAATATCTATGTTTGGCAAGTTATATAACTCTTTGAACTCTTGGTTTGTTCCTTTATGAAATAGGGATGATGTTATTATCTATTTCATAGAATCCGGAAGGATTTGATGAGCTAATATCTATAAAGCTTCAGGCACAATGGCTGACAACTCTAACCACTCAATAAATATCAGTTTGCATTGTTATCATAATGAAATTCAAAGTATGCCTAAAACAAAACAAAACAAAACAAAACAAAACAAAACAAAACAAAATATAATTGTTTCTTTGAATATTTCCAAGGATTGATTGAGAGGAATAATCTCAATTGCTTTATATTTGAACTGTGGATTTGAAAGACTTATTGAAAAAATATTTTCCTTAAGAAAGACTTCCATAATAAAGTCTTAGCAGATAGCCTAAGAAACAAATTAAGATCAAAGTTCATAAAGATGTTAAGGATAAAACAATGATTAAGATAATTGCATAATATTAAAGGAGGGCACAATCACTCCACTTAAAAACAAAAAAAAATTCAATACTTTAGAATTCCATGCATTACTAGGAATATTGGGCCAATCTTCTAGCTTCCACTCTAAACATAAATAAGAAATGCATATATCACAACTCTCACCAATTGAGGCTCTGGGAGCAGTCAGATCTGATGGTTTCATTCATTCCAGATTTTTGTAATGATTTGAAATAATTCTAATTTCTTCATTTTCAATTAAAATTAAGGTATTCTGTTGTACAATGAGCACATTTGGGGGGATCACATATAAAACAAGATAAGCAAATATTTCAGTGGCTTCTGTAAAATAGTCATTTTCTAAATTAGTGTAATATATGTTTATAGTCTAAAAGAAATGAAGATGTTCCACATTTATTATTTTGTGACTATAACACACACTATTATCCTTTCACTTCTAGTTTTTTAGAAAAGAGAAAATCTTTAAACCAAATAACTGGGGGCTGTGAACTAAAATAATTCCTTACCTTATATTATATAATTCAGAGTCAAGTGGTCATACATTAGTTAAATTTTTAGAAAGTTTCATTCTAACTTGTTGTTTAGGCTATTAATATATTGGAATTTTAAAATGTATTTTAAATTACCCATGGGCACCCTTAGCATATTTTGGATTCAAATGATTCTCCCACTAGGAATGTTTATATGGGCAGTATGTGTATGGAATATTTCAGGGTATCTTATTTGTTTTTATCAACTGTTAGTTTGGGATGGTGAGCATCAGTTACCAGGATTAATAAGAGTTCACAGATAATGAGGCAAGATAGACAAAGGATTAAGGGATAAGGGATATCACCGAATTTTAATCAAGGTACAGTTTTCATATTGCATCATCTTGCACATCACCCTGAATATAGAAAAAGAAAGCCAAAGTATTCACTTTTTTCTCCTATAATAAATCTTAACATCCTCTGTTTCAGTGATGCAATCATTTTTTCTTCTTAAATGGACTTTGTAACTTAGACTCATTTTTTTAATTTATCCTTATTCTTAAAATTTTGTTTAATGTTTATTTTTCTGAGAGAGAGAGAGAGAGACACAGAGCGAGAGCAGGGAAGGGCAGAGAGAAGAAGGAGACACAGAATCTGAAGCAGGCTATGGGCTCTGAGCTGTCAGCACAGAGACCGACGCGGGGCTCAAACCCACGAACGGGGAGATCATGATCTGAGCCATAGTCTGATGCTTAACTGACTGAGCCATCCAGTCACCCCCATCCTTATTCTTTAATTCCCTAATCTAATTCTATTTCCCTTCTTTCCTTTTATTCCTTTCTCTTCCTTCTCATTCCCACTGACACAAGGAGAGTTCAGCTCCACAAAACCTCAAATGTACATTTATTGCAACAATCTCTTAGAAGTATGCTTCACTGATTTGCTAGTTTTCACTTCAGTCCAATGTGACTTATTCTGGCTCTTTTAGTTTTACTTTTTTTAAAAAAATAATCAATAGATTTATATTAAATATGAGTTTCTATTTGGAACCATAAGAAATATAAGATTCAGGGCGACTTCATACTGTTTATACCATATGTGATAAAAAGATCAATACCGGTATGTGAGACTTAATGACAAATGGATACTACTTATTATTATAATAGCTGCCTCAAGGAGAGGAGAGTGAGTTGAGCTGGCACTACAGTAAACCTGGGGACTTTGATAATTATAGTGGAGTTGGGAGCCCATTCTGGGGAAGATGGTAAGAAAAGGGCATGAGCAAAATAAGGGAGCAGATAAATACACACTGTGTAGCAAGAGCACAGTGAGCTGACTTCACTGACTGGCACAGTAAATTCGGAGTGACTGGCTGGCACCAAAGCAAGTACAGCCTTAGATATTAAAGTCAGGAGATCCAGACTTTACTGTATAAACACTTGAAGTATTTTTGTTAGGGAAGTTACATATACAGAGGCTTGTGTTTGGTTGAACTTAAGGGAGAAGAGATGGAAGAAGGGACAGTAGATGGGAAAAAAAAAAAGAAGTAGCATCTATTCAGCATCTTCTGTGGTTTCATTCAGTTCACTGAAAGGTACCAAGTTATGGAATGACAGTACAAACATTAATTTCTGATGGTCCTTTCTCTCCAGGAAATTACAGATTAATGGGCCAACAGATGCATCATGTTAATGTATAGGCATTTCTTTTACAATCATATATATGTTCCTGAAAAATACTTATGTGTTCAAAAACTGTGCATTAAAAGTAACAGAGCTTAAAGGAAAAAAAAAAATGGGATTGGGCCGACTACTCAAAGCCTATGTAACTTTGAAAACAGGGTACTAAGTAAAAGCAATAACAATCTTAACAAAAACAGAAGCACAGCTTTATCTCCACTAACATTTGCATCCATTAGCAAAGCCAGTTGATTTTGCTGATGTTTAACTCTTGCACTTATGCTTCCTTCTAAAGACTTTGAAAATATTCACCTATTACAGACCAGATGCATCAAAATTTAAAAATCTAACCCAAAGTATTTAACACATGAGAAATATCTTCATAGATATGTCATCTCTACTTTCAAATTCCCTACATTAATGATTATTGTGGAAAGTGCAACAATATTTATTTATTCATTTATTAATTAAAATTTTTAAATGTTTGTTTATTTTAAATTTTTTTAACATTTATTTATTATTGAGAGACAGAGAGACACAGAGCATGAGCAGGGGAGGGGTAGAGAGAGGGAGGGGACACGGAATCCAAAGCAGGCTCCAGGCTCTGAGCTGTCAGCACAGAGCCTGACGCGGGGCCTGAACCCACAAACTGTGAGATCATGACCCGAGCTGAAGTCAGTTGCCCAACCAACTGAGCCACCCGGGTACTGCGATGTTCATTTATTTTTGGGAGAGAGAGAGAGAGAGAGAGAGAGTCGAGAGACAGAGTGCGAACAGGGGAGGGACAGAGAGGGAGGGAGACACAGAATCCAAAGCAGTCTCCAGGCTCTGAGCTGTCATCACAGAGCCTGACATGGGGCTCGAACCCACAAACTGTGAGATCATGACCTGAGCCGAAGTTGGACACTTAACCAAATAAGCCATCCAGGCGCCCGGCAGCAATTTTTGAACCAACTGAACTTTTACCTAAAGTAGGATTTTCAGCTTTTTCCTTAAGGTTTTGATGTATTACTAATACATTGTTTGTAATTGTGAGAATGTTTGCTCATGATCTTTCAAAATAAAAACAGGCTTGAAAAAGTTATGAATGAACAAACATTATACTGACTCCTGCATTATACCATTCCCCTACTTAATCATAAATAAGCTAATTTTCATTAAATAAACACATATTGGAGCAGAATACATTGAAATAATAATAAATTTTAAGTAGAGGTTACAAAGGATATCAAGATATCACAGAGAAGGGGTTGTTTATCCCTGGGAAGGGATCCTTAAACAAGTGACATCTTAACCGAATTTTGAGGAATAAACAAGTAACCGCTGACTGGGTAAAGATGTTGCATTCTCCCTGACAGAGAGAGAATGAAGCACAGCAAGAGTGTATACATGCCTTACTAGCAGAGCTAGTAAGTTATTGGAGCTAGTATGTGAACACAAGCAATATAGTTCTTAGTGTTCACTCTATGCCACTATGTATATTAGTTTTTCTTATGCCTACTATTTAGAATGCATTTCCATAGGTCAAGTGAGAAATGTTAAAGGCCCAAATAATATCACTGATGCTAGTAATGGAGAAGACACTATGAACTGAAGAATCATTTAGTAACTTAGTTCACTGATTTGATGTAGGGGTGAAAAGAGAAAAACTCGTTTCTGGCAAGGGCAACTGACTATTGCAATGACAGTATCAGTAACTGAACTTTGGAATGAAAGAGGAGGAACAGGCCTTGAGAAAAGATGCTAAGTTCTCTTTTGAGTATGTTGAAGTTGATGTGCCTATGGAAGAGTCAAATAAAGAGGTACAGCTGAGTAATTGAGTCAAGAATTGTATGTGTAGGGCTGGAGCTCAGAGAGTAGCTCAAGACTGAAAACATAAATCTGTAATTGGTAATTGGTAATCTGTAATTGGTAATCACTTGCATACAAGTGATTGTTCGAAGTACGAACACATAGGAGATTTCACTCCACAGTAGCTTAGGTCAACACCTAAGCACCAAGCAGAGGAGACTGAGTTCACATGAAAGACTATGAAGTGGGGCACGTGGGTAGCTCAGTTGGTTATGCATCCGACTCTTGATTTCAGCTCAGGTCATGGTCTCACCTTTGGTGAGAATGAGCCCTGTGTTGGGCTCTGTGATGGGTGTGAAGCATGCTTAAAATTCTTTCTTTCTTTCTTCCTCTGCCCCTTCCCTACAAATGCTCTAGAAAGGAAGGAAGGAAGGAAGGAAGGAAGGAAGGAAGGAAGGAAGGAAGGAAGGAAGGAAGGAAAAGAAAGAAAGAAAGAAAGAAAGAAAGAAAGAAAGAAAGAAAGAAAGAAAGAAAGAAAGAAACAAGAAATCCTATAAAGAGACAGTTCTAGAAGTAGGAGAGAGTCATGGAAGCGAAAAGAAGAGAGAATTCAAGAAGGGATGAGTGGCAAATGTAAATTCAGTAGAGGGGTCTATTTTAAAACAGGCAGGTGATTGAACACCTAAATTTAAGTTAAAGGATGGGTAGAGAAGCAAGTCTGATTCCAGTAAGCTAAGAAATACAGAATTGAATAAGTATATAGAGTGAAGAAAGAATCTCCTTCAAAAACATTTTTCCTGGAATAGCAAAAGAAGATCAGGATGGTGACTCAAGTTTAGATCTTAAGGATCAGAGAGGGACATTTAAGCATGAGAAGATTCAAATGTGTTTAATGATTAAGGAAAAGAGTAAGTAGATATGGATATTTAGGATATAGCAGAGAAGGGGTATTATTAATAGAACAAATTCCTGAATTTGATAGTGTGGGAAGTGATCAAAAGAGGGAAGGGCTGACATTGAACAAAGGGAGGGAAAACTCTTGTTTCTAAAACTGGAAGCAAGGGAATGAGAAAGGGGCGTAGTTAGATAAAGTTACTGGTGTGAAAGCAGGGAGATGAGATAGCTGGCAGTCTCACTTGTGTATGAAAGGTTGAAGGCAAAAGTCATGTTTGAGATTAAACGGAACGAAAACAGGTACTATGGCTGATGGAGAATGGTGAAGGTTCAGAATTTCTGAAAGTAAAAGGGCAAGAAGAAGCTGGTTAAAAAAAATAATGAATTATTATTGGGAATCTAGCCACCCCTTGTGGCTCCAAATTTACAGAACTGAATGATTTTCTTTAGTAATTCTCACCACTGAGATGGTACATTTTCCTCAGTGGCTACAGCAGGCCTATGCTAAGTCTTCAGAAGATAAACGATTTCAGGTTATCCTCACACCAAACTTGTAAGGCAGCTATTTTCAATCTCCATTTTACAGATGATATGACTGAGTTTTGAGTAATCTGTTTAAAATTTGACAAGGTTGTCCAACCCAATCATATGAACGCCAAAATCTACGTTCTTTGTACCACAGCCAGGTATGGAAATGGGAACAAATAAATGGAGGAAACGGAGGCTTATGTGTACTGGAGAAATGACAGTGGGGATGGAGTGAAGAGACTTGTACATAAAGCCAAAACACAAGAAAGTCTTTGACTTGTTTTACATGATAGGTGAGAGAGAAAAACAGACAATGCTTCTATTTTTTTCAGGAGCTTGAAGGAATGGTAGTAACTTGATAGCAGTCAGAGGCATGGCAATGGAATTTGGCTTTAGGGAAAATGGATAATTTGATTCAGGATGCTGTGTTTGAGGCTATAAATGGGACATGTGGCTAGAAATATCCGGGTAGCAATTTAGAGTTTGGAACGGGAGTTTGAAAGAGATAGGGTTGGAAATAAGGATTTGTATCTCATTTTGCCTGAGAGAATGAATGCAAAGGAGAAGGAGAAAGGCTTGAATAAAGTATACATTTAAAGTTGAATGGCATACACACAAATTTATGACATACAGGAAAGGGACAGCCAGACTGGTAGGAGGAGAATTATGAGAAGGCTGTGCCATATGAACCAAAAGAAGTCTGGTGTTCATGAATTGCTCCTCAGAACCTAAGAACAGAAAATGGAAATGGTAATTTAGGTATCTCTATATTACACTATATGTATGTTTTCAAATTTTTTAACATTTATTCACTGTTGAGAGACAGAGAGAGACAGAGTGTGAGCAGGGGAGGGGCAGACAGAGAGGGAGACACAGAATCCAAAGCAGCCTTCAGGCTCTGAGCTGTCAGCACAGAGCCCAACACAGGGCTCAAATCCACGAACTGTGAGGTCATGACCTGAGCCAAAGTCAGACGCTTAACTGACTGAGCCACCAAAGCGCCCCCATACTACACTGTATGATTGTTGACGTCAGAAAGGACAACTTCTAAAAAAAGAGGTAGAAGAGAATCTACTTTATTCTCTTAACTAAAGTTTTGATGGGTACTGAATGGCAATAATTTGTAGTTGGGTTCCCTAACAAGTGCTGGGAGCACAACTACTTTGTGTTATTGATGAAGAACAGAGCCATACATTTTATTGTTATGGGGCCTGGGAGCAGATCAGCATTTCTAAGGCAGGAGGAGGGACCTTAGAAGGATCTGGGGGGGATAGCTATGCCATTTCTACTCAGAAATATCCACTGGGAAAAGTTGGTCCCAAATTTCCTCATCAGGCAGTTTGAAGTCTGCTTTAACTCAGAGATTAAAAAGGCCTCTTGATTCTGGCCACAGCAATTTCAGCCTGGAAAAAAAGAAAGTATATCGTGCATAATTTAAAAACTCAGAGCAATTACAAAACCCAGCATGGCCTCTATACACCATTTAACCTTGAGCATGGTAATTTCCAGGCATGGCCTGCAGGATAAATTGGTTGCAAATCATATATAGAAGTAAATAAATGAGTCAAAAATGTGTTTAAAATTAGGCTACAAGTCAAACAAGTGTTGCTTTGTATCTAACAAAAGCAATGAGGTTGTTTTTAGTGAAGTTGATTAGCACTTCTTTTTGGGCAGTGATTAAGTAGTAGACCAACCTGGAATTTTAGAATTATAAAAGTGAAATGTATTTTTAACCAATACATTTTGTTTTGCTATTTTCAAAATATAATCATTAAAAAATGGAATTCAATATGCTAAGACATTTTGTTTCTCTAGCACGGCAATAGAGTTAACATTGAAGACCAGCTGTGGTAAAGAAAGGTTTCCGTCCATCATTGTATACATATTTTTTACTTTTTTCTTTCTTCTTTCTTCTTTCTTCTTTCTTCTTTCTTCTTTCTTCTTTCTTCTTTCTTCTTTCTTTCTTTCTTTCTTTCTTTCTTTCTTTCTTTCTTTCTTTCTTTCTTTCTTTCTTTCCTTCCTTCCTTCCTTCCTTCCTTCCTTCCTTCCTTCCTTCCTTCCTTCCTTCCTTCCTTCCTTTCTTCCTTTCTTTCTTTCTTTCTTTCTTTCTTTCTTTCTTTCTTTCTTTCTTTCTTTCTTTCTTTCTTTCTCTCTTTCTACCTTAGAGACAGAGAGCATGAGCTGGGGAGAGGGGCAGAGGGAGAAAGAGAGAAAGAGAAAATCTTAATCAAGTTCCATGCTCAGCGCAGAGCTCAATGCGGGGTTCAATCCCACGACTCTGGGATCATGACCTGAGCTGAAATCAAGAGTTGGATGCTCAACTGACTGAGCCACTTAGTGCCCCTACAGTTTTCTTAAACTAATGGTTGGACCTTAAACTTTGCCAAAGCAGAAAATACTTTGTTTTTGATTATTTTATCCCTGACCCTCAGCACCATGCTTGGTACATAGTAGCTATTAATATCTGAAATAGCTGCTGTTATTACACTAAACATTGTTTTCTGGTATGACAAAACCGGTAAAAATCTTTAAGAGATATTATAGTTTTTGTGTAAATGTTATACATTTAAAAATACAATATATATTTGTGTTAATATAGTATCTACTTTTAATGAGTAATGCCTGATTCCTTCTTTAATTAAAAAAGAGGCTATCACATTTTAATCAATGGTCTATGATAGTAGGTAGAGGCATGATATTACCAACATGACATTTTTACAAGGCACATTTTCTTGCTTTTCAAATGAGATATCTCTAACTATAAGGTACGAGCAAAATAAATAACCCAATTATGATGTAACATAGAAACTAAAAAAAAAATACAGAAAAGTTTATTGCAATATATTTCAAAGCTTACTTAATATGATGAAACATAAGCAGCTCCCCAAATTTTGGGGACTGATGTTTCTACATTTGCAGGTCATTAAGGTAATTAAAATGTAGTAAACGCCACTGTTTTCTCATGTTACCATGATGCTTTTGTAAAGCTGATTAAGTGCTGAGTATTAGACTAAATGTCTTAGCAGGCTTAAAGGACAAAATTAGAACTTGAATTTAAGTTTGAGTTAATCCACGTTGCTATTTGCTTAGGTTTTGATAATAGTCCACCTAAAATAGCATGACTAATGGAGATTTTTATCTCTGAATGATATTCCTGCCAGCACCAACTGTTGAATGTTAAATATGAGATTTGGCAGGTGCAGAGATTTTTAGTCACCTTCAAAAAGCAGTATGCAGACACCCAAACCAAACAGCTTATACACGAACAAAATCAACATCTAAACCATCTGCCAATAGAACAAACACGTCAGTCATCTTTCCATTTGATTGGCAGTATTCCTTGAAATGGATGATTTTAAACATTATTTCTTATCCTAAAAACACACACGTGCACACACACAATTTCATTTACCTGGCAGTTAGGCTGGAATCTAGACAAAACTATGAGTATAAAAATGTCTCTATCTACTTCCCATTCCTCTTGTATTATGCTCACTTTGGCAGCACATATAGTAAAATTGGGATGCTACAGAGAAGATTAGCAATGCCCCTATGCAAGGATGACACCCGTTGCTCTTGTATTACCTGCTCCTCCATTACCACTTTAAACTCCACGAGCCCATCCTAGTACCCATTATTAACCGATTAACTCTTGCATGCTGCTGTAGCAGTGACCAGGACAAGTTAATTCTTGCACTGATTTATCTCCTGTTATCCAACATATGCTTCTTAGGACTCTGCTTATAGGTGATGATATGTAGTAATTAAACCATGTAAACAAATTCCTGATGGCTAACTACCCAGCAATGTAAAATTCCTAGTTTAGAAATTATTTGCCTTTATAAAATATGACTTTTCCCTCTCTAAAGGCCTTTATAGAGTAAGCATAATTTTTCTAAATGCTTGTTTCTCTTTAGTCTGCTTGGGAAATGTTTGGGAAATTGTTAGCCTTGAAAATTACAGGTTTTAAGCCGCATCTCTTTGGCTAACCCCGTTTGGAAAACTACTGAAAAATAACTCTGCTATGATCTGGCATTGGTAGCAGGTGAGAGTCTCAGAGACTTAGCAGAGTGAAATTTCAAGATCTAATTCTTCACTCAACAGACTGAAATTCTTATTCATTCAGTGAGATGCTAGACTGAATTTAACAATAGCAACAACAAAAAATCAGATGCTGGTCTGAATGTTTAAATTAGGGGCTACTTGAATCAGAGAAAAAACAAAATGGATGTTGACTTGTATCATTTTATATTTTATATTCCACTTTCATGTAAGCTGATACAATTTACTTCTACTTTTAAAAGGAGGGAAATCAGATATGCAGAGTTCTGTAATATTTATCCTGTCTTTCTTTCAGGATAGAGTATCCAATTATATCTTTTACATAATGCAAAATCTTCACCACCACAGAGAACACATTTTAAATTTATGGCTCAGAGGGATTTCAATCATCTTTGGCATTCAGCACTCAAGGCATTTCAGATATTTATTCAGAGCAGTATAACGGAAAGTACACAACAGATTGTAATTTAAATGCTGTACTTTTTGCAACATATATTTGCAGTAAAAGCTTGGAGAATATGTAAAAAAAATAAGAATGTATTATGAGCACTGCATATTTTGTCTACACACTTTCATATGGGAATTCTTGCATGCTTCTATTTAACAGACGTTTTCTCTGCACAGCTTTGTGCTAAGCGTGTAGAAGGACAAAACATCTGATGTTCTGTTCATATAGCCATGTGCACTGTTTCCTGTCCACTTAGGGTATGTGTACCTCCATGTGGAAATGGTCCAGCTGAATTTGGAAATCAGGATTTCTTGTGAGGTTTGTGTCACTTTATTAGAATGGTGAAGATAGAGATCAAATTGTAATTGATTTAGGTGAGAGGGGATTGAGGAGATGGGGAAAGCAAGGGTGGACAATTTATTTTACACAATTTGGTGACTAAGAGAAGGAGGGAGACAGTCTCAACTTGAAAAATTTGAGAGATCAGAAAAAGTTCATTTTTAAAAACAAATATGGAAGGAGGAAAACTGAGTATATTTCTATGGTGAAAGGTAAGAGAGAGTTGGAGTTAGAATATCTGGAAAAGAGAGAAAATTGATAAAGCAATTCAGAAGGGGCAAAGTGTCCAAGTGAAAGTGAGATCTTTGGGAGTTGGACGCATGGGTGCTCTCAAGGACAGACAAGAACTAGAGAAGTAGATGGCTAGGCACTTTTCCCATTGATGGATTCTATTTTATTTATGAAGTAATAAGAGATATGCTGATGGAGAGACAAAAAAGAAATCCTTTAGGGAATTTGAGGAGAGAGAATACCAGAACTGAAATACCAGGCACTTTGAACACAGAAAGCACCTGGTTAAGGATAAATACTCTAGTCACTAAGAAATATCTGAGAATGGTGGCTATTTTTAATACTGCTCTCATTGGTACTTATCACCACACTCTTTATGAGTCCCACAAATATTTATTGAGCTCAGTATCTGTTCCTGGAACTATATTAAGCCCGGGTAGGTTTTACAGGACAAGGAAAAGAGATGGCTCTTCAGCTTTCACTTCTGTTCTGTCAGGTAGCAATAGGCCAAGGAAAATTGTTTATTCACCCCATTCTTTTCTAGTACTGAGCAATATTTCATTGTCACAGTGTTCCATTTGCTATTTGTGTGACTGCTTCTAGGTTTCCTTATACTTTCCTGGGCATGTTGTCTGTATTTTGGGAATGGAGAAAGGATCCATAATGATAGCATTTGGTTCTTTCTCCTATGCTTTAAAGAGTGTCAGGCTGCTCATTTGTTAGTGCTGCCTGCTGTGAATAGCTCGGTCCCAATTTAGCATCATCAGTAATGATTATATTAAGATGATTGTCTCTGTGCAAGAATAGTAACCAGGGTACTAACCACAAAGTTCATTCCGCAAACTCATGAAAATAATATTCATTTATTTTTAACTTATCGTGTAATTTTCAAACGGATTTTCCAGGAATATTTCCCCAAACTTTTCCTATATTTATAATTTTTCAACCTTCATATTTGTTTTACTTCAAGAATTTTGATAATTTTAAGAAATTAAACTGCAATAATTTAAACTTTGCTATTATGCTGATTTATTTGTTTGTTTATGGTACAAGAATACTAAATAATAATGGGAACAGAGTTAGCAACTTAAAAATAAAAGTATTTACCAAAATAAAAATAGTTTATCTGACAGAAAGTTTTAAAAACAAATCATTTTTTTCTATTTAATTCACTCCACATTTACTAAAACTTGTAGTGGAAATTAGTGGTTTCCTTCTGTGCAAAGCATCCATTCCTTTCCTTTGCCACTAGGAAGCAGTTATTTAGTTTCTACCTCTGGCAGCAGGAAAGAAACACTAGATGGCTTTAGCCATTTAGCATAACTCACACTTCCCCACCTCAGTGACTGTCCAGTGCACTTGAAATGAGTTGGTCCAACCAGAATGAAATGCAGGGCTTTTATTCACTGGGTGACTTTTTTACCTGATGGTATGGTGCCTGGATGTGACACTTGACACTTTGTAGCCTGGTGGAGCATGGAAGTGTGGGAAGACGACAGGCAGAGCTGCCCCATAGAACAGAGTTCAACCTTCCACTGCAGTAAGCCAAGCCTGCCTTATCTCTGGTCATTTGAAGCATATGAGCCAATAAAAAAACCCTTTACATTTTGCATGACATATTCCTAATTATTACAAAACCCAGGTATGAAAAGGAGCATGGTAGCCTGGCTGGATAGAGTACTCTTGGCTGCAGATTTTTCCCACTGAGCACTTTGAACACATCATGCCGCTCCTTTCTGGTTTGCCAAGTTTCTGTTGAGAAATATCCAGCTAGCCTTATGGGTTTTTCCTTGTAAGTGAAGGACTTCTTTTGTCTTGCTGCTTTTATGATTTTTTATTTATCACTATATTTTGCAAATGTAATTGCAGTATGTCTTGGTGTTGGCCCACTTTTGTTGATTTTGATGAAAGTTCTCTCCCTCCTGGATCTAGATGTTTGTTTCCTTCTGCAGATAAGGGAAATATTCTGCAATTATTTTGAGAAATATATTTTCTGCTCCTTTTTCTCTCTCTTCTTCTTCTGGGACTCCTATAATATGAATGTTATTACATCTGATGGAGTCACTGAGTTCCCTAAGTCTATTCTCATGTGGCATAATTCATCTTTCCCTCCTTTGTTCAGCTTCATTATTTTCCATTAATTTGTCTTCCAGGTCACTAGTTTGTACATATGCTTCTTTCAGCCTATTATTCTTTGCACCAAGCCTGTTTCCAATCTTGTTTATTGTGTTGTCCATCTATGATTCTTTTTTAACTCTTTTATCTCTGTGGTAAGGATCTCACTGATATCTTCATTCTTTTCTGAAGCCCAGTGAGTATCCTTATGATTGTTGCTTTAAATTCTCCATCAGGCATGTTAGTTACATCTATTTTGCTTACATCTATGGCTGTGGCTTTATCTTTTTCTTGCATATGAAATTAATTCCTTCAGGAATGCCTGGGTGGCTCAGTTTGTTAAGTGTCCCACTTTGGCTCAGGTCATGGTCTCATGGTTTGTGGGTTCAGACCCTGCATCGGGCTCTGTGCTACAGCTCAGAACCTAGAGTCTGCTTCAAATTCTGTGTCTCTGTCTCTCTCTGCCCCTTCTCAGCTCGTGCTCTGCCTCTCTCTCTCAAAAATAAATAAACATTAATAAAATAAAAGAAGAAAAAAGAATAAATTTCCTCCCTCTTGGCATTTGTCTAAGTCTCTGCCTCCTTCTCTGTGTTAGAAAAGCCAGTTATGTCTCCTGCTTCTGAAAGCAATGACCTTATGAAAAAGAGTCATGTAGTGCCCAGAGCCTGGTACTTCAGGGAGTGTCTCAGAACAGAAGGAGAGATAAAGAATTTCCCAGAAAATAAAACCTAAGGAAGTTTGTGACCACTAACCCAGCCCTGCAAGAAATATTAAAGGGGACTCTTAGAGTACAAAGGAGAGACAAACATGATGAAGACAAGAAAGGATCAGAGAAAATCTCCAGAAGCAATGACAAAACAAGTAATAAAATGGCAATATATACATATCTATTAATAATTACTTCAAATGTAAATATAAATTCCAATCAAAAGGCATATGGTCGCGGGGTGCCTGGGTGGCTCAGTCAGTTGGGCATCTGGCTTCAGCTCAGGTCATGATCTCGCGGTTCGTGAGTTCAAGCCCCATGTCAGGCTCTGTGGTGACAGCTCAGAGCCTGCAGCCTGCTTCAGATTCTGGATCTCCTCCTCTCTCTCTGCCCTTCCCCCTTTCCCTTGCCCATGCTCTCTCTCTCTCTATCTCTCAAGAATAAATAAACTTAAAAAAAAAGGCATATGGTCAGGGCATCAGGGGGGCTCAGTTGGTTAAGCATCTGACTCTTGATTTCGAATCAGGTCATGATCCCAAGGTCATGAGATTGAGCCTCATGTGGGGCTCCATGCTGATTCTGGAGCCTGCTTAAGATTCTCTGTCTACATCTGCCCCTCTCCCCTGCTTGCACTCTCTCTCTCTCTAAAACAAAAACTTGTTTTAAAAAGACAGGGTGTCAAATGGTTAAAACCAAAAGATCCATATATCTACTGCCTCCAAGAGACTTATTTTAGACCTAAAGACACCTACAGATTGAAAGTGAGGGGTGGAGAAACACTTATAATGCAAATAGCTGTTAAAAGAAAGCCAGAGTAGCAATATTTATATTGGACAAACTAGACTTTAAAACAAAGACTTTAAAAAGAGACAAAGAAGGACATTCTATATTCATAAAGATAGAACAATTGTAAATACTTATGCACCCAACATGAGCACCTAAATATCTAACACAATTAATAACAAACATAAAGGAACTAATTGATAATAACACAAGTAACAGCAGGGGACTTTAACACCCCGCTGACATCAAAAAACAGGTCATCTAAACAGAATATCAACAAGGACGCAATGGCTTTGAATGACACACTAGACCAGATGGATTTAACAAACATACTTAAACATTCTATCCCAAGACAGCAGAATACATATTTTTTTCAAGTGCACATGGAACATTCTCCAGAATAGACCATATATTAGGTTAGCAAATACAAAAAGATTGAAATCATACCATGTACTTTTTTTTTTAATTTATTTATTTATTTATTTTTTAATATATGAAATTTACTGTCAAATTGGTTTCCATACAACACCCAGTGCTCATCCCAAAAGGTGCCCTCCTCAATACCCATCACCCACCCTCCCATCCCTCCCATCCCCCATCAACCCTCAGTTTGTTCTCAGTTTTTAACAGTCTCTTATGCTTTGGCTCTCTCCCACTCTAACCTCTTTTTTTTTTTTTTTTCCCTTCCCCTCCCCCATGGGTTTCTGTTACGTTTCTCAGGATCCACATAAGAGTGAAACCATATGGTATCTGTCTTTCTCTGTATGGCTTATTTCACTTAGCATCACACTCTCCAGTTCCATCCATGTTGCTACAAAAGGCCATATTTCATTTTTTCTCATTGCCACGTAGTATTCCATTGTGTATATAAACCACAATTTCTTTATCCATTCATCAGTTGATGGACATTTAGGCTCTTTCCATAATTTGGCTATTGTTGAGAGTGCTGCTATAAACATTGGGGTACAAGTGCCCCTATGCATCAGTACTCCTGTATCCCTTGGATAAATTCCTAGCAGTGCTATTGCTGGGTCATAGGGTAGGTCTATTTTTAATTTTCTGAGGAACCTCCACACTGCTTTCCAGAGCGGCTGCACCAGTTTGCATTCCCACCAACAGTGCAAGAGGGTTCCCGTCTCTCCACATCCTCTCCAGCATCTATAGTCTCCTGATTTCTTCATTTTGGCCACTCTGACTGGCGTGAGGTGGTATCTGAGTGTGGTTTTGATTTGTATTTCCCTGATGAGGAGCGACGTTGAACATCTTTTCATGTGCCTGTTGGCCATCCGGATGTCTTCTTTAGAGAAGTGTCTATTCATGTTTTCTGCCCATTTCTTCACTGGGTTATTTGTTTTTCGGGTGTGGAGTTTGATGAGCTCTTTATAGATTTTGGATACTAGCCCTTTGTCCGATGTGTCATTTGCAAATATCTTTTCCCATTCCGTTGGTTGCCTTTTAGTTTTGTTGGTTGTTTCCTTTGCTGTGCGCAGAAGCTTTTTATCTTCATAAGGTCCCAGTAATTCACTTTTGCTTTTAATTCCCTTGCCTTTGGGGATGTGCCGAGTAAAAGATTGCTACGGCTGAGGTCAGAGAGGTCTTTTCCTGCTTTCTCCTCTAAGGTTTTGATGGTTTCCTGTCTCACATTCAGGTCCTTTATTCATTTTGAGTTTATTTTTGTGAATGGTGTGAGAAAGTGGTCTAGTTTCAACCTTCTGCATGTTGCTGTCCAGTTCTCCCAGCACCACTTGTTAAAGAGACTGTCTTTTTTCCATTGGATGTTCTTTCCTGCTTTGTCAAAGATGAGTTGGCCATACGTTTGTGGGTCTAGTTCTGGGGTTTCTGTTCGATTCCATTGGTCTATGTGTCTGTTTTTATGCCAATACCATGCTGTCTTGATGATGACAGCTTTGTAGTAGAGGCTAAAGTCTGGGATTGTGATGCCTCCTGCTTTGGTCTTCTTCTTCAAAATTACTTTGGCTATTCGGGGCCTTTTGTGGTTCCATATGAATTTTAGGATTGCTTGTTCTAGTTTCAAGAAGAATGCTGGTGCAATTTTGATTGGGATTGCATTGAATGTGTAGATAGCTTTGGGTAGTATTGACATTTTGACAATATTTATTCTTCCAATCCATGAGCAGGGAATGTCTTTCCATTTCTTTATATCTTCTTCAATTACCTTCATAAGCTTTCTATAGTTTTCAGCATACAGATCTTTTACATCTTTGGTTAGATTTATTCCTAGGTATTTTATGCTTCTTGGTGCAATTGTGAATGGGATCAGTTTCTTTATTTGTCTTTCTGTTGCTTCATTGTTAGTGTATAAGAATGCAACTGATTTCTGTACATTGATTTTGTATCCTGCAACTTTGCTGAATTCATGTATCAGTTCTAGCAGACTTTTGGTGGAGTCTATCGGATTTTCCATGTATAATATCATGTCATCTGCAAAAAGCGAAAGCTTGACTTCATCTTTGCCAATTTTGATGCCTTTGATTTCCTTTTGTTGTCTGATTGCTGATGCTAGAACTTCCAGCACTATGTTAAACAACAGCGGTGAGAGTGGGCATCCGTGTCGTGTTCCTGATCTCAGGGAAAAAGCTCTCAGTTTTTCCCCATTGAGGATGATGTTAGCTGTGGGCTTTTCATAAATGGCTTTTATGATCTTTAAGTATGTTCCTTCTTTCCCGACTTTCTCAAGGGTTTTTATTAAGAAAGGGTGCTGGATTTTGTCAAAGGCCTTTTCTGCATCGATTGACAGGATCATATTGTTCTTCTCTTTGTTTTTGTTAATGTGATGTATCACGTTGATCGATTTGCGAATGTTGAACCAGCCCTGCATCCCAGGAATGAATCCCACTTGATCATGGTGAATAATTCTTTTTATATGCTGTTGAATTCGATTTGCTAGTATCTTATTGAGAATTTTTGCATCCATATTCATCAGGGATATTGGCCTGTAGTTCTCTTTTTTTACTGGGTCTCTGTCTGGTTTAGGAATCAAAGTAATACTGGCTTCATAGAATGAGTCTGGAAGTTTTCCTTCCCTTTCTATTTCTTGGAATAGCTTGAGAAGGATAGGTATTATCTCTGCTTTAAACGTCTGGTAGAACTCCCCTGGGAAGCCATCTGGTCCTGGACTCTTATTTGTTGGGAGATTTTTGATAACCGATTCAATTTCTTCGCTGGTTATGGGTCTGTTCAAGCTTTCTATTTCCTCCTGATTGAGTTTTGGAAGCGTGTGGGTGTTTAGGAATTTGTCCATTTCTTCAAGGTTGTCCAATTTGTTGGCATATAATTTTTCATAGTATTCCCTGATAATTGTTTGTATCTCTGAGGGATTGGTTGTAATAATTCCATTTTCATTCATGATTTTATCTATTTGGGTCATCTCCCTTTTCTTTTTGAGAAGCCTGGCTAGAGGTTTGTCAATTTTGTTTATTTTTTCAAAAAACCAACTCTTGGTTTCGTTGATCTGCTCTACAGTTTTTTTAGATTCTATATTGTTTATTTCTGCTCTGATCTTTATGATTTCTCTTCTTCTGCTGGGTTTAGGCTGCCTTTGCTGTTCTGCTTCTATTTCCTTTAGGTGTGCTGTTAGATTTTGTATTTGGGATTTTTCTTGTTTCTTGAGATAGGCCTGGATTGCAATGTATTTTCCTCTCAGGACTGCCTTCGCTGCGTCCCAAAGCGTTTGGATTGTTGTATTTTCATTTTCGTTTGTTTCCATATATTTTTTAATTTCTTCTCTAATTGCCTGGTTGACCCACTCATTTGTTAGTAGGGTGTTCTTTAACCTCCATGCTTTTGGAGGTTTTCCAGACTTTTTCCTGTGGTTGATTTCAAGCTTCATAGCATTGTGGTCTGAAAGTATGCACGGTATAATTTCAATTCTTGTAAACTTATGAAGGGCTGTTTTGTGACCCAGTATATGATCTATCTTGGAGAATGTTCCATGTGCACTCGAGAAGAAAGTATATTCTGTTGCTTTGGGATGCAGAGTTCTAAATATATCTGTCAAGTCCATCTGATCCAATGTATCATTCAGGGCCCTTGTTTCTTTATTGACTGTGTGTCTAGATGATCTATCCATTTCTGTAAGTGGGGTGTTAAAGTCCCCTGCAATGATCACATTCTTATCAATAAGGTTGCTTATGTTTATGAATAACTGTTTTATATATCTGGGGGCTCCGGTATTTGGCGCATAGACATTTATAATTGTTAGCTCTTCCTGATGGATAGACCCTGTAATTATTATATAATGCCCTTCTTCATCTCTTGTTACAGCCTTTAATTTAAAGTCTAGTTTGTCTGATATAAGTATGGCTACTCCAGCTTTCTTTTGGCTTCCAGTAGCATGATAAATAGTTCTCCATCCCCTCACTCTCAATCTAAAGGTGTCCTCAGATCTCAAATGAGTCTCTTGTAGACAGCAAATAGATGGGTCTTGTTTTTTTATCCATTCTGATACCCTATGTCTTTTGGTTGGCGCATTTAATCCATTTACATTCAGTGTTATTATAGAAAGATATGGGTTTAGAGTCATTGTGATGTCTGTATGTTTTATGCTTGTAGTGATGTCTCTGGTACTTTGTCTCACAGGATCCCCCTTAGGATCTCTTGTAGGGCTGATTTCGTGGTGACAAATTCCTTAAGTTTTTGTTTGTTTGGGAAGACCTTTATCTCTCCTTCTATTCTAAATGACAGACTTGCTGGATAAAGGATTCTCGGCTGCATATTTTTTCTGTTTAGCACACTGAAGATATCGTGCCAAGCCTTTCTGGCCTGCCAAGTTTCAAAGGAGAGATCAGTCACGAGTCTTATAGGTCTCCCTTTATATGTGAGGGCACGTTTATCCCTTGCTGCTTTCAGAATCTTCTCTTTATCCTTGTATTTTGCCAGTTTCACTATGATATGTTGTGCAGAAGATCGATTCAAGTTACGTCTGAAGGGAGTTCTCTGTGCCTCTTGGATTTCAATGCCTTTTTCCTTCCCCAGTTCAGGGAAGTTCTCAGCTATAATTTCTTCAAGTACCCCTTCAGCACCTTTCCCTCTCTCTTCCTCCTCTGGGATACCAATTATGCGTAGATTATTTCTCTTTAGTGCATCACTTAGTTCTCTAATTTTCCCCTGATACTCCTGGATTTTTTTATCTTTCTTTTTCTCAGCTTCCTCTTTTTCCATAATTTTCTCTTCTGGTTCACTTATTCTCTCCTCTGCCTCTTCAGTCCGAGCCATAGTTGTCTCCATTTTCTTCTGCATCTCGTTGATAGCATTTTTTAGCTCCTCCTGGCTGTTCCTTAGTCCCTTGATCTCTGTAGCAAGAGATTCTCTGCTGTCCTTTATACTGTTTTCAAGCCCAGCGATTAATTTTATGACTATTATTCTAAATTCACTTTCTGTTATATTATTTAAATCCTTTTTGATCAGTTCATTAGCTGTTGTTATTTCCTGGAGATTCTTCTGAGGGGAATTCTTCCGTTTGGTCATTTTGGATAGTCCCCGGATTGGTGCGGGACTGCGGGGCATTTCCCCCGTGCTGTGGTGTATAACTGGAGTTGGTGGGCGGGGCCGCAGTCCTACCTGATGTCTGCCCCCAGCCCACCGCTGGGGCCACAGTCAGACTGGTGTGTGCCTTCTCTTCCCCTCTCCTAGGGGCGGGATTCACTGTGGGGTGGTGTGGCCCGTCTGGTCTACTTGCACACTGCCAGGCTTGTGGTGCTGGGGAGCTGGCGTATTATCTGGGGTGGGTATGCAAGGTGCACGGGGGCGGGAGGGGCAGGCTTAGCTCGCTTCTCCTTAGGTGATCCACTTCAGGAGAGGCCCTGTGGCAGCGGGAAGGAGTCAGATCCACTGCCGGAGGTTTGGCTCCGCAGAAGCACAGAGTTGGGTGTTTGCGCGGAGCGAGCAAGTTCCCTGGGAGGAACTGGTTCTCTTTGGGATTTTGGCTGGGGGATGGGCGGGGGAGATGGCGCTGGCGAGCGCCTTTGTTCCCCGCCAAGCTGAGCTCTGCCGTCCGTCCGGGGGCTCAGCAGCTCTCCCTCCCTTTGTCCTCTAGCCTTCCCGCTTTCTGAGCAGAGCTGTTAACTTATGACCTCCCAGACGCTAAGTCGCGCTTGCTGTCGGAACACAGTCCGTCCGGCCCCTCCGCTTTTGCCAGCCCGACTCGGGGGCTCTGCTTGGCCGGCGAGCCGCCCCTCCGCCCCGGCTCCCTCCTGCCAGTCCGTGGAGCGCGCACCGCCTCGCCGCCCTTCCTACCCTCTTCCGTGGGCCTCTCGTCTGCGCTTGGCTCTGGAGACTCTGTTCTGCTAATCCTCTGGCGGTTTTCTGGGTTCTTTAGGCAGGTGTAGGTGGAATCTAAGTGATCAGTAGGACGCGCGGTGGGCCCAGCGTCCTCCTACGCCGCCATCTTCCGGAACCATGTACTTTTTAAAAATGTTTATTTATTTATTTGAGAGAGAGAGAGAGAGAGACAGAGTGTGAGTGGGGGAGGGGCAGAGAGAGAGAGAGAGAGAGAGAGACAGAGACAGAATCCGAAGCATGCTTTAGGCTCAGAGCTGTCAGCACAGAACCCAACGCGGGCCTCAAACTCACAGATGGAGAGATCATGACCCATGAGTCATAAGCCAAAGTCAGACGCTTAACTGACTGAGCCACCCAGGCACCCCATATCATGTACATTTTCTGATCACAATGCTATGAAACCAGAAGCCAAGCACAAGAAAAATTTTGGAAAGACCACAAATACATGGAGGTTAAACAATATGCTACTAAATATTAAATGGGTCAAGCAGAAATTAAAGAAGAAATTAAAAAATACATGGAAACAAATGAAAATGAAAATGCAATGTACAAAATCTTTGGGATGCAGCAAAAGCTGTTCTGAGATGGAAGTATACAGCAATGCAGGCCTACTCAAGGAACAAGAAAAATCTCAAATAAACAACCTAACCTTCCACCTAAAGGAGCTAGAACAAGAACAAGAAACAAATGTAAAGCCAGCAGAAGGAAGAAAATAATAAAGATTAGAGAAGAAATAAATGATACAGAAACTTAAAAAAATCAATAGAACAGATCAATGAAACCAGGAGCTGGATCTTTGAAAAAAAATATTAAAATTGAGAAACGTTTAGCCAGACTCACCAAAAAGAAAAGAGAAAGGACTAAAATAAATAAAATCACAAATGAGAGAGGAGAAATAACAACCAACACCACAAAAATACAAATGATTATAAGAGAATATTATGAATTACATGCCAATAAATTAAACAACCTGGAAGATATGGACAAATTCATACAAAAATATAAGCTACTAAAACAGAAGCAGGAGGAAATAGAAATTTGACCAGACTAATAACCAGAAAAGAAATTGAGTCAGTAATCATAAAACTCACAAGAAACAAAATTCCAGGACCATATGGCTTCACAGGCGAATTCTACCAAACATTTAAAGAAGAGTTAATACCTATTCTACATGTAAGTGTACACACACACACACACACACACACACACACATCTCACTTCTTTATCCATTTGTTCATCTGTCCATGGACACTGGAGCTGTTTCCATAATTTGGCTATTGTAGATAATGCTGTTAAAAACATAGGGGTGCATGTATCCCTTTGAATTAGTATCTTGTACTCTTTCTCTAAATACCTAGTAGTACAAATGCTTGATCATAGGGTAGTACTATTTATAAGTTTTTGAGGAACTCCATACCATTTTCCAGAGTGGTGGCACGAGTTTGATTTCTACCAACAGTGCACAAGTATTCCTTTCTCCACATCCTCACCAACACCTCATGTTTCTTGTGTTGTTGATTTTAGTCATTCTGACAGGTGTGAAGTGATATATTATGGTAGTTTTGATTTGTTTCCCTGATAATGAGTGATGTTGAGCATCTTTTCATGTTTCCGTTGTCTTCTTTGGAAAAATGTCTATTCATATCCTCTGCTGATTTTTTAATTGGATTACTTGTTTTTGGGTGTTAAGTTTTATAAGTTCTTTATATATTTTGGATACTAATGCTTTATCGGACATGTCATTTGCCAATATTTTATATATACACAAGGTATACATACATATACACACACACATATATAAGATGCACATGTAGATATAAATATAAACATTTACACAATGGAATATTACTCAGCCACAAAAAAGTGAAATTTTGCCAGTTGCAAAGAAATGGATGGAGCCAGAGAGTATTATGCTAAGTAAAATAAGTCAGATAAAGACAAATATCATATGATTTAACCCATATGTGAAATTTAAGAAACAAAACAAATGAGCAAAAGGAAAAAATGAGAGAGGCAAACCAAGAATCAGACTCTTAACTATAGAGAACAAACTGATAGTTAACAGAGGGGAAGTGAGTAGGGGATGGATTAAATAAATGATGGGGATTAAGAAGTGCACTCGTGATGAGTACCAGACGTTGTATGCAAGTGCTGAATCAGTACACCTAAAACTAATATTGCTCTATATGTTAACTAACTGGAATTTAAATAAAAACTTAAAAAAAAAGAAACAAAAAGCAGTGTAATAGAAACCACTTGAAGCTAAACACACCAATGAGTAATCCTAGCTCAATGAGATACTGATCCTTAAACATGTTTGAATCTCAGTTTTCTTGCATAAAATGGGGATAATTATGCTATATTGCAGTTACAAAAATTAAAATAACCTTTGTGGAATAACTGCTACACAGCAGTAAATTTACTGTCACAATGTACAATTAAAAATGCAACATCAAATAAGAGAATTTTGGACACAATTGCCTCAGTGAAATACTTTTTAGGTGATTTTTTGAAGTCTCAACTCATTTATTTTTTTTTTTTTATTTATTTTTATTTATTTAAAATTTTTTTTTTTTCAACGTTTTTTATTTATTTTTGGGACAGAGAGAGACAGAGCATGAACGGGGGAGGGGCAGAGAGAGAGGGAGACACAGAATCGGAAACAGGCTCCAGGCTCCGAGCCATCAGCCCAGAGCCTGACGCGGGGCTCGAACTCACAGACCGCGAGATCGTGACCTGACTGAAGTCGGATGCTTAACCGACTGCGCCACCCAGGCGCCCCCACAACTCATTTAAAGTAAGAAGCAAATCTCTGCAGATAAGCAGAAGACACTTTGGTTGTATACCCATTGGCACTGGAACTAGTTTTTATAATTTTCAAATGGTAATTTCTGTGCCCTCTGAATGAAACCTTCTTCCTGCCTTCCATCACAATTCATTTCACTAGTTTCTCTGTATAGCGTGTATCTCATTGTGCTCATTATATTGTAGGTTTTTTTGCAAAAGAAATTAAGACTTCTTCAGCCTAAATTTTTTCTTGACATACTAACTTTTAACTATCCCTAGTTACCAGGTGTTGGATCTGGCCCTCTAAACTCTTAGCTAGAGCTGTCGTTCTTCTACAAAGTGAATGGAGAGTCTGTGATGACCCTATTGCCTCCCTGCAGAATCTGGAGACTCCTGGAGTCTGGAGACCTGGAGACTTCTGCAGAATCTAGGCAACTTCTCTCCCATCAGACTCTGGCTACCAGCCTGGACTAAACTTGAATTTGACATCATCCTTTGCACATTACAAAAGAAACTGGAGACCACTTTCCCAACCCTTCCGCAGGACCTATGCTCACGGCACAGATTTTCAAGGCCAAGTACTACTATTCTTCATATCTCTTTTCCCTTAGGCATTCTATTGAGAGAACTTGGTGAACTTCATGTTTGAGTTTTTTCAGATTCAGAAAAAAAGTTAAATAAATATGAATGTTTTCAGAAAGCTTCAAAATCTTAAACATATTGGAATACATTCCAATAATTTTATTTGATTGTTTTTATTTTGCTTTCAACAATTTTGGCTAACATTGACCCTTAAATATATTCCAGTGATTAGGCTAAGAACTTTATACTCTTTTTCTTATTCCAAAGAAGGTATATACCTTGAGGACCCCTGTTTTCATTTCTTCTAGAATTACATTTGGGAAGGTGAGACTCCTCCAATATAGAATTTTACTAAATTAAAAAGTGGACAATATTAATATGAAAAAGTACGGCATTTTTATATTGCTCTTTACTTTGTAGGTGGACAAAATCAGAAGAGGAATAAAAAGTAGTGACCTAAATCTAAGAGTTATAATATCTTGACATTGTGGTCACAGAAATCTGGCCACAGATAAAAAGAAAAACTAAAGGAAAAATACCCCACAGTTTTAAATATAGCAGTCTATACATTTTTCATACTGATTATCTTCCATTTTAACTTAGGGACTTGTACTGAATTGACAAAATTAATCAGAATTTTCTTCTTCTTCGGTTGTAAATCATAAAGTATCCTTCTTTTGTCCAGTAATCAGCAAATTGTTTTAAGTACAAAATTGAAGGCTGACTCCAAATTTTCATATCATTTTTGTATCTGCACTTTCCTTGAATGACTAAAGTGTGCTATTTCTGTAGTAAGTCGGTTAGAAAGACTCTGATGATGCAATTAGAATCAGGATTTCTCTTTCTAGTTACTCTAGGAATTCAATTGAAACAGTCATCTGTGTGAATAATTCTTTTTTCTTTTAAAGGCCTTGCATCTGGGTGATGCTTAGGAACTTAGGAAAATAGAATCCAATGAGAATTGCCTGTGTAATAATATAAGCTTCATAATGTTCTGAGCTGAGAAAACCAAGAAAATTCCATTTCCTGACCTATGGACTCATGGGATGTTCTGAAGATTAATGTGTCTCTTTCAGGGCACTAAGGTACATTTAGAGCACTAAAGAAGTCATTTACTAAATGGTGCCCTTGGGACTTGAAAGAGTTAATGTACCTCTCACAAGGTGAGCAATGTGCTCTCAAATGTATGCAAGGATCAGTACCAAGCTTATAAAGAATTGTGAGAATGTTGGTTAAAAGCAGCTGGTAGTCCATAACTCTATTATTTATTACTATAACCTTTAGTCAATATATTTGTTGGTATTCAGTGAGTACCTTAGGAACAACAGGCAGATGGGAATCTTCTTAGTTTTAAAACTGAAAATATGAGGTGCTATAAACATTGGCCCAGAAAAAATATTGTAAATATATAGATATTATCCAAATGGCTTGGATTTCAAAGGTGAGACAAATTATGGAAAACTAGACCTTCATTCAAAAGTGATTTTTTTTTCTCAAATTAAAATCAGAATGGTATTGAATCTTTTGCCAATTTTCTTCTGGGGAAAAAATGTATTACTTAAAGGTAATTCTGAGGGGCGCCTGGGTGGCTCAGTCGGTTAAACGTCCGACTTCGGCTCAGGTCACGATCTCGCGGTCCGTGAGTTCGAGCCCCGCATCGGGCTCTGGGCTGATGGCTCAGAGCCTGGAGCCTGCTTCCGATTCTGTGTCTCCCTCTCTCTCTGCCCCTCCCCTGTTCATGCTCTGTCTCTCTCTGTCTCAAAAATAAACGTTAAAAAAAAATTTTTATAAAAAAAAAAAGGTAATTCTGAGACATTTCACAATATGTAATGTTAAGTGATAGTAAAGACATAAAGCTGAATGTGGAATATAATCACATTTTTATTAAATATGTAACACATACGAGCCTAAAGAAATATGGCAAAATATTCAAATCTTTTACTCTCGGTGATGGGATTACAAGTTATAGCTTTATTTTAATTTTTTTCTGTTTTCCCTAACTGTAATGCACATGCCTTATAAAGAATTTTCTTGAGACTATTAAATGTTAAGAAAATGTGAAAACAGGTTAGTGGCAACATTAACATGTTAAATAGTGTTGCTATTTTGCTTTCTTTTCACCCTGAAGAAAGAATTTGAGCATTACTCTATGTGTGGTCCTTGCCAAAAGAGAATGCTATGCTCTTCTTAGTGACTCTTATAATGAAATTAATTACTTTTCATGGCCTGATCCATGTTTCTCAGTTAGGAAATTGGACATTAATAAGAGAGGAAACTATGTACCTTGATTGATGATGGACCTCAGGATTCTTCCCCCAGTTTTCTTCCCAACCTTCTTACTCTTACTGGATGATCAAATCTATATTCATGTTTTCAAATGCCAATTTACATGCTAAAAACTCTCAAATATCTATCTTTAGAACAGAGCTCTCTAGTTTTTCTTGTTCTAGTATACAGACATCTGTATATATGGATATACTTATGACTCAATACAAGATGAAAACAATTTCAACTAAACTCAGAAGCTTCTCTGAATCCTCTTCTCTTTTTGTTTCCTTAGAGAGTGACATTGCTCTCCTACAATTTCCCAAAGCAGAAATACTGAAGCCATGCTTGACTCATTCCATAAATGTTACTGGATCACTCATTCTAAAAATATTACTTCCCATGTATTTCTTGTATTTTTTATTTCTTTTGAACTCACTCTTACAACACTGATCAAGGTTCTCAATCTATCCTACATGAGGTCATGCAATAACCTCTGAAATCATCTCCCATCATTTGGTCTATTTCCATATCTGTCATCCACATTAAAGTTGGAGTCACATGCAGTCATATTTAAGCCCATATTTATTTCTGATTCCAAAGCCTGAGATCTTTACATTATAATTTTTGTTCCCTATGATAAGGAATTTGGGGGAAGCTTTAAGCTTCTGTTTAGAAAAAGATAAAAATCACTATCTTCTTGTTAAAGATGGTGGGTTGAATTCAGGCATTAGCTTTCATTCCTTCCCCAAAACCCACAAAAATAATATAATAGATATTTATCTTTTGGACATAAACTTAAAAGTCCAAAAAAAATTCAAATATATATATATATATATATATATATATATATATATATATATCTGGAAGTTGGAAAATAATAGCTGATTAAATAGAACCGAGAATATAGAATCCCATGGCAGCAAAATTTGAGAAGCAAAAATACACACAGAATCCCCCAAATGATTAGGATAATCAGCACCAGGTACTTCTGGAAGTAAGGGTAAAGATGGAACCATAATCTAGAGAATTTTGGTAAAGTCTACTTGGGAAAGAGTTAAATGATCTTTTCATTCGTTCTGTACGCACCCCCCCCCCCCCCCCCCGCCCATGCAGGAATTGCCCTCAGGAAATGCTAGATGTTTGTATTAGTTTTCCCAACAACAAAGGATGTATTTCTTGGTGTGGGTCCTCAATGAAAAGCAATATATTTGACTCTTAAAGAAACAATGAATTTAGAAATGCAAAAATAAATTATTTCCCCTTACCATGCACAATATTCAAAAACAATAGAAATAACTAACCATAATATAACGTGACAAATTCTATTATATACTTAGTAATTAAACGCAATCAATCTGTATGTTAGGGACCACAGGAAGAGGATTTTTGAGATCAGTCTTAAAGGGTATCTCTCTTTGTAGAATTTTTATGAAATGTCACTAAGCAACCAATATTTAAATTTTAACTAGACTTTTGTAAATAATATTTGCACCCATAATAAAGATCCTGGCTGGTAGATAGCAGAAACAAATAAATCAGCCACCAAAAACACTTGTGCCTTTGGTATAAAGCACATAGAAAACTCTGGAGAAGGGATATTGTAATGATTTTCTGATGCAGACATTCACTAACTTCATTCAATTCCAATGATCACAATTTAGCCCAAACAATGAAGTCGTTCTAGCCAAAGAAGATGTAAGGAGTTCCAGAAAGTGTTCTAATGGTTCAGTACAACTTCATTGCTGACAATTGGAAACAATACACATATACAATGTCTTGCCACATCTAATTCCTCAGTGTATCTGGAATTAGTTTACTTATTATTAATCATTTCTATTTTATGTCACTATGGAAGACTTTTTAATGACATTTTTATGACTTCCTCCCAGATAGACTGTAAGCTCTTCAACAGGAAAGCCAGGAATCATTTATTCTTGTGCCCTCTGCACCTACCAAAATGATTAAACATATGGTACTCTATAAATGGTGAATGACTAATTTGACACTAATTCCAATACAAATTTTATTTCATTCTTCCTTGTGACCAGAAGTCTTTCTTGTCAATCAGATGAGCAGCTAAATGCCTTTATTGAGGAGTGCTGTGCTAGGGTTCCTGTTCTAAATATCCCAGGTCCCCAGGGTCTCAGACACTTGTCCTGCTCTCCTTTCTTCTCTGGGAAACTAGAAGAGAGATTTGGAATTTTAGCCTTCAAAACTGCTATTAAACTTTTACAACAACACTTAATATACTACTGCATCCTTCCATTTATTTCTTGTGTATACATGAGGATGTAATTGAGGCACTGGCATTAGTTGAATCCTCATCATGTGCTAGTCACTCTTAGGAACTGTATTTGTTTGCTAGGTCTGCAGTGACAAAATACTACAAAGAAGGAGGATTAAACAACAGAAATATATTGTCTCATGGTTTTGGAGGCTAGAAGTCTAAGATCAAGGTGTTGCAGGATTGGTTCCTTCTGATAGCTAAGAGGGAAGGATCTCTCCTAGCTTGTCATGGTTTGCCAGCAATCTTTGGTATTCCTTGGCTTATAGATGTATTACCCCAATCTCTGTTTTCATTTTCTTATGACATTCTCCCTGTGCCTTCACACTGTCTTTGTGCTTTTCTCTGTGTCCAAATTTCCCTTTTTAAAAAAATGTTTTTATATTTATTTTTGAGAGAGAGAAAGAAACAGAGTGAGAGTGGGGGAGGGGCAGAGAGAGAGGGAGACACAGAATCTGAAGCAGGGTCTAGGCTCTGAGCTGTCAGTATAGAGCTCGAGGTGGGACTTGAACTCAGGAGCCATGAGATCATGATTTGAGCTGAAGTCAGATGCTTAACCAACTGAGCCACCCAGGCGTCCCCCAATTTTCCTTTTATAAGATCAGTTACACCAAGATTAGGGCCCAACCTAATGACCTCATGTTTTCTTGATGACCTCTGTAAAGATCATATATCTCCAAATAAGATCACATTCTATAGTGTAGGAAATAAAATAGCTATGTCTTGGTTAAGGAGATTATAAGGAACACATTACACTGCTTTCTGGCTCTGCTGAAAATAGTGGACCAGTATCTAGTTAATATGTATATAGGGTTGGGTCCTGCTTGTGCTCAGGAATGTCTTAGACCATATTATCTATGGAATATCTTATCTTGTTCTCCACCCTGCTTAAGGCATCTGCTCTTTTGTAGTTTTGGGAATGCTTTGGTTATCTTTTTCTTTCTTTCTTTTTTTTTTTTTTTTGCCCTTTTCTGTGAGTTCTTACTGGCCCATAACCACTGACATATTCTGCAATGCTTCTCCTGTAATGTATGCCTAGTAAATACTGGAGCTTGAGAGCAGCTTGGGAGACTTCTTTTAGCCTCCCTCTCACACCTGTTGACTTTTGGAGTCCTGAGTAATCCTTTATGCCACTCTTGGCTTTGCTGGACAAAACTGAAAGCCAAACTTACAATTGGTGACCCCAATGTGATAAGCTGAAACCACAATTGGTGACCCCAATATAATAAGCTGAACTGACACTGTAGGACTTCAACATATGAATTTTGAGGTGACACAATTCAACCCATAACAAAGTGCATTGTCTGAAGAAGATTACACTGAAAGTCTCTGGTGTGGGGGCATCACAGGTACAGTTGAGACTGGGATTTTCATTCTGAAATTTTGGAATAATTTAAGTGCTATCTTATACGTCCATGACTCCTTACACATTCATCTTCATCAGATTCCAGAAATTTTATGGTTACAGATAGGATTAGGCCTTCTCATCATGAATTTGAGAGAAAATATACTAACACCATGGGTTCTCTTAAGTAAATGGCCCAAAGAATCACCCTACTCTGAAGCCACCCAGTTTACTGGCATCACTCAATATTACAAAGACTGAGGTTCTAATCAGCATTTGGTTTCCCAACTCTTAAATGTGAACAGATAGCCAAAGGTCACTGCACTTTGGGAAATCCTTTAATATCAAAGACAGCAGATAAAACAAATAAAAAGAAACCCAAACCAAAAAAAAATTAAAAATAAAAACTTGGAAGAAAGAGAACATGTAGGGGAAATAAAACTTCAAAAAGTTGTTAGTGGCAGGAGTTGAGGGGAACTACAAAAGGGTACTAGGGGGCAAATTGGCCATCAGTAGAATTGTTCCGTACCACAACTATGGTGGTATATGCATTTGCAAAACCCACATAACTGTACATCACAAGCAATAAAGTTTATTGTACAAATACTTAAAAAAAACACCAGAAGGTAATTAGAATCCATAAAAAAATATAAACTGTAACAAATGAATCTAAATGTATTACATATGAATAATATCACCAGAGTAAAGGACTTGGATTGTGTCTCCTAAAAAAGATATGTTGAAGTTGTAGCCTCTAGCCTATGAATGTGACCTTATTTGAAAATGGGGTCTTTACAGAAATAATCAGGTTACAATGAGCTCATTAGGGTAAGGCCTAATCCAGCAACTAGTGTTCTCATTAAAGGGGAGAATTTGTACACACAGACACACACACACAGAGAAAACAATTTGAAGATACACTGTGAGGTGGCCATATAACCAGAATGATGCATCTACCAGTCAAGGAACACCAAAGATTGCTTGCAAATACCAAAAACTAGATGAGGCAGAAAGAATTCCCCCCTAGCACCATCACAGGGAGCACGGCACCTCAGCCACCTTGACTTCAGACTTCTAACCTCGAGAACTGTGGGAATTCTCTGTGGGAATTTTTGTTGTTTTAAACCATCCAGTTTTTGGCACTTTGTTATGGTAGCCCCAGAGACCTAATACCATAAATTACTTTGCAAAATAGCATTTTGACTGGACTCTATAAGGCTAATAACAAAACAAAACAAAACAAAACAAAACAAGAGTGCACAAATGCATTCTAATTAACAAATTTGAATATCACAGGAGTATGGGTTTGAATTTTTGAACTATTTTACATGTATAGTAGGGCTGAACAAATAAATGAATATATTGTAAATAATGTACAGAGATTTCTGTTTTGGACAATGATGTCACAGATATAGAAAGAAGAATGGCTAGATGAACTTGGTGGTGTTAGATTAGAATCGGGAGCTATCAATATACATTAATGCATATATATATATATATATATATATATATATACATATAAAATACATATGTATATGTGTGTATATTCACATGCAATTGGACATGAGAATATAAATGTATGTTTGTGTGTGCATGTATGTGCATGCTTTACTGTTTATACATATATATTCAAGGTCTACCCACTGAGAGGTCCTAGAAAAAATGGTAAACTTAGAGCCAAGATATAGTTTCTAAATGCTATTATTCAATAAATAAAACCAGGCCTCCTCAGAAAAGTGGGAGATTCCAAGTCTGAGAGAGGGTAACCACAAGATGAGGCTAGACCATCTTGTACTTTTTGTGCGTTTCATGTAATTTCTGAACTAAGAAAGTATTCAAAAATAGATGTGCATTGAAAGGTCACCAAAACCAATATGAAAAAATGGCCAAGACCAAAGCTAGAACTATTAGTTCTAACTATTAGTTAAATAATGATAGTACTGGATTAAACTGAAAGAAAAAAAATAAATATCCTAGAGTCTATGCTTACATAAATAAAATTAAATAAATAAGAAGTAGAAGACACAACTCTTCCTTAAAAATAACTTCAATTAACAGATGTAGAAGGCATGTGAAAAATTGAAATCAGAAGTAGACACAACAATAAGAATTATTGTGAGCAATATGAACCAATGGCAATGGATGCTAAAATGAAGGTGCAAAGGAGATGAAACAGGATATTGCCGTCTCAAGAACCTCCTCTAAAATAATTATTAATTACAAAGGTTAAAAAGGAAAACAGTACTTTTATAGTGGATAAAACACAGACATCACACTATCTAAGTGATCAAGGTAAACATCATCAGTAGTAAGACATATACCCACATCATGTATCTCTGATACAGTAAACTGAGAAGCACAAATTACCTTGACAGTTTTCTTCAAAATCCACAACCTCAATCCAATCATGGGAAAACACCACACAAACCCATATTGAACGAAATATTACAAAACAATTGATCAGTATTTAAAAAAAATTTTTTTAACATTGATTTATTTTTGAGAGACAGAGAGAGATAGAGCACAAGCAGGGGAGGAGCAGAGAGAGAGGGAGACACAGAATCTAAAGCAGAATCCAGGCTCTGAGCTGCCAGGACAGAGCCTGATGCAGGGCTCAAACTCATGAACCATGAGATCATGACCTGAGCCGAAGTCAGCCGCTCAACCAACTGAGCTACCCAGATGCCCCATTGGTCAATAAATACTTTTTGAAAGTAAAGTCATGAGGGGCGCCTGGGTGGCTCAGTCGGTTGGGCGTCCGATTTCAGCTCCGGTCACGATCTCGCGGTCCGTGGGTTCGAGCCCCGCGTCAGGCTCTGGGCTGATGGCTCAGAGCCTGGAGCCTGCTTCTGATTCTGTGTCTTCCTCTCTCTCTGCCCCTCACCCGTTCATGCTCTGTCTCTCTCTGTCTCAAAAATAAATAAACGTTAAAAAAAAAATTAAAAAAAAAAAAAAGAAAGTAAGGTCATGAAAGACAAGGAAAGACTAAGTAGTTGTCACAGACTGAAAGAAACTAAGCAGACATGATGATCAATTGCAAATCCTGGAAGAGATAAAGGCATTAGAGAAAAAAAAAACTGGTAAAATGTGAAGTCTATAGTTTGTTTATAATATTTCATCAAGGTTAATTTTTTTGTTTTTGCTTTGATTATTGTGCAATGGTTATGCAAGATGTTAGCATTTGAGGTGAGTAAGTGTGGGTATATGAGAACATGACTATTATTGTAACCTTTTTGTAAATTTACACGAAAAAAAAAACTTAAAAAAGGAGTGCTAATGATATTCTTAGATAAGAAAATACATTGATCCATGAAACAAGGGCATAATGCTATAAGAATAGCACTTATGGAACAAAAAAAAAAAAATACCTGTTGCAAATTAAAATGATGAGAATAGAAAGACTCAGTAAATGTGTTTATAGATTAAGTTGAAGTATTCTCCTATATGATAAAAAGTTAATCAAAAAAAAAAAATAGTAGAGAGAGGATAAGAAAATTGGAAGAGGACTCCAAAATATCAGGCATACAAGAGGGAAGACAGAGTAAGAAATTATTAACAAAATAATTTGAGTACACTTCCTAATTGAAAGACCCATAAACACCTTTATTTGTTTATATCAGTATGGTTTCATAGATATTTATTTTATTTTTTGAATTATCTAATGCTACTGTTTAGATGAAAATAGATTTAAAAGGATACATTTGTGTGAAATTTCAGAACAAAGACAATAAAAGGTTTTCAGAGAGAGAGAGAAAAAAGGATCTTATTATAAAAGTCAAAGACATAAGAACTTTTTATTCTTAGTGAACTATTTTTTAGCAGCATTGAAAGATAATAATATTTTTTAGCATAAAGTATGTTTCAAATTAGAATCTAAACAAGCTAAACTATCATTCAAATGTGAAGGCAAAGTACAGATATTTTTATATAGGTAATGTCTCAAATATGTACCTCCAATGCACTTGTTTAGAAACCCATGAGAGGATACAGATTTTCAAATCAAGGGAGTAAACCTGGAAGTGGAAGTCATGGGTGTAAGCACAAAGCAGCAGCAAAGAAAAACTGAGGATGAAAAAGTGTATTCGGAATATGAAAATTCATAGAATACTGAATGCCTTTAGTATATGAATAAAAGAATTGTCCAACTGGAAAAGAATAGGAGGATAAATTAGTGACAAGTATATGGAAAATCAAGCAGAAAAATAGAGGTAATCATTAACTCTGAAGAAAACAAAAGTTTTGCAGTAAAGGAAGAGTTCTTCATAGCTTACTATTTGACTCAGCTATGAATAGCAGTGGTTTATATAAAGTTGAATATCGAATAGACCAAAAATTACTCTGTATATATTGGGAAATTAGAAGCATGAATATGTGATGTAGATATAGCTGTATGACAGAAAGCTAAATCCTAATTTTCCATTATGACAGTCCAATGACAATTTCTACAACGTTAAAATATAGAAATAAAAATAAATTGTGAGTTATATAAAAATATGAAAGAAAATACCAAAAGAATAAATTCTAAAAGTCAAAATGAGCAGTCTCTAAGGTATAATAAGACAATACATTTGTAGAGTTTCATGAATCTTTAAACAATGTTTATGAATAATATTCATAAATATTAAAAAATATAAAATAGAAACAAAGAAGAAATAACTGATTCCCCTCCCCCCAAAATTACAAAGCTACTAAAATTATTTTGGTTAATAGTAAGAGAGCACTTATTATGTGCTAGGTGCTATTCTAAGTGTTTCACATTTATTAACTCAATCCTCTTAAAGATTATTCCCATTTAATGAATGTGACACTATGTTCAAAGAAATTAAGCTATGTTCCCAAAATTATATGTAATGAAATGGCAGTGACAGAGTCTGAGTCCAGTCAGTCTCTGGAGCATTGTTTTTATTTGTTTTGTTTTGTTTTAATGTTTATTTATTTATTTTTTTTGAGAGACAGAGCACGAGTGGGGAAGGAGCAGAGAGAGAGGGAGACACAGAATCTGAAGCAGGCTCCAGGCTGAGATGTCAGCACAGAGCCCTATGCAGGGCTCCAGCTCATGAACCTCGATGTCCTGACCTGAGAGTGGAAGTCAGAGCCTAACTGATGGAGCCACCCAGGTGCCCCTCTGGAGCATGCGTTTTAGCAGCAATGCCCCAAGATCTCACACATGATAAAAAACTTATGAAGGGAATATGCAATCATGTGGACAGATCCCTGGAGGTGATGGCAGAACATCTGGGTCTACATTGTGACTGTGCCACTTACTAACTATGAAGCTTTTGACAAGTCAGTTAATTTCCGTAGATTTTAGCTTTCTCATCTGTACTTAGAATAACTTCTGAGTGCTAATGTCAACATGTAATAAGGTGATGTAGAGTCAAGAATAGGAAACAGCTGACATAAAGCCTACATAGGGAATTGCATATAATAGGCACTCAGTAAATACTGATTTGAATTAAACAGGCTACTGAAATGGATATGAAGGTCAATATTATGTTAGTTCACCTATGATTCTTAATTCTACCTATAGCTTCTTCAGAATTTCTAAGGAAAAGCCACAGATACTCTAAGGATAGCTAAACCACACATATATTTTGATTATTATAAGTCTAAATTTCCTTGTACATATATTATTTTTCCAGAATCAAGCCAGGATAATTATTAGTTAAACCATCATGATATCCTTGACATTTTTTTTTTCAAAATGCTCCTTTTCCAAAAATAGTTTGTTATTTGAAATTAATTCATGCATCTGACTTAATTGCACTTGTTAAAATTATTCTCTTGGGTTATTCTGCATGAATAATAAGTTCAGTCAATACTTTTACACTTCAGAGATGAAATTTTGACAACTTTAAAATAAATTTGCTTCTAAATAATCAGAATCTACAAAACTATTGTAAAAGAGAAGGTTTAAAGCATCAAGGCTAAGACATTTTCATTGTCTCTGAACATTTCCCAAGTGTCCACAGAAACATTTGGCCTCAGGATATTAATAGTCGTTATGAGAAAAAGGTGTTCTGTGATGATAAAATATTTAGAAAATGATGAGTTAAAGTAAGATAGGTTTCTTTTCTGAGAAACTTTTCAGAGTCTCTAATGTGGTCGCTTGTGCTTGAATCTCTAATGAGAAATAAAATGTGCACTGTTTTCCAAAATTGATTCGACCATAGTATTTTTTTAATGTTCTTTTGGTCTTTCTTTGTTGTTTCTGAAGCTTCCATGAGACACAATTTTCTCTCAGAAGAAACTTCAGAAACTAAAGGTCTAACTAATAGAAGTAAGAAGGTTGATGCTGGTGCCTTACTTTATAATTTTATGTTTTATTTTCAGTCCTTTCTTATCTACTTCCTATTCCATAAAGTGGATGTTTCTCTCCAGAAGTCAAGTGAATAAGGTATTTTCCCTAATTACTCCTCATAACTTATTTTTAGTATTTTATACCAACAGAAAGAAAAAATAAATTCAGAAACCTAATGTGTAAATGAGTTGACATATAGTTCTATCTAAAACTCAATTAATATGAAACAGCAACTTTTACCAAGAAAAATTATTCTTACTTTTGAAATTAGAAATATAAACCAAGTTAGTATTGAATAGTGGTTTAAACTGTAGGTACTGAAGTTTGGGGTGGAATCATATCTGAGCACATAGCTCTCCAAGATTTAGTTTTGCAAGTGTTATAAAACAGAGATGCAAGTCTGGCATGTTTTCTAATTTGGGTAGAGGAAGTTTGGGGGATTTTTCCTAAGAATATTTTATTCTTAGAGAATAAAGTGAACAGTAGCCATACAATTAGTTTCTAGAAAAACAAATTTGTACAAAACTTTTGTATTTCATATATTAAATAAAAAAGTTAATATGAGAAATTTGATTTAAAAATTTAGTAATGATTTTCTAACTTTACATACTTGAACTAATCACTTTCCAACTTCTGAAATATGGAGAGCAAGGAAAAATAATCAAGTTTGTGTTTTCTAGATCAACTGCCATAACAAATTATTATTATATTTAGAAATATATTTGAATCTAAACATATACAAGAGGATAATCTGGATCTTTTATGGTAAGAAAAATATTTTAAATGGACTATCCAGGTAAGTGAATTAAATTATACACTATGTATAAAATGGGCACTAAATCTGCTCAAAACATCTATCAACTCCAGAGACATCCTGAAAAGAATCACTAGGTTAAGAGTCACCCCACAGGTCTAGCCTAGTCTCTGTTCCTTCTTAGATCCCTTTCTGCAGTATCAAAGGTTGACATCAGTTATTGAGAGCAATGTTTTTCTTTGTCTTAGTGATACTATAACCTACTCCACAGACCCTCAACTTTTTTCTTTCTGGGTGAAGTAGAAATAAGCTTGACCATCAAAGTTTGCAGACAAGTCCGTCTTTCTCATGCCAAGAGTAGCCACAGATGTATCCTGTTCTATGGTGAAGCTAGAACAGAAATCCCTTGGGAAGGTGCTAGGTTTCAAGAACCTGCTAGACATATTGGTTGTTGGGCCACTGTGATACATGTAGCAACAATAATATTTATATTTCACATTTTCTTCATAAAAATTCTCTTTGTGGAAAAAAAGGAGAACATTTTATAATTCCTATTTTAATTCTTTCCAATATATATTATTCATGGAAATGAAAATTTTAATGACTCTGATTTTATTTAACCTCATGCATATAAGCATTTGACAATTTTCCTCTATGAAGAAAATGTATCCATCAACAAGTACTGTGCATACATCTTATTTCTTCACAATTAAAGTTTAACTAAAAGCAAAAGCTACTAATGCATGGCTAATTTTACAATGCAAGCAGATGTTGTTGTTAGAAGAACATCTTCCATTGTTAGCCTCTGGCTCCAGTGACTGCCATCCAAAGAATGCAGGGGAAGAAACAATTTGGAGAGCAAGAGATGCCGTTTGCTAGGGGCACAGAACACGACAGCCAGTTGGAAGTCATTAAATTATAAGTGCCTGTAAGTGTGACACATAATCTATCTTTTCAGGGTGTCTCAATTACAGATTACCTTTTATAAACATCATTTCTCATCATGAAATTACTTCAAATATTTAGGAAATTTTTAAAATTTTTTTCACATTTTTCAAAATGTGATAATCTTTTTTTTTTTAATTTTTTTTAACGTTTATTTATTTTTGAGACAGAGAGAGACAGAGCATGAGCGGGGGAGGGTCAGAGAAAGGGAGGGAGACACAGAATCTGAAACAGGCTCCAGGCTCTGCACTGTCAGCACAGAGTCCGACGTGGGGCTCAAACTCACGGACCGTGAGACCATGACCTGAGCCGAAGTCGGATGCTTAACCGACTGAGCCACCCAGGCGCCCCAAAAATGTGATAATCTTAACTGATATAATTTAACCTGAATTTATAGTTTTATTTAAAGTCTTTGGTTGGGATTTTTTCCATGTAACTGGAAAGCAGAAAGACTGGTAGGTAGGGTCATAAATGTAAAATAATGAACACCAATCTTGGATTTGTTTTACTTTGTATATGTGAGAACAGAAAAGTCTTGAATATATGTCCACCTGTATACATAAAAGACCAAAAATTCAGTCCTATAACTGGGTATTATTCAGGATCATTCATACTTTATTGACTTAAAAATCCTATTTAATTATGCATAAAATAAGGAAAATATCTGATTTATATATATCTGTGGTCCATTGCAAAAGATGGCCACAGCTCATTCCTATATCTGTACATGTTTCCTTGCAATGTGACTAGTACTTTTCCATCAAATGGTAGAGTCTATTTCCACTCCTTTTGAATCTGAGCTCACCCTGAGATATTCTTTGGCCAACAAAATGTGGTGGAATTGATACTGTGCAACTACTGGGTCCAGGCCTCAAGATTACTTTCAGAACCTTCTCTATCCCTTTTAGAACATCCTGTAACCCTGTAAAGAAGCTTGAGATAGGTTCCATGAGGGCAAGAGACCACTGGAAAGAGACACCCAACCAAGAAGGCACCAGATGCCCAGTGTGTGTGTAGAGTTTTGGATGGACCATCTGGCCTGCCTTACTAGAGGCACCAGATAACTGCAGCTAAGTATATGACTCAGGTGAGACTAACAGAAGTACCACCAACTTAACCCATCCCAACTGCCAATTCACAGAATCATGAACAAATAAAGAGTTGTCACTTTAAGCTACTGCATTCTAGGATGGTTTGTTTTGTAACAATAGATTACTGAGACAACAGCATTTTACCAAGGAATTAATATATAGAATCGCTTATAATTGCTTGAAGGGAAGATATTATCCTTGCTACTCTTTACATAATTTATAAACTATATTTATGACACTCTACAATGCATTAAAAATATTGCATCAGTTAATATCATGTGTTGGATATCATTCTAAAATCATTTTCTGGATGGTTCTCATTACTAACTCTTTTTCTGGTTTCTTTTTCTACAAGAAAGTTTTATTCATATTGAACTTGTGCAGTTTGATTTTCTTCTGGCTAAATATATCGTCCTGAGCTCTACTTAATGGTTTTCATGTTATTTTTGCAGAATGTGTTTTAGGGTCATTTGGGACAGTCTTGTCTTCTTTGGATGTGCTACTTACACTTCTTAGTTCAGTGTCATTGGCATTCTGTCATCAACTTTATTGTTTAAAATGTGACATCTCATTGAGTACAGGATCAAACACAGAAGAATACACCTTGGTCCTCTCTCTTCAGCAGATGCAGCTGCATTTCTGACAAGAGTTCTTGGCCACCCCTGCTCTGTCTCCATCCAGAATAGTTCTTGTGGGGCACACTGCTCAGATATGATATAAAGGTATTGTTCTTTAACTATTGTGCCTTGGGTAAACACAGCCTCACATCAATATGGATATTTATACAAACACCTTACCTAATCCTTTTTAGCGGTCTTCAAATTATCTTGGATGGACCTCTTGATCTACAACATGGGTACCTTTTACTCTAATAAAAGTTCTATCTCCCAGATAACCCTCTACTAAGCCAAATCTAAGTCTCCATGAATCACATATCTTAGCTAGGGATGATGACTACAATCATATTCTTAAATTGATGATTTATATTGCTAGATCTTTCCCAGAACTCTTTTGTATATACAGACAAAATTTCTATTTGTTCTTTCTTTGCAGCATGACAATAGCAGCTAAATCAAATAACCACTCCCTAGGAAGAAGCTCTCTGATTTACTCTCAAGGATTATATATTAATTAGGATCCCAAAAGGAGATAGACACCCAAAGGAATAATTGAAAAGAATTTAATAAAAGATGCTTTTCAGAGCTGGGGATAATATAAAGCTATTGCTATGCCTGGTCTGAAGTGACTGGTGGAGGGTGTGGCCTTATATAACTGGACAAGAGCTCCAGTCATAGAAAGTGAGCTACTGCCAAAACAGTAGTCTTTCACAAAGAAGGAACATGTTTTAATAAATATCCCAGATACTCCTTCCTCCAGAATTCTCACCTCCAACTGATTCCTTCGGTTTTCCAAATCCAACTAGAAGACAGAGGGAAAAGCAGCCTTGGACTGGAACATAAAGCAGAGCAGGTAAGGATGGAATGGATATGGGGAAACAGGGAACAGGGGCACTCAAGTGCTACTGAAGAACAAGATGTCCATTCTGTGTACCAAATATGAAGTGTCAGCAGGGAAGTTAACTTTATTGTACACACACAATAAATACATCAAAATAAAACCCTTGCTAGACTTGCTTTTCCTTAACCAGAGAAAAGTGTGGGGATAAAGCACGGGCTCTGAATGTCAGTCGGATTTGCTTTAAATCTTGGATTCATCACTTCTTAGACACATAACCTGGAGAAAAAACTTAAATTTCTGTTTCTTTGTTTCTTTACCTATAAATGGCTATATCTAGGGGTGCCTGGGTGGCTCAGTTAGTTAAGGGTCCAACTTAGGCTCAGGTCATTATCTCATGGTTCGTGGGTTTCAGCCCAGGATCAGGCTCTGTGCTGACAGCTCAGAGCCTAGAGCCTGCTTCAGATTGTGTCTCCCTTTCTCTCTGCCCCTTTGCCACTCATGCTCTGTCTCTCACTATCTCTCAAAAATAAATAAATGTTAAAAAAGAGAAATTGAAATGGAGATATCTATACCTACTGTATAGAATTATTATAAAGATTAAACAAAAGGATAACTGTAAAAACTTTAGAATATATTCAGAATTTAGTAAACTATAAATCTATGAGCTTTTTTTTCAGTGAAAGTTATTAGAGTTGGTAATCTTAATTATTACTACTTTTTTTTTCTCATTTAATGACCAGGATTTTTCCTGAGTGTATGGGTCTCTGGACTCCTGCATCTACTGATAATGTTCTTTCAAAAGCTGACTTCATTTTTAAAAATTAATAAATAATTGATAATACAGTTAACAGCAATTTAAAGACAAAATTAGTTTTAACCTATTATTAATTGAATAATGCTATGATTACGATTATAATTATCTATGACTAATAAGATAGAGTATCAGGAACATTGATTGTCAGTTTATAGAAAAGCTTATGACTTGGGTCCTAGGTCAATATAGATGAGATTCTTCCACTCATGAGAATTACTCAGTGTGTTTAATTAAAACTCTTATTGCTGAGTCCATAAGCTGAGTTGATTGGAGCAATCCACATATTAGAGAATACATATATGGGAACTGGAGATGTACTAGAAACACTACCAAGAAACTGACCTAAAGCATTTATTGTACTGAAAATTTTTACATTTGAATTTTTAATAAAATGAATTCACATTAGTATGGACAGTGTTTCTATAATCACAATTTCAATTGGCTATTGCTTTCTTTTTTTTCTCTTTTGAAGATTTTGGGATGAAATACAGTTTTGAAAATATTTCCTATCGCTTTCACATGCTCCATTTTATGATAAGCTCTCATGGGTGTTATTTAATAAGGAAAAAATGATATAGGATACAAGCCATTAGATAAGTACTAGAACAAAAGAACTGATGGTCCAAAATGTTAACTTCAAAAGTCACTAGAGTGTTAAATGATGATTTATAAATGCAGCCAAACTTCCACCCTCTAAGAAAATCTGGGAAACATTTATCAAAACCAATAAATAGTAATTTCTTCAGGGTACTTTTCAAATGGTATTTCATCACTAGTTTTATTTTGATCTATTTTTTTAAAACTCTAATTCCTCGTGAAAACAAATTGTATAGCCTATGGTATTACTCTAGCAAAATGATTTCCATAAATAAAGCAAGATGCAATGGAAAATAACATATATAAAGATTAATGCACCAGATTTTTAGGCTTAGAGTGTCTAACTATAATTTCTAACCCTGAAGGTATTGGAAAGAAAACCTCTCTTATGGAAACAGCAACAAATTCCAAACTATCTGGGTAGCACAAGGAATTTACTCTCCTTCAACTTAAAGAATTGTTGCTTTATGGCCATTTTCCTTGAGTTTATTGATTTCATATGCAGTTTTTTTTTACAATGACATAATGCATCTGGGCTTCATGCACAGAGACAGAAAGGATAACTAACATTGGTGTCATCTGTCAACCCAAAGTAATCAATGGCACCTGGTCTCTACTTAGAAGTGCAAAGCATCAAGGAGCAAAGTCTCTTCAATCAAAGTGCCTCAAGGACAAGAAAGGTAAGGATGTTGCAGAAGAGAAAAAAACAAAAATAAGAAAAAAATCCTAATGTTAAATATTTGTTAGAAAGTATCATGTTTAAGTTTTACGGCGTCTTTTGTCAAATGCCACTTTAGTGGCATTGTAAATGCTTAGTCATTTGTGTGTCAATGTTTGCTCTATCCACTAAGAAAAGGTGTGGGTTCCTTAATAATTTCCAAAGGTTATTAATATGTGTATTCAAGGAATATGGATCCACTTTAACAGAACATAATTAGGAAGGAAATTTGCTGCCACATCAGAGTCCTATAATACTTTATTAATATACAAAAACTTAAATAGAATAAATAGAATCTTGTTTCACTTACATATATCTGTGTACCCATTCATTACTGTCAGCAAAAAACAAATAATGAAATACTGAGTAGAAATTTATAATATTCAGAGGCAGACCCAAGCAAAATTCTGGAGTGGATGAAACCATTCTTTCTTCTTTCTAACCTTTCAAGGTCTGTGTTTTTATTCCACAGATCCAACAACTATGCCCGCTAATGAGTGGTCTCATGTAATTCCATTGTTGCCCTCTTGTTATGGACTGATTATTTGTGTCATCCCAAAATTCACTTGCTGAAGTCCTTACCTCCAATGTGATGATATTAGGGGGTGGGGCCTTTGGAGGTGATCAGGTCATGAAGGTGGAGCCCTCATGAATGGGATTAGTACCCTTATAAAAGAGAACCCACACAACCATTTATGAGGAAGCTGGTCCTCACCAAACTCCAAATCTGCCTGCACCTTGTACCTCCCAGTCTCTTGAGCTTTGAGAAATACTTATTGTTTAAGCCAACTGGTCATGGTACTTTTATTATAGCCACCCAGACAGACTAAGATACCCTTCACAAATTGAACTAGCACAGGATTTTTTACAGCATTGTAAACAGCTTGCTCTACCCCAACCTCTTCTCAAATAACTTGATTCTCCTTTAGCCACCACGAGTAGGCAGGGAACATCTTGACCACATTGCTCCAGCCTTAGACAATGGGACCACTGAGGAACTTTGATTTAATCAGACCTAATGGACACAGAGTTACTGGTAACTCATGATTTATGTAGCCTTCTTTATCACAAAGAGCAGGTTCAGTCAGGTCC